>NC_041818.1:29305945-29668380 GCF_900964775.1 Scleropages formosus
GTACGTAACGTGGTATTACGGCGTTGCGTAGCGGGGCGGGTGGCACTGTGCCAGAGCAAGTTGTGCTCCCATCTCACAGCACCAAGGAGGTGCAAGAGGACGTGGGTTCGGTCCCCGCTCAGTCTGCGTGGAGTTTGCATGTTCTCTGTGTGGGTTTCCTCCCACAGTCCAAAGACATGCTGTTCAGGTTCCCCCAGAGAGTGTGTGTGTGTTCTACTGATGTATGGATGAGTGACCCAGTCTAAGCAGTGTATCTAGCAGTGTAAGTTACCGCGGTGAATAAGGTGAGTGGGCCGATATTAACACTACATAGAGTTCGTTGGAAGTTGCTTTGGACAAAAGTGTCTGTTAATGAGCAAATGTCAGTTTGCTGTGGAATCACACATACATGTATAACCAGCATTAGTGGGCCTCCTGCTAATTTACCCACAAGGCAGTGTGTGTGTCTGTGCAGCGAGTCTTTGCGGTTCCACGAACGAACACGAGAGGGCGCTGCGCCGTCAAATCATCTGTTGCAGGGCGACTTTTTCAAGAGCAGAAAAATGTCTTTCAGTGTTGATTTTTATATCCATGTTTATTCTCTGATGAAAGAGCGAACGGTTAAGAAGATATCTTGCTGGAGTCCTGCCGCGATGCTTACAACACCACCAGCACCACCAACAACAATAATAATATCATCATCATTATTGTTATCATCACAATTATTATTATTACTATTATTATTATTATTGGGGGGTGCGGTGGTGCAGTGGGTTTGACTGGGTCCTCCTCCTCTCTGGCAGGTCTGGGCTTCAAATCCCACTTAGGGTGCCTTGTGATGGACTGGCGTCCCTTCCTGGGTGTGTCCCCTCCCCCTCCAGCCTTGAGCCCCGTGTTGCCAGGTTAGGCTCCGGCTCCCTGCGACCCCGTATGGGACAAGCGGTTCAGACTGTGTGTGTGTGTGTGTGTGGGGTCCTTGTGCTGCATCACCCTGGATTCAACCCAAGGTGAGAAGGAAGCTGTGAGAAACAGGGACCCTTACCTGAGATCTTCCAGGAAAACAAGCAGTAATGAAACAAGCAGGTGCACACAGCTCTCCTTTTGTCTCCTTTTGTCTCCTGTTGTCTCCTTTGTCTCCTAGTGCATTAAGGGTCCACAAGGAGCCTGGTGCTGAAGTCATCCAGAGACAGAGTGGGGTGGCACAGTGAGGACAACAGGTGGGGCAGCGGTTGGAGCCAATGACTTCCCGTCTGACCGTCATTGTTACTCCTAATCCAACCCTCTCATCAAAGCACTAACCCCAAATCGATACAGTAAAAATTACCCTGCTCTATAAATGGGCAAATCCCTCTTGCTGTCAGTCACTTAGGAGAAAACTAACAGCTAAATTAATAAATGTGAGGAGGTAAATGAACATATTAGTGCGGTAAAAATTCTGTATATCCAGAAAAAAATGAATGACACAAGAGGATCTGATCACCAGTGAGCTCCTCCACCTCTGACCACTCAGTGGTCCCACATCAACAGTTCTTGTGTCCTCAGTTCTGTCCCCAAAGTGGTGGAATGAGCTCCCTGTGTCCCTCAGAGCTGCTGAATCCCTGCCGCACTGAAGAAGGGACTTGAACCCATCTCTTTGAGAGCCACTTCTCTCCCGATCTCCAGACAGATCCATCAACGAGTCCAACACCATCTGCTACGAATATCTACGTATTTGCTATTTGAATGGCACTTGTATAGGAGCTACTGGCAGGATGTGAACCAGCAACATGGTGGTGTCAGATACACAAGCTGTGTGTCCACAGTCCTGTGTGTGTGTGTATGTCTAAAACTCTTTGTCTGTTGCTGATGCACTTTGTTTACTGTAATCTGTGTGTCACTACAAGTGTAATGGAGAGATGCAGGTCCACCGCACACACTGATGCGCTCACACGCACACAGGGTTCCAAGACTCGCCAGACAATCTCACTCAATCACATTATGGAGCTTCTTCTCGTCACAACTGCTGGCAGCTGGCTGCACAACGTGGCTCCACGCAGAAATCAAGAACCACAAATGCAATGAAGCTACAGATGACTGATGACAGAAGGAAGGAGATGACAGAGAAACAAGAGCTTCCAGCACATCTGTACCAGGGGCTCATGGTTTACCGGGGTAAAAGCCCACAAACGCAATTCTGCTCTGAGACAGTGAGAGATTAGACTCTGCATCATTAACCTCAAATGTAACGTCCGTGTAGTAAATGAGACACGGCATTCAGTGTGTGGGCAAAAGCGGTGTGGGCACCATGTGTGCGCGCAAAGGGCCCATCGGCGTTCACACTCGTGACACAGAGTTACTCCGAAATCAGTATTTTTCCTTCCATCTGGACTCTTTTGTCAAAAGCCGCTTACCGTGATTTACCCCTTTATATGGCGGGAGCTGTTTAGGGAACCCGAGATACCTTACTCAAGGGTACTACCCGTGGAGCTGGGATTAGAACCTGCAACCTCTGGGTCCAAAAGCAGGGCAGCAACTCTAACCCTTACACATCCCTGTGCGCCCTGGGCGAGTGCCGTCCGGGTGGGGGCGCTAGCTGAGGAGTCGCGGCGCGGCCCACTGCAGCGCACCTGTGAGAATGGAGCGCAGGAGTGTGTGAGAGTGTGTGAGAGTGTGTCCCCTAAACGTGGACAGTATCATTTTTAATAACCCTCTGGACTCACTGGCTTCAAACACATTCGTTTCCTCTCTCCTCCAAAAAAGAGACGCAGGAGGACGAGGACATGGTGTCCGCCTGCCCCCGACAACCGGGGGGGGGTATGTGTGGCAGAGGGCGGCCCACGGGGGGTAGCGCTAATCACGGGGGGGCTGCCCCGATCACTCCCTGGCCACACGGCGCCGCGTCCTGATGGAGCGATACAATAACCACCGTGAGCCTGGGGCCCCGAGGGACAATTACCGGGCCGGGGGCCCCTGCTGAGCTGCCCGCCCCTCCCAGCTCGCCCCTTCTCCATCACGCGCCCCCGGGGGGGACAGGCTGCCCACCGCCGCAGCACGACTCGTGGGCCACCGCTGCGACCCTGCTTTGCTTTCCCGGCAGCCCCGGTGGTTGCCATGCCAACGCCGACCTGCCGCTGTCCTGAAGCATACGTCGAGGGGCGCAGGTGTGCCGCCGTCCCTCCGTCCGTCCGTCCGTCCCTCCCCAGGAACGACACGCAGAGGACTGCAGACGTGGGCCGTGTCTTCTCGTGTCCAGGCCGCCGGCGGAACGTGCCGGACAGGATACGGCGCGAGGACACAGAATGCGGAGAAAGACGTCCAGCTGGAATTGTACAAAATGTTCTGCTGGTGCAGGGAAGGCAGCACGTGGCCAGGAACCTCCCACCGTGGGACTTTACCGAGATTTACGGGGATTTTACCCTGACTGTCGGCTCTTTTCTTCACGCACACGACGGTCAGTTTGAGACGCGGCCCAAACGGTCGCTGCAAGTCAGCTGTCTTTGTTAACGGCTCCATCCTGGTCCAAACGGCCGCACACTTGTCCAAAAGAGGCCAACGATTGGACAGCTTGTCGTCCTTAAAATGTCACGTCGTCGGGAGGAGACACAAAGTTTCACTGCGAGATTCACTGCCTTCGGCGCAGCTCCGTTTGTCCGCATCATATTGACCCATTCTAGGAAATGTGTGTCTCTGTCAACATATCGAGAGGACAAGTTTGGCTTCATCGTTATGGTCACGTCAAGTGGACTCTTTTCAGGGAAGTAACAAGTCGATCGTTTATTTAAAACAGGGGATAAAGAACCAGAGAACACAGTGTCAGTGCCAGTTACCTTGAAGTAGGGCCGTGTGTGTGAAAAGTTTTAGTGGACATTATCCCTCTTCTCTCTTCTCTCTTCCAGTCCCAGTAAACACACACACACACACACATTGTCTGAACCGCTTGTCCCATACGGGGTCGTGGGGAGCTGGATCCTAACCCGGCAACACAGGGAGGGGACACGCCCAGGACGGGACGTCAGTCCGCCCCAAGGCACCCCAAGCGGGACTCGAACCCCAGACTCACCAGAGAGCAGGACCCAGCCAAACCCGCTGCGCCGCTGCACCCCCCCGACCCGAGTCCCAATAAATGACGGTAATTCACACGAACTCCGTGAAGGTGCTCAAGACAGAGAGGTGCGAAATGCTGAAACCGGCGGCGACCGGATCGCCCACAAACACACCTGGCTGAAGCTCAGCTTTCATATTAGGAATAACCACGTTATGTCACCCGGTGTGCAGCAACACATCAACATATCTCAGCCAGTGGACCGTTTCTCATCCTTCCTGCGAAACAAATAAGAGCACAAGTGGCAGCAGCCGCAGTAAAAGTGATTTGTGGCGTCAGGTTCGATTTAGTCCCATTTGGGTCAGCTGGCATGTTCCTGGAGAGCCTCGACGAGCCTCGGCGCCTCACACAGCGCGCCGAAGAAAGGGGAAGGCTGCCGGCAGGGGCTGCCGAGAGCTTGCCGCGCGCACAGGAGAGCGATGAGTGCCGTGCCGGGAGATCGGGGGCCTCGCGGTGCCGCTCGCCGGTCTTCACGGTTCATCCCGGAAACCCCACTGAGAGTCAGGGTCGGGGCCAAGCGGGTCAGGAGACGCACGCAACGCACGCAACGCACGCACACACACAGTGCGTGTCCTGGCCGCAGGCGAAGCATCTCCAGCAGATCTTTCAGCTTCCAGGGTCTCCTCACAAAGTCCTCCAGGCAGCCGGAGCCGAGCTCCTCGGGGCGGGAGGAGCGACTCCGGCGGAACCCTGCGGAAACATCCGTCACAGGTTGGCGGTGGACTGCGAGTGCTGGCGGGTCGGGGGAGGGGCGCGGGGCCGAGCAGACAGGTGTATACCCCCCCGGGAGCCGGCCCCTCCCGCAGCGAGGCCCAGGAGGCCACGCACGGCCAGGCGGTAACGCGAGGACATGGTGTTGTAGAGGATGGGGTTGATGGCGGCGCTCAGGTAGAAGAGCACGAAGGACACCAGGTTGAAGTACTGGCTCACGGTGTACATGTGTGGGCTGGAGCTCAGCGACACGGAGAAGAGGGTTCGACCCACGTGGAACGGCAGCCAGCAGAGCACGAAGGCCAGGACGATGACCGCTGGGGAGTACGAGAGAGACGCGTCAGCGACGGGGGAGCCCGTCTCGGAGCCCGGCACCCTCGGCCCCGCAACCCTGCCCCGACTCACCGAGCATTTTGACGGTCTGCCGGTTGGCGCGGTCGCGGTGGGCGCAGTGCCGCCGGTGCCAGAGCTTGCGTGCGATGAGCCCGTATAGCAGGCTCAGGCAGCACAGCGGCACCAGGAAGTAGAGGTTCGAGAGCCACATCATGGCTCCCAGGAGCCCCGAGCTCAAGGCGTACTGCGTGCAGCGGCACTCGCTGCCGCCGCCGTCCTCCAGCTCCTCGACGCCCACCAGGGCGAACACGGGGCCCGCGCTCAGCAGCGCCGCGGCCCACAGCAGCCCGATGAGGCCCTTCACCTTGGCGTGCGTCACCAGCACCTTGGCGCGCAGCGGGAAGCACACGGCCAGGTAGCGCTCGACGCTCAGCGCCGTGATGTGCAGGATGCTCGAGAAGGTGCACGCCTCGCTCACGAACTGCGACAGCTTGCAGGTGACGTCCCCCAGAAGCCACGGCCGGTACCTCCACAGCTACGGCCAGCGAGGGACGCCATGAGAGGGAGGACAGGATGACGCGACGAGAGACAGCGCGCGGTGGAGCAACGCGGTCGGTACTTTACGTTACCTTGTACAGGTCAACGGGCATCAGCAGCAGGATGAGGATGTCCGAGACGGCCATGCTGCACAGGTACAGGTAGGTGGTGCTGCGCAGGTCGCGGTGCAGTCGCACGACCAGGACGGTCAGCGTGTTTCCCACGAGCCCGACCGCCAGCAGCAGCACACAGACGGCCGTCACCAGCAGCAGCTCCGGCGTGCTGAAGAGCGTCTCCTGCTGCTCGGGCCCGGAGCCGTTGGCGCAGTCGCCGACGCAGCCCCACGCCGACACGTTGTCACTCTCCGCCGGCTCCATCAGTGCGGGACGAGCAAGAGGAAGCTGCTGGAAACGATGCGCGAGCGGGCAGCGGCAGAGAAGCCACCTGAAAAGGGAAGACAAGACGTTCGGCTGGACCAACTCGAACCCTGAGCCACAGACCACCGGAAGTGGGAGGAACCGCTATGGGATACGGTGTCCAGGGTTTCATTCGTCTGTAAGCCGCAGGCCTGCGCATCGGTGCATGGCGAGATGAAGAGACACTTTGGCTGCTCTGGACACAGGTTCGAGGCGCTGCTCTGCTCTGCCGTTTACCAAATAGCGCGCGCGTGTGTGTGTGTCTCGTGGTACCTCGCAGCAACGACGACAGAGTCAAATGTTGATCCGGAACATAAACTCATGAGAGAAATTCTGTCCGTTCACAGAAACGTCGTCCCTCCCGCTCACGGATCAATCCGCTCTCTGGATTTCGAGTTTCGGCGCCGGGTTCCGCATCCGTGCCGCTTCCGTCTCGTTTCAGGCTCCAGCTCAGAGCGCGGACTGCGTAAACGTGGCGAGTCGTGAATGTTACTGCGGTACAACATCTGACTGCGTTCCTGTCAGCGCACAGCTAGACAGGAGCTGCTCGCTCACTTGCGCACAGAAACAGTGTAAAAACAGTGTGACACAGGGACCGCAGCGGGCAAATGGTACAAGAGCCACGAGACGCAAATCGGGGAACGATGTAGAGACGGGTCGCGGGGTGAAGTGTGAGAGAGCGTAAGAGAGCGTAAGAGAGCGTAAAAAGAGCGCGCGCGCACCGGCCGCAGGGCCGAAGCTCCTCCTCGGTACAGAAGAGCTCTCGGCACGTTTCTCGCTCACTGACGCGCTCTTACAGGAACGGTGATGCGACACCTCGGTGGAGACACGCACGTTAACTCCCCACTCACGGTCATTTACCACGTTTCTAGAGCCCACTCACAGGACACATGCGCTGAGGCAGGGAGGAGCGGTTGTTACCTGCACACGAGGCCCTCAGGTGGCCCTCGGGTGGCCCTCAGGTGGCCCTCAGGACACCTGCTCTTCCTGCTCCCCTCCGCGATTCGCCGCCTCTTCAGAGCATCTGCAGTCTTTACACAAAATGATCTCAGATGAAAACTCCCTGAGGTCCAGCAAGGATGGGAAGGGCGAATGGCTCTGCACCCCGGAGGTTTCCGCCCCTCCCCTCAACCCCTCCCCACCCCCCCGCTGAGGTCAATGGGACCCGGCTCAGACATCAGAGGCTTTCCTCACATAAGCGTTTCCTTCCTGAAAATCTGTTCGTACGATTATTGTGAAGCAAACTCTTAGTCTTACTGTCGTTACTTGGATTTTTCCTCTTTATTTTGTTTTACTCCGATGTTCTCGGGCATCACAGTTGCGCAGCTCGTGTCTCGCAGCTCTCGGTCTCTGGGTTCGGACGCCGGTCCGAACCGAGTTCGGCTCGTGTAGAGTTTGCATTTTCTTCCGTGTCCACGTGGCTCTGTTCTAGGTGCTCTGGTTTCCTCCCACAGTCCAAAGATGTGTGTTCCAGGCAAACTGGCGATTCCTAACAGCTCGTTCTTCTACGTTTGTGTCTAGCTGCTCTGCGATGGACTGCCGTCCCGTCTCATCCTGCATGTACCCTGCTGCACACCCGATGCTTCCTAGATAGGCTCTGGACCACAGCAGCCCTGCCATGGACAAACACTTATTGGTAAAGGATGGATTCTGTTTTTTTTTTTTTTTTTAAATAACTGTTGTACATTTTTCAATTGTTACTATTACTGTTATTTTAGTTCTATCCTGTTGTATTATTTTCCCTCTAACACATATGAATATTTACTGTAAGTTTCTTTGCTTGTCACTCATCTTTTTACAAGCACTTTCCAAACAAGACAGCTGTTGTAACGCAAACACTGCAATGACTGCCATATCAAAATTCATAAAGTATCGTGCAATAAATGGAAAGCAAGTCAAAACATAGTTATTTGTAATGATGCTGCCTTTCAAGAGAATTCTATGTGCGATACCACAAGGTGCAGCTGGTACAGGACTTTGAGCTGCTGCCTCGCACTTGAAGGACACCGCTTCGAACACCACCCGCTGCTGTTTGTTTACCCCACATTAACAAAGTAGAAATTATTCTGCTGTATAAAGTGGTGAATCACAGTAAGTCACTGTAACAAAAGGAGGCCGAGACAGTCACGTGCGATGTTCGTGAGGAGGGGTTTATTAACGGGCAGGTGTCTCAGTGGACAGAGGGACAGGGGGGGAAAGGGGGCACAGAAAACTGGTGTCGAGGGGTGGCGCTCCGGGTGCGGGATTGGGATGGGTGAGGTGCTCGGGCTTCCTGGTGCTCCAGCTTTGTCTCCGGCGTCTAGGCTTCACGCTCACTCTCGCTGGTCCGCCCGAGGGAAGAAATAGAGGACCTGCTTAGGCTCCGGTGTCATTGCTCCACCCCCCGGCTCTGCCTTGCCCTTAGCCCGCCCCAGCATGCTACAGTCACTTTACTTATTAGTCCTAGATGAGCAACTAGTAACGACGAACTTTGACACAGAGGAAATGCTTTCCTTGGGCTTCTCAACATCTTTTTGTACTTTTTTGAAACGACAACTCCTTAAGCGAAAACATTTTTCAACAGACGGCTGTTTTCACATTATGATGAAGTTACATTGTGACAGAAGCCTGTATGCGGCACACGGCTACAAGAGAACTGAGACGCACGAGAAAAGCCACATGCGGGGGCGGGGGTGGGGGGGTAGCTGCTGAATTGCATGGTGCTCAACATCACCAAGGCACAGGGATTAGTTGGGCAGGTGGTGTAGTGGTTAGCGCTACTGCCTATGGATCTAAAGAGAGGTGGTTCAAGTCTTACTTACTGCTGCAGTAGCCTTAAGAAAAGCACTTTCCCTAAATTGCTCTAGTAAAATTACCCACCTCTATGAAAGGGTACATCAATTCTAGGTGGCTTAACATTGTAATTTGCTGTGGAGAAAAGTGTCAAGCAACGAGTCGATGCGTTCTCACGCAAAACCTTTCTCTTGAGTCGATGGCTCATTATGTCACCCTGTCAAAAAAACTCTGGAACGGTTAACTGTCTGTGATCAATTATCTGCATTCCTCACGCAGAATGATCTCCTCAACGGGTTTCAGTCTAAATTCAGAGCTGGACATTACACTGAGACAGTGCTCCTCGCAGTGTTGCACGCTCTCCGGTCGACTAGAGTCACCTTCCTCTCCTCAGCGCTCATCCTACATGAGCGTGCCTGTACTGCAGTCAAACCACAGAAATATTAGCACGCTACACATCAAGTCAGTGTGTTCGTAAAACAGAATGAACCAAAACACCTGAACCTCTAGTGAGCAGTTTTTCAGTCAGCGTCCCTCACGGAGAACGTGACCCGTATATGGGAACACCTGTGTAGAACCCGTTCTCTCCAGGGATTCAGTTGAGAAAAGTAACTGTTTATTCAATATGTTTCAATAAAATAGCATGCATACACACTCAGCGGTGTACAACGCTCACACTTAGAGGAAACTAGAGAAATCTCAACTCATCTGTTCTGAGTGAAGGAACACCAAAAAAAACAGTGGAAAGTGGATCTACAGTTGTGTTCATGTCACTGGTAAAAGCTCACACTCGGGGGACTCAACATGTCAGCAGTGCAAGAGAACAACTCCGAATTCCCTGCTGGGCCCTGAGCTGCTTGCCGAGGTGGATACTGCGGTGCTGGCCTCGTGCCAGCAGTGTAGCTTCAGAAAGGATGGTTCAACACACTTCGACCATCAGTGCAAACATCCAGGTGCACTAGTGACAGCACTGATATGTACATATCAAAGGACGACGAGCCAGAGAGAAGAAGGATCATTCCTCACAAACTTGAACTTGTAAAGGTCTAGGTCAACTGTCTCACACTGTCCATCTAATGTCCTCAGATGATCTGGTATCATGCCTCCCACTGTCTCTGTCTGTGGTAGAGGTCAAATGTTGCCTGGGAAGGGTGTGGAACAGGGTGCGGCCGTGGCAGCTTCAGCTCGTCCCCTGGCAGAAACGGGGTTTCGCGGAGCAGTTCTCCAGGACTGTAGAAGGCCAGGAGGTTGGGGCCCTCTGCTGGCGGCTCCTGGCATGACGCACAAGAAAGAGGAGCTGTGATATTAACATGTTATTTACTATTCCACATACACTCTGGAAACAGTAAAACACTGCTGTACTGAACACTGTCACAGTTAACGAAGACAAACCATAGGTATAAAAGAACAGACCTTGTTCCCATGGGAACAGGAGGGCGGCACCAACACGAGCCTATCATGAAGAGCCTGACTGATCAGCTGATCCTCAGACACACTGATGCTGATGAGTTCCTGATAGAGCTGCTGAGAGCGTGGGATGTTGACTCCTAAGCGAGATGCAGGGAGATGTCACACACACGCAAAAAAAAAAAAAAACAAAAAAAACTGCCACTTTGACATTCCAGCCACTTCGCCACCCACCTTCAGTAGCACGGCTGCTGATGTGGTTCCTTGTGTGTGTGGATAACTTCAGCTGCTGCTGCACCGCCTTCCTGGGGTCAAATTGCTTCTTAGCCAAATCCATAAGTTCCGCCTTCAAGGCGAGTGTTGTGTTGAGTGCCACACCCTCACTTGGGGCGTCAGGCTGCTCATGAAGGGCAGTCGGTACCATGTCCTCGGGCTTCTTCATATTCTTTTTACCTATCAGGGCAAACAATGCACAACAATTACATTTATTTATTTAGCAGATGCTTTTCTCCAAAGCGATTTCCAACAAACTCTATGTAGTGTTATCAACCTACACACCTTATTCACCAAGGTGACTTACACTGCTAGATACACTACTTACAATGGGTCACTCATCCATACATCAGTGAAACACACTGTCATTCTCACACTGTGAGGGAACCTGAACAGCACGTCTTGAGCATGGGAGGAAACCAGAGCACCCGGAGGAAACCCACACAGACATGGGGAGAACATGCAAACTCCACACAGACTGAGCAGGAACCCATGTCCTCTCGCATCACCCAGGC
This sequence comes from Scleropages formosus, assembly GCF_900964775.1. NCBI lineage: Eukaryota > Metazoa > Chordata > Actinopteri > Osteoglossiformes > Osteoglossidae > Scleropages > Scleropages formosus. The sequence continues at coordinate 29,316,970 of NC_041818.1, forward strand.
GGTGTCAGGCAGCAGCACTACTGGCTGTGCCACTGTGCCATACAATAGCAACAAAATGCACGTTAACGGCACATCTGTTTTCTACAATATTAAGAGTACATTGCAGAGCTGCGTGCAGTGTGTTACGTTAACCTGACCTACGCGTTCAGTGGGAGTGTCACTCATAGCGACCTGAGGTGGACCAGTGGACCAGAGTGAGTCAAAGCGCAATGTGTGTGTACAAGGCTGACAACTTTGAAAATCGCCACCATCCTTCTGACCCTCTGGTATCTGTTACAGAACAGCAAACCACTGAATGACATACAACATCTACTGTTTCACAGTACAGAGAGCAATAAGGAAGACTTGCTACTGAGAGTCGGGCACAGAGCCACGTTAGCGACAGAAGATTTAGGCAAATAAGAACGACTGAACCGGTTAACCGGCTAGTGATCCTGACGGACTTTGATACTGTACGACTCACTCACCCACAAGGTCTGCCGCAGTACTCCTGCAGAGTGTCTGTGTCCGTCCCGATAGGCTGCACTTCTCAGGAGCCACAGCCACGACGTGTGGCTCCTCACTCAAGGCTCCACTCGATTTCCCCCCGCTGGCTCCCGACTTGGGCCTGATGTGAAAATGCACCTGCAAGCAGAGCAAGGAGGTTTTCATGAACACCTGTACATTTTTCTTCAACCGGTATCATCATATTGTTGCCTTGGAGAAAAGCAGCTGCTAAATGAATAAATGTAAATTTAAGTCCAACAACAGATCTCCTCCCTGATATTTACAAGACACGATTGCTTGCTAAAACCCAACCAGACTGCTAGAGCCCTCCACCTCTGCCTAGTTGATAATACCACACAGAAGAGGTCCAAAAACTCAAAAGTGCAAACGTTTGCAAACTTCAACGTGGAGGAATAACCTCCCTCCCGCATTCAGAATTGCTGGATCTCTCTCTCTCTCTACATTTAATATGGGTCTCCTGCCTTTCAGACTCACTTCTCTCTGGATATCCTACCTATTCCATGAATTTACATTGCATTATCTGTTGGAATTACCTCCATGTTTCCTATCAATTTTTCTCACTCATCTAATGGTCTTGTTAATATTAGTCTTTTAACTCTTTACCAACTCCATATGGAGCTACCTGTGTACTGTAAGCTAGTCTAAACAATGACATGAGACACACTGACTAGACCTTGTGAACTGTTTGTGTGTATCTCTGCATCTGTTGTTCACCAAGTCGCACGTCACTCTGGAGAAAAGTATCTGTCTAATGAATAAACGTAAAGGCAATTTCAGTGATCCAAACACCACTGCACTGCAAGCCAACAACCCAATGAATAAATGTGAAAATAAATGAATATCAAAGAGTCACACAAACCCCATAAGAACTGATATCGAAGGGTTGCCTCAAAGGAGAGGCTCACAAATAGATAGAAAAAGAAGTAAAACCTTCTAACTGACCACTGACCTCTCTTTATGCGGCAGCCATGGTTAAATCTTTACCTTACTGCGAGAGTTACGCCTCTGTCCGTGTCCCATCTGTCCCCATCCCCGTCCCACCCATCGCGGGAGACCCTCCTCCCGGACAGGTCTCTCGGGTGTCAGGGTGAGAGATAGGTCCAGCTCTGGCTGACTCACAGGGTGGTCACACCCCAAGGGGACAGGGGAGGGCTGGGGAAATGCCTGACCGTCAGGGTCACCGCAAGCGGGGGGACGAAGGGCTGCGGCCATCCCGGATCTCGGCGCCAGCCTGGAAACGCTAACAAGGCATTAGCCGTCATCGGTCGTCATCGGCGCCAGGTGGCGAACGGCAAAACCTCGGCTCCGCAACCCGGTCTCGACCGGGACCGGAAACGAGCCGGCGTTTGCACTTTTTTTCCTTTTTACAAACCCTGTGCTGCATTAAACTACCACTAAAGGACTGAGTGAAGGACAGGGCCTCGAGACTAGTAGTGCCCCATCATCATCATGTCGAAGGACTGATCCCAGAACTGTGCGTGTGAAGATCATCATGGAGAGCAGACAGCAGCAGCAGCAGGGCTCCTCCTGTCACACCGGGTGGGAGTGAGGCAGTCCCGGACCCCCCCCCCCACACCCCACACACACACACACACACACACACACACACACACACACACACACACACCACGACGAACTGAACGTTTCGAAAAACAACACAAGAAGAAAAACTGCAATCAATGGCTACAAACAGGGGGGAAATTTGCAGACAGACAGATTCGATTCGGGACACGAGGTGGTGCCAGAAAGTGTTTACACGTACAGAGTGCGTCACTGGTGACTGGGGGGGGTCCCGCTCCTGTGCGGACTACTGCTACTCGTCTGACGTGTCGTGACTCGTCTCGTGCTCCACCACGAAAAACACCAGTGAGACACCGGGCGGCAAAAGCCTACCGCCGTCGCCACCGCTCTACTACTAGCCGCTCGCCGTTTTGCCCTCGTTACTGTAGTACAATGTCTTCATCCGTCACTTTGTCTCTTAATTTCACTTCTTTCAAATTCCCTCCCGCCTTCTTTCGGCGCGAGCCCTGTTCTCCTAATTTCTATAGTTCCGGTTCCTGCTGGGAGAGCAGACCTGACGAGTCGACTGTTGAGTCCAGCGCTTCCGGTTCCCGGCGCCAGGCGTAACTAGTCTACTGTCGAAGGGGACGCTGACGGAGCAGCGAAGCGCGTCCGCAAGTTTTTTTTTTTTCTTCTCTTCACCCCCTCCCCAATAAGTAGGATTTCAGACTGTAGTGAAATGAAAATTAAAATTTTAATACAGTACTAGCGCGCGGCTTCATAATGCACACATTTTGATGCGGTTTCTGAATCTTCTTTCAGACACGCGCGTAAATCTGAAGCGCTGCAGCTGTGCTGTGCTGTGCTCACGGTACGAGTCGCAGCAAAATTTGTCCAGGTCATTTGTCCTCCGCGCTGTCCCAAGCCGTGACAGCGTCCCCCGTAGACCCCGCCGAGCTGCGAGCTGCGTGTCGGCTGTTCTGTTAAGTGTTACGGAGAGTAACGCTGAACCGCCGGAGACTGACTGCGCGTGCGCATGCGCGCTTCCGAGTCCTTTATTTATTACGCGGGCCGCTCGGCTTATTGGCTCAGCCCCTGGAGGTCATTTGTTCGCATCCCAGTCCTCCCCCTGCTGCGTCTGTCCCGATTTACTCTAGTAGAAAACTGCGGACGAGGGCTTCAGCTGGACGGAGGACTCGACTCGACTCGACTCCGGTTGCCTCGCTCGAGCCGCGAGCCCAGTAACGGTTAAGAGAGGCGGTGGCACGTGGTCAGATGCTGTAAGCGCACAGATCCGGGTGTTTCCCTCACTCGCTGCGCTGGACACTCACCTGTTCTTTTCACTTTTACTCCAGTGAACGCACTTGACGAGTACCTGTGCTTAGACCTACTACCTTTGGGCCAAAAGGTTGCAGGTTCAAATCCCACCTCCTCGAGCAAAGTATTTACCCCGAATTACTCCAGTAAAACCACCCAGCTGTATGAATGGGTAAATAGCTGCCAGTCGCTGTGGACGAAACCATCCGCTAAGTGTGTAAATGTAAAATAATGTTGTACTCGAGTAAGTGGTGTGTCCGCTGGCTGCATGCTGCTTTTCTATGCTCCCGAAAACAAGACGAGACAAAATTTAGTCCAAGTTATTTATTAGATTCTATTTTTGTATTTAATTTTTTTTACAATTACAAATAATTAATACTTTATACACCATCACTTTAGAAAAGGAGACTTAAATGTGGCAGGGAAACAAAGAAAGGAGCTGATGTAACAGTCGCATACAAAAGTGCATGTGGAAACAGGAGCACCTCAAAAAGGAGACACGGTCTGATTGCTGACGCTGGAGAAACGGAAGGGCCGAACAGGGTAACAGTGGTGTGTACAATGGTACGCAGGGTAAAACACAGGGTGACATGGCTTACGCATCATTTTCAGCAGTGAAAAATGAACCGGTTTTGAGCAGAGCCTCAATCGCGAAGGAAGGCGGCTTGTGGGCCGCGGGGGGTCGGAGCTGACAAGGAGCTACGAGAAGCCGTGTGAGACCACAACCACTCCCAGCCCCAGGAGCGCAAAGGCCATCGGCAGCATCAGCATCACCATCGTTGTCGTCAATCGACAATAAAGTTACAATTATCTGCATCACTAAAACCATCATGTTGGTAACGCTATTAACTGTGGGTGTTAGAAACAAGAGTGTTCAGCTGTGTATTTACATGAAAATGTGTGTGTGTGTGTGGGGGTGCGTGCTCATGGGCTGGAGCTCTGTTCACAGACTGCGGTGCTCAATCCCTCTCCAGCCCTCAGCTATGGACTCACCCTCATCCCCCCCTCTATGGCACCCCCTACTGCACACACCTCCTCACTCCACATGCTCCTTCCCATGAGTCTTTGCAAGACCCTACACCACATACGTCACTGTGCAAACATTAGGTCAAGGCCCTCATTCGCGCTCCCGCAGCGCACGCAGGATGTGGTTCTCCCTCTCCAGCTGGGCGTTCCTCTCGCTCAGCTCCTTGATCTGCTCTCTCAGCACCTCCACCTCCTCCCGCACGGCCATCATCAGGTGGGTCTTCACCAGGTCCTGCAGGGGGGCAACCGGACACACACTGACCCCGGTGACTGGGCGTGACGGCGCAGCCCAGCAGGCGGAACGCAGTCGGCCCGCCGTGTTCACGGGAATGTAATTGAGGTATGTGCTGCATGTGCACACACGCACAAGCACACACACACCTTACCATGGCTTGCTCAATCTTGTTGTCGATTGCAATCATGCTGCCGCCCGAAGCACTGAAAGAAACAAAGAGCAGCAGAGAGGTAACAAAGCAGCAACAGCCACAGAGAGTGTGTGTGTGCGCGTGTGTGTGTGTGTGTGTGTGTGAGAGAGAGACACACAAAGGTCCAGAGTGAGCGCCCAGCCCCCTGTGGCCATGAATGCAAAGGGCTCTACTACACCGTTATACAACTCTGTGCATTGACACATCAATGTGCAATGTCCACACACACACACACACAGACCCTCCAAACTGCCCTCACGCTGTGTGAATAACAACTAGTGTTACTGCCCACCCCCACCCCAAACCAGTCCACATTATACTCCTGTCACTATGCTACCAGTGCTGCACTCATCGTTACAATGACCTGGACATACGTTTGAAGGCTCCACCCAGATTACCTATGGAAGAAGAGCAGAAGGGACGTTAAAGCTTTGTCCGAGCTGCGACTGCAGACTGTCACCGTTGGCTTGGACACTCCCACCTTCACAGCCGAACCCGAGGCCATGCAGCACTGTGCTGCCTCTGGCCATAAAGCTTTGAGTTCACCATTCCCACCGGCAGGTGACACTGTTGAGGAAGAGGACAGGGGCGTGTCTTCCTGTGCGATGCCCACTAGGCCCAGCTGCACCACTGGGGTCATTGTGCTCGTCGGCATGGTTACACCGTAGCCAGACCCTCGCAGAGAGGAAACGCACCCCCCAGTGGCATCATCATGGGTGCAGTCAGACCTTAAGGACCGCACCTGCTCCGTGACCCCAGCCTTGTTTCCCCGCAGTGCAGCAACAGGAATCTGGGCTCTCGCTGACACCGGAGAGTCTTGAGGGGGCCACGTGCAAGTCGGACCTTTCCGAGCCTCAGCACTGGAGCTGTGGAAGTGGGCGGAGTTTACGGTGGACGGAGAGGCAGGAGGAGCAAGTGAGAGCTGGCAGCAAGAAACATGGCCAGCAGACTCCCCCGGGTTCGAGGCTGGAGCTCCACTCAGAGTCCCACTGGACCCAGAGAGATCCTCCTCCAGGTGGGCTCTGGGGGCGGAGTCATGTGGCTGGGTGGTCTCCCCAGGCCACACGCAAAGGCTCGGTGATGCGCATGAGGACTTGTGGGCGGAAGTGCTGCGGCACCAACAAGGACACGGTGGCCACTGCGGAGCACAGACGTTACGCTCACGGTGCCGGGTGGAGTTCATAGGGCGTCTGGACGCAGCGGGGGGCTCGGAAGCGATGGAAGAGCCCCGGGTCCCGTGTCCAGCCCCACCTGATGTGCCTAAGAACAGGTTCCCTTTGCCACCGTCTCCCCATGTCCCCCCTGCATCTTCCCCGAGGGGAAGGAGCTGCAGATGGGGGTGGGAAGAACAGAGGGTTGATGGGGGGCAGCGCACATCCAGGGGGGGCAAGGACAGGCCCCTCCTGAGGGTGGGGGAGGATGGGGCGGAGCAAGGATGGCAACGTGGTGAGGACGAGGACGGCGGCACACCGAGACGCTCGGAGGAGCTGGATCTGATGCTGGAGGACTTGAGAGCGCTCCTGGCTGTGGACTGAGCAGGGTTTGACAGCTGGGTCAAGCGCCGAGGCTGCCCCCGTGTCTCAAAGTTGGATACGATTTCCTTGACGTTGACAAACATGGCGGAGCGATGCTGCTCAAGCCAGTGGACGCGGCAAATGACGGCCACGCGACACAGGCTTCCCTGACACACAGGCACGGCACCGTTTACACTCAAATTCAGAAGCGCTACATGTGCGCAGCCTCTGCGTGGACTTCTACAGGAACACACATGGAGGAGGAGCTCCTTGGCAGCTGGAACCACTGTGAGGTCAGCCCAGTACAGCAGCCCCTCAAGTTCCCACGAAAGGCGCGTTCGCAGAGCAATAAAGGGTTAACATGAGCGTCACTCCACCTACTGGCTCTGCAGAAATCTCAGGAATCGCTGTAATTAATGAAAATACTGTAAGACTCCACTACTCAGTTCTGACTGATCACATGAACTTGAACAACCTCCGTCATCTTGTTACTGATCACTGACACTCACAACAGCAGACGGAAGCTGTCAACACTGCAGAAGTGAGTTGTATGAAGGTGGTTTAGAAGAGAATGCAGTTAAAATGAATGAATAAACTGGAAATGTTTACAACGAAGAGCCAGTGTAAAAAACCCTAAATTACTCACTTGTTCATTGCCGGAACTTGGTTATGTTTGCTATTAAAATTATATTTTTAACTATCCACACAGCAAGTTATATTTGATTGTCTGTGTAAATGTGTTGAATAGAGCTTCACCAGTCATAAATACACACACACACACACACACACACACACACACACACACACACACACACACACACACACACACACACGAGTGCAGCCCAAAGCTCCAGGGTCTTGAAGGCCAATGAGAACCTGGCACGGATTCCAAATCACAGGCCCAGGGCACTTCCTCCACATTCATTTCACTTCCAGGTGTTGGTCAGAGGCTGACGTGGTCCATCAACGCCGTCCAGATGTGTTACATTCCCTGAATAATGAGTCCAGTCCAGTCCGGTGTCAGCCATGTGCGTCCAGCCAGACAAAGTGTCGGGTGATGACAGCAGTAACGCTACGGTCCTGATGCTGTGAAAGAATTACGGTAATGAGAGCTTCATAACCCAGGTTCGAGCCTCTCTATGCTGAGCCACGTACTCCTTGTTCCCAGTTCCAGCTGTACGCTGCAGCATTAACGTGTGTGTTCCCCTCACTGGGCACCCAGCGCATCCTCTGGACAGGGTCTTGCTCCCCCCCACCCCCCACCGCCTCCATGCCGCCCTGCACTCTCATTGGCTGGGCTGAGGACAAAGGCAGGGCTGAGGACACTGTGTCCCTAACAGTGCCCAGTCCAGAAAACAGCCCCCGTATGCACAGCCCCCAGCAGGGGCAGTTCAAAGAACGTGACCGGGCTGCTTGCGGTGCATTCCCGCTTCCCTCCAGTGAGGTCAGGGAGGGGTTCAGGTCTGAAATGGTCCAGGAGCAATCCGGGACCGGGCCGCGGTCAGCAGGAACCCCTGGTTGATTGGGAGCTGCAGGGAGCCACGTGCGTCGCTGTGGGCCCACGCAGGCCATGAGTCACAGCACAGTGGGCTGCTGTGGTGAAAGGCCCATTGAGAGTGCCCCCCCCACACACATGCCTGCCCCTCATTGTTCTTTGCTGTGCCCCTGGCTAAGAGGGTGCTGGCGCCCCCTGCTGGCCAACACAGCTATATAGCCGGGGTGTAAACAAGAGGGCAGTGAGGTTTGGACAGCTTGACCTCGAAAGAGGCCACTCGAAGCAAAGGAAACATTCAGGTGACCCTCCTGAGGTGAGGAGAAGTTCCACGGACGAGGCTTGTCCAAAAGGAATCCGGGGGAGGGGATCAGACACCACTGAGATGCTTCCAGGTAATAAATGAGATCCGAAAGGATGAGAACATCTGCTACAGTGGTCCCTGGAGTACTTAGCACTCGCTCACCGTGGAGCCCTTGCATTTATTAAAAGAATCAGGACAAAAAAGTACAGAAGCAGCAGTCACACAAACTCACACACACGCTATGGGTTATTCAGTCACCAATTCACCTGAAATGCATTATCTTTGGGCCGTGGGAGGAAACCAGAGCACCTGAAGGAAACCCACGCGGACAAACTGAGCCAGATTCAAACCAACATCCACGCAAGCAGCACTACAGAGGACAGGTAGTTGATGAAAAAGAAAAAAAAACAGTATTCACCATGGAGCAGTTTAGGATAAACGCTTTGCTCAAAGGCAAAACGGCAGCAGGAGGAGCAGAAAGTCGAAAAACTGTAGAAACAGAGAAAAGTGGAAGCAAACTGGACAAATACTTTTTCACAGTTCTGTAACTTTTTACATTTTTTTTATTTAGCACTTTTCTCCAAAGTGACTTCCAATGAACTCTATGTAGTGTTATCAGCCCACACACTTTATTCACCAGGGTGACAAACTGCTAGATACACTACTTACACTGGGTCACTCATCCATACATCAGCTTAACGTTACTAAGATCATGCATGAAAAATTCTATATAAGCCATAGTCTTAAAAATGTGTAAAATGACTTGCTAACCCTTTTTTTTTTTTTAAAAAAAAAAAGAGTTCCTTTAAGAGCTCTTACACAATTAGAATCACACAACAGGAAAAAACTTTTTAGTCAATGAGGGATAGAAGTCAGCCCTAAGCCCTGATTGGTTTCAATGCAGGGAAAGCAGTGACTGAGAACCATCTGTGGCTAAAGAAATCAACAAAAAGTCAGGCAAAGACAGCGAACAGGCTTTTTTAATGGTTCACTGTCTGCAACTGAGGATTTGACTGGCTGTGACCGACAGCTGAAAACAGCCAATGAAATCCACAGTCATGTCCTCAGCAATAGTGACATTTTCAGGAGTGAAAAACAAAGTATTGATACTATGAAAAGCACAATTTTTGCAGATTTTTATTTAAGTAAAAGTGGTGGAGTTAATCTAACATGTCTCTGCCTCCAACACACACACTTAACTCATTTCAGAAGAAAGCTGACACTAAAGAGTTCAGTGCTACTTCCACAGTGTGTGTGTGTGTGTGTGTGTTGAAGCAGCTCAGCATGAGTCACTGTTTTCACACTGCTGTGTTCATATAGACACTACAGATAAAGAGGTATCAGTAAAGCTTGTTCACACAATATTCCCCTCAGTGCAAAGGGTTCAAGCTGGACACACACTGTGCAAACAGTGCGTGCACGCGCACGCACACCAAAAAGAAAAAAAAAAGAGTTTGGACAAGACAGACCTACTTCACAAAGGTAACATGAAGGAGACCCAACATGTCCACAACACAGAAAAGTGTAACAGAACACACACACAGTTTACACATGAACCATTCTGAGACACAGCAACACACCGGTGGACCTGCAATGGGCTCAATACCACCCCCCTCCTTCATCACACCCCTGCTCCACCCATCAGTCCCCCCTCCCTTGTCTCTCTCCTCCCTGAATAGAGGCTCTGTTCATTACACACACACACGCGCACACACACAGCCAGAAATTTGCCGTTAAACTGGAGGACAAGAGTGAGGAAGGAGGAGAACCTGCCGTTTGTGTTTCTTCAGCGAGACCAAGGCGTCATGAGGCATGTTGAGACCATGTGTCTGTCTGTCTCGAAGCACAGGTTCTCCCTCTCTCACACACACACACACACACACACACACACACACTCTTCCAGCCATTCCAATCACCATTAAACACAGAAAAAAGGCAAAAATGTGGATGTAACACATTGCACGCACTGTATTGTTCTCTGAGACACTTTGGAGAAAAGCACCTATTAAATTAATAAATGTACGTAATGTAAATGTAAAAGGAAGGCTGGATTTTGTGTGCATACCTCAGCTGTAGCACACTAAGTCCGCCTGTGTGTGTGTGTGTGTGTGTGTGTGTGCGTGCGCAAATGGCTGTCGACACCATTGTTCAGGTATTTACGCCCTCTGTGTGACAGTCCACATGAAGGCGTGAAGTTCAAGCACCCCAAGCGATAGGAGTGATCCATACCACAGTGAAGGAATGGGGTCAAGGCGAGAGATCCCTGGCTGGGGGGGCATGCAAGCGACTGCCGCACATACTTTTTCAGCCTCGGTTTAAAAATGTCACTCTGCAGGTCCATCCCAAGTGTAAAAATACCCCGGTGAACAAACATGAGAAGCCCGGGGGGGTGTCAGTGTCTCTCCACTTGCATGCAACCAGTAAGATTCCCAGTGCAAAATTTGGTTTCCAAGTGTTTTACACACACTAACCAACAGGGGGCACCTCCCCCAGCACCCCACCCCCCCATCCTACACCCTACCTGTCGTCGTCCAGGTCGAAGGAGCCCTCGGCCCCGAACATGGATTGTGCCAGGCTCAGGGCCGATGGGTGCGGGCTGGGCTGCACTGCGTGCTGGAAGAGCCCGTCTCTGGAGAGGGCACGTCCAGGGGAGCTGGGCTGAGACAGTGTCTCTCGAAGCAGCGGCTGTGGGAAGGAGAGGAAGGGATTAATGCTGCAGGAAGCACCGTCACACCTGGAACTCTAGAACTGGACACCTGGACATGGAATGAAAGAAAGAAAGGCTCTTCAGGCTGGGGGGCGGGCTGGGGCACTCGCACTCACCTTGCCCACAGGGTCCACGTCCAGGCGGAGAGGAGGGGGGATGTGGCGAGGCCGTCCAGATGCCGACAGGTAGTGCGGGGGCGAGCGCACCCGGGCGTCCTGTTGCTGCTGGCCAGGAGGGGGCGAAGCGGCTTCCACTAGCCTGACGTTGAAACGCTCTCTGTGGGAGGGGGACGGAGGGCCGCTGGAGAAGGTCCAGAGTTTGGTGTCGCCCTGCTCTCTGCACGAGGGCCTACCGAGCACCCCTCCTTCACCCCCCAGGTGTGCTCGTAGGTGAGTCGTGCCCTGGGAGTGGACCATATGGCCGGCCTTCAAGGCACGGACCTGCCCCAGGGGTTTGAATCCACCCTCTACCCCACCCAGCCCCACTGTCTCCAGAGACTCCAGGGAGTGGGCGTGGCGCATGCTATCCATCACACGGCGCAGGCCACGTTCCTCCCCGCCCTCGCGCTCCAGGAAGTCTACGCAGGTCCAGCGGCCACGCCGGTACGGTTCCCCCAGGCCCTGACCCAGACGCACGACGCGGAAGCGGGACGACTGGGGGGACTGCGCTCCGGCAGTCAGCTCCTGGGATGCCGCCGCGTGCCTCCGCAACGCCCTGGGGGTGCCGGGCTGGCTGGTGCTAGCGTGGCGCTGGACGTTCCTCACTACGTCCAGCAGCACCGGTCCGTTGGGGACCGAGGCCTCGAACCTACCTCCATCATCCCCCGTAAGGCTGCCGGACCTGAAGGCTGGCCTATGGTCACCCGACTCGCCGGTTCCTGCTCCCGAGGGGGTGCCATTGAGGACTTCCTTCCCTGCGTCTGGGTCTGCCGAGACGGACGCCCCATGGGGAGGGGAGGTGCCCAAGGGTGACGGGCCGTAATCCGACGTCACGCTGGTGATCTGAAAACCACTTCTCTTTTTACCACCACTCATTTCCTTCCACGAAGGGCTCAATCGTCACTTGAGGACTAATTTGCTCGGAGGTCCAGTCCCCTCTCACATGGTCCCAGCCAATGTGCGCAGGCACAGCTAGTCTCAGCACCGAGCACAGCACAGTCGTCCCATCTCTCCGAGAAGGGTAAAAACCTGGTAAACTGCCGCAGACGGGAGAGGGACGGAAACAGAACGGCTTCAAGTGACGTCACTGATGATAAATATTAAGGCACAGCAGCGATCACACTGGGGATGCCGCCGGAGACGCTGCTCTGGAGGGAAACCGTTTCTGAAACCGGTTTAGAAGCCGAGTTAAGAGCAGAGCCTCCAGTCCCCACTGCACTCCACCTTCGCAGAAGGACAGGACTGACTCGCGGCCAAGCCTACCACTTATTGCGCAACAGGGTGTGCGCGCGTGCGTGCGTGTGTGTGAGTGAGTGAGTGTGTGCGAGAGAGAGAGAGAGAGAGAGAGAGAGAGAGAGAGAGAGAGAAGGAGGGAGGACTGCAGCAGACACACTCCTGGTATTTATATATCGCAGCACAGTTTTACACTGTGCAGCTGCTCAGGTCACCACTGGTTCTTCACCAGTTCAGACCAGAACCGCCGTGAGCGCAAATGGACCTTACAGGATGGCGTCCACTACAGAGGAGAGCGATGCACATGCGCCGGGGACAGTAGGAACGGTGTAAAAGCGGCGTTCTGCTCGGAGCCTTGCTCTGGAGAGGAAGGTGAAGCACAGACATTGCAAACACACAGTTCCGTTTCCGTCGCTGACACACCGAACAACAAGTGAACGTTTCCCAACAGGCCAGGAGTGCGTGGCTCTGCGTGTGTGTGTGTGTGTGTGTGTCTTCTAACGGAGACACATCATGGGATGGGACCCTGGACCTGCTGGATCCCCAACCGGGGCTCCGTGTCTCCGCCCACTGGGGCCCCTCAGCAGCAGTGCTCTCACTGTGACTGTGCGTGACTGTCACCTCAGCACGTGTGTGTGTGTGTGTGTGTGTGTGTGTGTGTGTGTGTCAAGTGTGCGCTGACATTGAAGAGCCCAGTTCCGCTCGAAACTCCACACAGTTAGTAAGTGACTAACTTTAAGGAAAGAAGAATAAGTTAAATAAAAGCTCCAGAAACTGCGACTCACTGAACGTCGTCACTCAACTCACCGGCGCTTCACTATTTTGGGTTTCAGTCAGTGTCAACAAAAAAGTGTTTCACCGCTGCGACGCTCTGAGCACAAAGAGTGTGTGTGTGTGTGTGTGTGTGTGTGTGTGTGTGTGTGTGTGTGTGTGTGTGTGTGTGTGTGCGCGCGCGCGTTTATGATGGAGCAGCTCGCGCTAGTTAGCACTTAGCAGCTGCTACTAGCATCGCGACCCGTCGACGCACCGACCGAAGCTCCGAAGCGGCTCTTTTTACCTCAACTTTCGAGTGACGGAGAGTCAGACGGAGCGAACGGCCCGTGTCTGCGGCGTCATCCGCTCCGTACCGCGCAGTTACCCTCTCTTCGCTCTTTTACTTCACTTTTACTGCGTCCCTCACATCGCGGCGCTTCAATTCAAACGCGCTACTTGTTCTTGTAACTTGTTGTTGTTTGTAGCGAAGCCTCCGAAGCGAAGGGCTCCTCGCTCGCTCGCGCCGCCGTCCGTCCCGCCGCTGCTCCTCTTCCTCCTCCTCCTCCTCCTCCGCCTCGCGCCTGTGTTTCCGCTCCCGCTGCTCTTCCCTCCCTTTGCGGCGGCGGCGATGTCTCCGCAGTCGGACCCCGATCTGGATCCAAAAAATTCCGCGAAGTTACGGAGCAGAGAGTCGAGTCGAAGCGCAGCGCAGCGCCGCGTCACGTCACGTCACTACACGTCCCTGTAGCAGCTACACGTTCCGCTACACGTCTCTCTCTCTCTCTCTCTCTCTCTCTCTCTGTGTGTGTGTGTGTGTGTGTGAGCGAGCGAGCGCTGCTCTCCCACTGCGGAAGTTCCGCCCCCGCAGGGGGGTGCTTGGGGCATCAGCTGCTCTCCACCCTTAAGCTGTACTCCGCTGTACCGGGGTACCATACCATACCATATACCATACTTCGCTGTACCAGGGTACCGGGGTACCCTACCATACTCCAGCGTATCGACAGTACTGTGCTGTACTCCACTGTACTGGGGTATACCGTACTCCACACTGGGGTACCGTACCATACTGTACTCCGCTGTACCAACACTACCGTACTGTGCTCTGCTGAACTTTACTCGACTCCACTCATCTGTACTCATCTGTACTCATCTATCCTTTTGCACCATACTGGGTACTAAACTGTACCGTATTAAACTACACTCAGGTGTGTTAGATAGAGAACTATCCTGCACTGGACATGGATTTCTGACGCCACTGAACTGAACTGGACTCTCTGTACAGAGTAGTTTACTGAGCCCTGCACTGTTCTGCACTGGTACCACTGTACTGTACTGTCCTACACTGGATGCACTATACTGTACTGTACTGTCCTACACTCTTGTGACCAAGCTGCAGAAGCAGCTCAGTGAGGTACTTTACTCAGCTTTGTGTGAAAAGAAACTGGATTATGAGCACCAGACAGATGTTTTCTTCTCAGTTCTTCTCACAAATAAATCACAATTACTAATTAACGCACATGTTTCCCATGTTTGCACAGCACCCAGCCTGTCTGTGTCACTGTATCATATGTCTGAATCAGTGGTTACTTGTAGAAAAAGAACAGGTCTAATATTTTAAGATACAGATCTGGGGTTTTTTTTATGCATAATACACTGTGCCTGGGTAAGAATCACAACTTGATGTGGTGAGCGGTCTTGAGGTGCCACAGACCCTCAGAACTGTCCTGTCTGCTCTTGGTGGGTCACCATTGGTAAACTAATTGCAGGAGAAGTGATCCAGACAAAAGATACGTAGAAACTGCTCAGCTCTTTCCAATGGAAGTTAGAAGTGGACATGAATACCTGAACCCCCGAAATCAGGCCTGCTAGCGGTGTTCACCTGGGCGTGTGGACGCACCTCCCACACAGGGGGCTGTGCAGGTCATGTGCAGTGCTTGTTAGACAGATCTCAATGGATCAGACCTGAACAGTAGAATCTGGTTCTTGGGACATGGAATTTCACCACACTGATAGGAAAGGGGGGGGGGGGGCACGGTGGTGCGGTGGCGCAGTAGGTTGGACCGGGTCCTGCTCTTCGGTGGGTCTGGGGTTCGAGTCCCGCTTGGGGTGCCTTGCGGCGGACTGGCGTCCCGTCCTGGGTGTGTCCCCTCCCCCTCCGGCCTTGTGCCCTGTGTTGCCGGGTTGGGCTCCGTGACCCCGTATGGGACAAGCGGTTCTGGAAATGTGCGTGTGAGATAGGAAAGGACCAAGAAGTCAGGCAGCACAGAGAAAAATACACCCTCAATGTTGATGCCAAAGAGCTGTGCTGTAGAAACCTTAGTGTAGATGGAGGATGCAGTGCTGGCGAGGAGATGCCATGGACCCCGCGGTCCTGCTGGACCAGTTCGCCGCACGTGTGGTGGAACACGGAGAAAGCTGCGATGGCGTCGCGGGCGAGGAGAGGAGAGCCGCCTGATCCGAGCCGAGCGCCGAGACGCTCTCGGACTTGGGTGCGAGGCCGGGGTTGGCCACGACAAAGCCCACTCCGGAGCACAAGCTGGGTCGCGAGCGTTCTCGGTACCGCGGCACCTCCGGTCAAAGGATGATGGTCCACTTCCTAGGTGTGTCATGTGACCTGAGGCTTTTTTTCGCGGACACTTGGCCGAAAGAGCTATTGAGCTGTTGTTGAAGTGATCACGGCCCGGCGGCGAGCAGGATCGGGGTTCCGGGGAGACCGCAGCAAGTCGCAGGAGTGCCCTGGAGCGCTTGGTGCGGGCATCGGAACACGATGAGTTCAAATCCCACCTCTGCCAGAGCTCACTGGTAACTAACTAGTCAGTGGTGACAGTATGCAGTATTTCCTGGCTCAGGGAACACTGTTCACAGGAGCACTGCTCACCAAAGCCCTTTTTTCCTTCCTTCCTTCCTAAAAAAACGGACTGTTGTTCCAAGGCACCAACCCCGATTATGGCCCTGGGGCCACGAGTCCGAGGTTTGCAGCAACTTAGTGAAGAGCCGCGTGGTTAAAAGGCATAATCTGCATACAAATGTGGGCCATGAATAAATGTACGTGTTCATTCGGGAAAGTGTCGCGTCCCTAAATGTCGTGAACATTAACTGAGGGGAGTGCAATAAATTACACTGGGATGGATGGATAGATGAGGTGGAGGTGGAGGTGGAGAGAGCGCTGCGAAAACATGTGACCCATCAGCCGTGGACTTTGGGAGCATTAAAGGGACGTCAATCATTAATTTAGACTTTCGCCTGAATGTGGAAGGAGGTTAAAGGAGGGAGAGGAGAGGGAGCGGGCGACACGGCACCGGAGGCACCGGAGGCACCGGGGCCCCTGGGACCCAGAGGGACGCCGAGGGACCGTTCAGCTCTGACATCGTGGCCCTGGGTTCGAGAAGAGATGGACGATCGCTAGGTGCGCGCCGAAATACTGCCGACGCGGAGGGGCGCTCGGGCAACGCGGCGGGGGGAGGGGGGGAGGGGAAGAGGGGAGTCGCCAGGGCGGTCGGAGCGTGCGTCGCTCGGTGTGTTAACACACACGTGCACCTGCGCTAACTGTCAGGACGATTTGTTGCGAGGGTCTCGGATACGCCGAGATCCGGAACGCGGGGCTGGCGTGTGGCTTTCTGTCGAACGTGTGAGGAAATGTGCACGGAAAGCTGACGGCCACACTCTTACTCTACGGGGTTTGCGCTCCCCCTCGCTGACTGCGACCCCCCAGCGGACACGCGTGTAACCAGAGGTACGCCGAGCCGGTGGCCGACGCGACGCGACGCGCTCGTCCTTGCTCGTCTTTGCTCGTCTAACACGCGGCCGCCGCCCCGTCGCTCGCGGCGCAGAGAGGAAGCCGGTCCGACCCGAGGGCCGAGCGTCTCTAAATAGCGCACGGAATGGTGTCGGGTCACACGGCTCCGCGCGGGAACTGGGCGTGCGGGACGTTCGCTCCCGACCGACAGCATGGACGGCGTGATGGCGAGCGCAAAATGATTCCAAAGGTCGTGACATGTGTGCGGCAGGAGGGCGTGTCCGTGCTCTGCATACACTGTTTATACGCTGCTTAATCGTGTTTATACACTGTTTGGACACTCTGACCGAGCGCTTCTGTCCTCTCGCAGGTTTACAGCGCCGAGAAGCTGCAGGTGTCCCATGAAGCGTGATGGAGGAGAACAAGGTAAAGAGACGGAGGCTTCGCGCTCGTGTTCCCCGCGCTCCGTGCCGGGTGTCCGAGCGCCCTTGGCGAGGAAGCCATCCGGCTCTCGGGTGCCGGATGGTTGGCGGCTCCACGCGCCACTCCCTCGTTCACCTGGCCGGCGTGCGTGGACCAGCACACGTGTGTTACGGTGAAGGACAGGAGAAGGGCTCAAATGGGGAACCTAGTGCAGGACTCACCGCGGTCCGTTTGTTTTCAGAGCCGCCCTTCCCACTGAGCTCCTGGGGCAGCATTTGTACACGTACCGCGTGGGAAGCGCCATGTACACACACACACACACACACACACACACACACACACGCACACGTACGCAGAGAGCGAACACAGGGGTCGCGCTGCCGGGAACCCAGAGGTTCCTGCTACACGAGCGCATGAAGCGCCGAGGGGGGTCCAGAGCCACCTGACCAGAGCTCGGGCCCCCAGGAGCGTCCGTTCTGGCATCGCCCGTGAAAGCAGGGCTTTCTGAGGTTCCTCCCCGTGTCCACGTGCGTGTCCACACATCTCACGCCCTGCTGACCCAGGAGGCTGTTCTTCACCCTTTCTCACCGTTTGCCTCTTTCCGCTTTCCTCCCCTGCACACCTGCCCACCCGCCACTTCAGCAGAGCAGTCCAAAAAAGGAGAGCCCCTGTAGAGCGCCCCCCGCGGGGACACCTGCTCCACGCGCGGCTTCAGCAGGGACGCCGGAAGAAGACGAACGCTCTCCGGATCCCGTTCGCAGACGCGCCGAATGTAAGACGTGCCCCCGCTCCCGTGTCTCCTGGCTGCGTCGCCCGGCTGGACGACCCGGCGACGCTCGTCTGCTCTCTGTCCTGCCCGTAGCTCCACAGCGCCTCTCGCCGGCCAGTGCGCAGCTGCTGGAAGAACTGAGGAGCAGAGCACAGCGCACCCGCAGGGAGGGGTCCCCAGAGCATCCCGCAGCGCCCACAAGCCCCGCCTTCGCACCACCCGCAGCGAGCACCTCCCCAGGGTCCCGCGGGGAAGGGGCGACGCCTCTGACGGGGGGTGAGCACCTCTGTGCTTTTACAGTCATTTCTGATGTGTACCTCGGTGTACCGCAGCAGCAATCCGATCCCTAAACCGGTGCCTCCTCAGAGAATACATTGTGTGCGTGAGAAAGCGTTTCTGCTCTTTCTGCCTTTTTGGCATCGATTACAGTGAATTACCAGGGTACAGTAAAAAATAGGCATCAGTTTGTACACCGACCCTGTGTGTTTGACTGCGCCCATCGGTGTCCTCCAGCGTATCACTGGGCGCACGGGGCTGACTTGTCGCCTGCGCGATGGCGCGCTCACCTGGCACCAGGAAGGAAGCGCATCGCCGAGTGCGACTCACCTGCCCTCCGCCTCCCTTCTCTTCCCAGGAGGCCTCTCTCTCTGCGGTCCGGAGCTGCTCCGCGAGCTCAAGCAGTCGCGCTCCCTGCGCCACATCACACCTCACTCGGGCCTCACCACGGTCTTCTCGGGGAGGGGCGGAGCGGTAGGAGCAGCCTGCGGTGTTGGGGTGGTGGGGCGGGGGGTCGGGATCAGAAATTCCTCGCTTCCAAATGTGAAACAATATTTTAGTCAGTGACCCCAGCGGAAGAGGCAGCTGGGCTGCAGAGTGGAGACACACACACACAAACACACACACACTCTCCAGTAGGGGGGTGCTGTCTGTCTGAGTTCGGTGCCACTCAAGAGCAGGGTAAGAGGTTACAGTACAACTGCCAGCAGCAGTGACCGTCACAGGTCCTGCTCATTCCTGGTCTGGAGCTCCTGCCACTTGGTGGCGCCGTCCTGCCGAGACACCGGTCTTCGCTGCCCAGGTTCTGGCTGAAGGGAACGAGAGATCAGTGTTGCTTTGCTCACTTTCCAAAGGCTTTCTGGTCCTCTTGAGCCACACAGCTGTCTCTGCTCCTCGGCTGGTGTCCTCCAGCCAGCTGCAGTTCAGCTGCGGTTCAGCTGCGGTCCAGCTGCGGTCCAGCTACGGTCCAGCTGCAGTCAAGCAGCGTTCGAGCTGGAGGAGAAGCATAAGCGCCGAGGAGAAGCAGTGTAAGATCCTGCATTAGAGATGGAGGATGAAACCGAGCTGGGAGGCAGAAACCACCGACATGAGAAAAGCCTCAGTTTCTTTTCTTACTGGGTTCCGTGTGTACCGCCGTTAACGTGCGGTCCGCGGTCCGTACACGTGTATGAAAACACGGAGAGCTTTTCACATCTCTTCCCCATTTCGTTGTTCCTCTGTGTCTGTCTGCGTTTGTGCGTCTCCCAGACCAGAGCCTCGGTCCACGGTTCAGCTCCCATCAGCCGCTCCCAAGTCCAGGTTCTGCCGAAGGCCTCGACCAATCAGAGCGCAGGAGGCGGAGACAGAGCGCTTTTAGCCAACGGGGAGCAGAAATAGACGCTCGCAGTCGGTCTTTCGGTCCGTCTCTGCAGCTCGACTTGTGTTTGACCATAGCGATGTTGCAGTAAGGGTTATTTGCACAACTCTGTATTGTAATGACTTCATTTTTTTATTTTGTTTTCTTTTATTTCAACTTCAAGTGTTTTACAGTGGAAAAAATGTTCCAGAGCTGGATCCCGGACCCAAG
Source organism: Scleropages formosus (assembly GCF_900964775.1). NCBI lineage: Eukaryota > Metazoa > Chordata > Actinopteri > Osteoglossiformes > Osteoglossidae > Scleropages > Scleropages formosus. The sequence continues at coordinate 29,336,677 of NC_041818.1, forward strand.
TTGTGGTTCTTCCTGACACCCTGAACACACTCTTCTCACCAATAAACACGTTCGGTTGAACCATGTCCAAACAACGAGGAATCGGTGTGTTTGTCATCTTCCCCTCGCTGCTGATTCGGTCGCAGATGCGGTTGCAGTGCAAAGCGTTCGCACGAAACGACGACGACTGCAACTGGAGCGCGAACGGCCCGACAGCGGCAGTACGGCGGAGCTCCCCGGCGGCCCAGGGCAGAAGAGCGCCACTCGCCGGAGAGAAGCACGCTCCCACGCTCCCCTCCCAGTGTAGCTTGCAGTCAGAGGCCTTGGGTTCGAATCCTACGCTCTTCTGCAGTGCCCTCGATCAAGGGAATCGCCCTGAGCTCATGCCATAAAAATGACGCTGCTCTATAAATGGGAAAAGCAATGCAAGTATTTTAGTGGACAAGCCTCATGTGGCGATGGACATGGCAGAAAAGCGTGACAGTACACACACATACACACACACACACACTCATTGACTGAAACTGCTTGGCCCAAGTGGGGTCGCGGCGAGCTGGAGCCTCACCCAACTGGATGGGGAGGGGACGCACCGAGGCCGGGACACGGGTCCATCACAAGGCACCCCAAACGGGACTTGAACCCCAGACCCGCCAGAGGGCAGGCACAGGCCAAACTTGCTGCGCCCCTCCGCATGACAGTAATAAAAGCGAATAATAAACATTGTTGACCACCGAACGAGGGGGTTGCGGGCAACAGGTCTGTGGAACTGGGCAGATTTCAGTTGACATCGACGTGCATTTGCGCCAAGTTCCAGTAACTGCTGTGGGATTCACAGAGCAAACAGCGGGGGGCGCTGTCCACAGAGCCGTTGTGACACCCTGCTGAGCCAACCTTTCGTCCACGCAGCCACCTCAACTGTGTGTGTGTGTGTGTGTGTTGGGGTCAAAGGTTAAACAGTAAAGGTGTCATCTAGGGGCCTCAGAATGGGAGAGCCTTCCTCTTTCCGGACGGCGTGAGGTCACGTTATCTAATCTGCTCGGCGTGTCCACGGTCCAGGCCGCCGGGCGCTAATAACGTCTCACCTTCGACCTCAAGAGAAACGCACGTCTCCACGCAGCGACGCACCCTCCTGCTGTCGGAGAGTCCCGCTTACCGAGTGCATTAATGAGCTCCGGGCACGATTCATTTGCTCAGTCGCCACCTGCAAATGTCCCACTTCATTGTGCTCGCAGACATAAATGCAATAATGTTATTATGCAAGTCGGTCAGTTGTCGCTCAGGCGGAGAGTCAACGAACTTGATCCCGGAATCGGCGCAGTTGCACAAGAGCTGGGAGGCGAAAGGTCTTTTTGAACGCTTTGCTGAGCCGGGAACGCGAGGTGCCGCCGGCCTCTGGAATGTCTCTCTGCTCCCGACGGAGCCCGGCCGGACCGTCCTTGGGCCCTGAGCGGAGACGCGGGTCCGACGCGGGTCCGACGCGGGTCCGACGCGGACGCGCCGAGCGCAGACTTCGAGCTCTCGTGGCGTTTCGCTGGGAACGGCTACGCTTCCGTGACCGACCGACCGATCGACCGCACGAACGCGGAGGAGGGAGGAGGAGCAGAGACGGGCCGTGAGGACAAAGTGCGGCGTTAGCGACGGTGCTAAAGAGCGTCGACGAGCTGAGGCTGGATAAGGAGGAGGATAAAAAGCAGACAGCGAGGACGCGGGAGAAGACCTGCGGGCCCAAAGCAGAAGGGATGGGGCTCAAATACCCGGCTGCGCTGAGACGTCCACATAGGGAACGTTTCCTCCTCGTGACGGCCACCGCGGCCCTCCTGCTCTACATCACCGTCACCGTCACCGTCCTCCGTGAGTATGGGGCCTGTCTGCGTGTGTGCGTTTGGAGCACAAAGAGTCCGTCACAATCAGCGATGAACAACGACTACAGCCAGCGCTAAGCCACGGAAATGTCAGTGCACTGAGCTCCCGCTTATGAGCGGCGATGATACGTAGAGTCCGCTTCTCAGCAGTTCGGAACCAGTCGCTGTGCTGAGCTTCCGGTGAGTCTTGAACGGCCGCAGCTCGCGGCCCTCGGTGAAATTACCGGGAACGCGGTGAATCCACGGTAAACGAGGCTGCGGTTAGTGCAGATAAGGGCCATCGATTGCGTGCCGCTGTTTGCTGAGTGACCGAGGGCTCGTCCTCTTCTCGTCCTCAGCAGAGGACGCATCTCTGCCCTGCCGCTCTTCCTGGGCTCCTTGCCGGAGGGCCGATTCCCCGCAAGAGCAGGTGAGGATGAGGAAACCCTGGGGGGGCACAGAGGTCCACCGTCACAGGTTGGACACGATGACTCAGTTCCTCGGTCTAAATGGACAGTTAAGTTTATGGAGTTCGCCGAATCTTTTCTCCAAAGTGACTTGCAGCGTTAATCTACCGACAATTATTGACCCATTTGTACAGCGGGGTAATTTTTTACTGGAGCAATTGAGGGTCAGTTCCTTGCCAGAGGTGGGAATCGAACCTGCAGCCTTGGGCTCCAAAGGCAACAGCTCGAACCGCTAACGCTACCTGCTGTCCGCTGTCCGGTCTCTCTCCTCTCTGTGTCTCTGCTGCTCTTTTCATCGTCTCAGCCGGGCCCTCCTGCCGAGGCGGACGCCGTGCGCAGAGACCCCCCGCTGAGCCCGTGTCCAGGTCACAGGTTCCAGGTTTCCCAGCTGCTTTCTCACCTGCACTCAGCCCTGGGCCCCGACGGCGATGTGCTGCTCCAGCCGTACCTGTCCAGCTGGGACGAGCTCCTCAAGTAGGATGCAAAGCACGTGGCGAGGCTCATCCGTGCAGGATGCGAAAAAGACGAAGCGCGGCGACCCCACCGCCTGCTCTCCCTCTCCCCCACAGGTTCATGGAGTCCCTGGGGCCCGTGGCGGGGTTCATCTCGCAGCAGGTGGAGCACAAAGCCTCCGTCATCCGCCGTTTGGCTCAGCGGGAGGAGGCGGCGGAGGGAGACGCCTACCGCTCCGTGCGCTCCATGATCGGGGCCGAGCTGAGCCGGGGTCTCGTGAGCTTCCGGCAACAGACGCCGTCGGGCTGCCGCACGCTGCTCAGGCTCCACCGCGCTCTGCTTTGGTTGCAGCTCTTCCTGAAGAAGGTGGCAGAGGGTCCGCAGGAGGGCGGCGAGCTGCGCAGCCCATCCTCTTTGTGCCGCGAGGCCTACCGGGAAGCCCTGGCTCACCACCACTCGTGGCTGGCCCGCCGCGCCGCCGACGTGGCCTTCATGGCGCTGCCGGACCGGGACGCCTTATTCCAGCTGGTGTGCGCGCGGAGCCAAGGGGAGGCGGGGCCTCTGCTGGACAGAGCCGCCGAGGCCATCGGGGAGGTGTACGGCAGGACGCAGAAGGCCTTCGAGGAGCACGGCATGTTGGAGCTGCCGTAGAGAGGACACGTCGGAGCGGGCGGACGTGGTTCGGCACGAGACGGGCGCCGCGTGCTCGCGTTGCTCGGATTGTCAGCTTAAACTCCGTAAGCATGATAACGGTGCATTTGGACGTGACGGATTAGTGAGAAAAATGACCATCTGTCCAATAACGAGGTTCGTTCGTTCGTTCCATGAACCCACCCGGCTGCGAGGGGGTCCCATCGCCGGTGTTTCTCGAGGAAAAGAATACGGCGGGTTCCCGGAGGAAAAAATGCTACGAAAACTTCTTCAGAAGTAAAAAGTATTTTATGCATGAAATGTTTTTTATATTTTGTTATAAGACAAACTGTTTCTAGCTTCTGCTTTCATGCTACAGCACATTTTCATCCAGTCATCAGCCACAGACACTCGTCCAGCGCGGGGTCACGACGGTTTGGATTCTCACGATGTTTCGCACAAACTTCGAACACCGGCTCAAGGAAGAACTTTTCAGTGGCGACAGCGAGGGAAAGACGCGCCTGTTTTCTTCTCAGGTTGCTTCCACGCGGAAGGAAGCTCTCGATTTACCGCGTTTCGGCCGTTTACCGTCGAGCCGAAGAAGCGCTTCGCCGCCGAGCGTGAACGAAAAACGCAGCGACGCTAAAAGGCTCCTTCCGTGCAGCAGCTGTGCGTTTTCCCTCTGGCCTTTAAAGCCGAAGGCCTCGCGCTCGTTTTGGACGCGCTTTACGGGACGCTCTTCCGGCAGCCGACGGTCCGAGGCGAACGAAGGGCGGCTCGAACAAAGTGTCTCCTCGCCCGTTTTGAAATGGCACACGCCTCCGGCGTTTTCACTGCCTTTACCCGACTCTCTTGGTGCCACTTTCCAGAGAGACGGAAAGGTGCCACTTGTATTCTCCGGAAAGTTCTGCTAGAAAGAAGGCGACGCGCACCAGCGCCTCTCCTTCCCTCGTGATTCCGTCGCTCCGTTGGATGCGTCGTTATTTTCACCGTCGCCACTCTTCAGGGCCCCTGTACGGCGGTACCGGACGGCGGTACCAGAGTACGGAGCCCAGCTCTCAGGGGACACCTGTGCCGGTCCTCCCCGGTAGAGAGAGAGGCGAGCGTGTGAGACGGCCTCATGTCCAGCGCGTAGTAATCCGGTGTATGTCCGGCAGGTGTGTAAACCGTCACGGCGGCGGAGTGCGTGCGAGAAATCGGAGCCTGACTGCTGGTGGCCACACTTTTCCGGTGCTCAATACGTGTTTCTCTGGGGCAGCGAAAGACAAGGACGGGTCGCCCCGTCTCTGCGGCGCGACCCAGGTTCCGGTGTGCGCAGTTGGCGCAGTTGGCGCAGTTGGCGCAGAAGCACGGAGTGCGCGTTTTTCACACAGTGGCGTGAAAAGAAGGAGAGCAGCTCCTTAGAACAAGTGTTACTACCAGGAGCGCCGCCCCACCCCCAGCGGATCTGATCCGCGGAAAAGAACGGCGGACAAGCACTTAGCGGGAAGCGCCAGCTGACACTCGGCTCTTAGAATGGCAGCCGAGTCCATTACAATGTGTAATTTACCGCAGTACTTTACTGCTACATTCACAGCCCTGTCCTTCCCATATGACTCATCCGGCGTCTCGCTAAACCCTGCTGCTGTTAACCTGAACTGCTGCTCACCCAGGGCCTCCTCCGTCTTCATGGGCCGCCGGGGGACTGACTGCTGTGGTCACCTGTGTGATGCGCTGGACCGAGGGGGGGGGGGGGGGGGGGGGGGGGGGGGTGAGCACTACAGGACGAGCGACAGGCGCAAAGGTTTCGTCCACTGTGGACAGACGGGCAGACGGGCAAGGGCTGTAAAGCTCCTGAGCTGGATTATGCTGAGTGGGATTACAGCTGTGGGATTAAGAGCACAAAGTCGTCCGTCCGTCTCTCCGTCTCCCAGGGCGTGTGCGATTCCTCGGGACACAGTGTCCATCCGTTCCTCCGCGGTCAATCTCCGTCCCTCGCTCTTACACACCCGCTGACGTGCGTCGCTCTGTCGCTTCCTCTTCTTACAAATCACACGCACAGCAGCACACACGGAGCACAAAATCATTTTATTCCTTGTGATACGCTTACATTTTGTTCAAGTGTGTTTCTCTCTGTGCGTGTGCATCTACACACACGCACACACACACACACACACACACACACACGCACACATATGGTTCCCCAGTTTACATATCAGGCAATAAATATTGGTGTATCTATTTCAATAGTTCTATTGCTGCACTTTATTGGACAGAAAAGGAACAGAGGAGAAGAGGAGAAAATTATCCCCTTGAATGGACGCGCGCACACACACACACACACATGCGAACAAACGCGGTGGACTGGGAAAAGTGGCGAGATGGTCAGACGTGGGGGAGCCTTCGCGCTCCACGGGGACAACTGAGCCCATGGGAGGGGGAGGTGCAACGGGCCTGCCTCGCAGACAGGGGGCGCACTAACAGTACATCCACAGCTCTCAACTGACGCTTGCTGTCAACAGTACGAAATATCGCTTCATGATACCGTGTTCATAGTGGAGGAGCACTTTGGACGATGCTCCTCGAGTCCATTCTTTAATGGTTAAGGGAATGTAGCCTCTAACCTTCTAATCCTCTAACCCTCTAGCCATAACCCTTTACCTTGAACCCATTCCACATGCTTTTTGAGGGACTCATGGCTCTGACAGGCATGTGATGGAGCTACACGCTGGAGATGAGAGCCTATGCCCCAAGATGGTGCGAAGTTCCTGCGAGACCCACTCCGAGTGCCGCTGGGCTCTGAAGTCAGCGCACTTTAACCGTAGTTTGAATTTTACTCTGAAGGGACGAGCGTTTCATTTTTCCCAACGAAAGTCCAGCCTTTTGATGTGAAGAACAGTCCAGTGGTACCAAGCAAGGAGATGGCCTTCGGTCCAAACCAGCAAAGGTCTCGCACGAGTTTCCCGGGGGCATCGCAAGGCGAGAACCGGGCAGAAACAGCGGTGACGAGGGAGAGGAGACGCAAAGCAAACCGAAGCGAACCGAAACCCAGACGAGACCGAAGGAAAGAGAAAAGTGCCGTGTGCTCCGACACGCAGCTTATTGCGTGTTGCTCCGCATCCTTGGACCAGCGAGAGTGTGGGAACGGCTCGTCAGAGCTCGCTCTCGAACACCCACTCTTTGAACACGTTCAAAACTCATTGAACACTAATCCTACACTCCACTGATGTACGTACTGCCTGTGTACAAAGAGTCTAACAGAAACATGGGAATGAAGCTGAAGGTCAGAATTTCACTAGGAAAGTGCAACCTTCTTCACGTCATTCACGTGTGCACGTAGGGATTGCGGTGCCGCCTCGGCACACTGACTGCTTTTCCTCGCCCCGCAGACAGCTCCCGAGCTGCCAGAGCATCTCGTGCCAAAGGGCCTAGAGGTCAGAGCCTCAGACGACCGTGCGGCGACCAGCGCCGGAGCACAGCTTGGGGCTGCTGTTCCCAGGTCACCCCCCTGACCCGTTGAGCGTCTGTCTGCAGTGCCAACACGGAGTAAACTTCGAGTCAACTTGTGAGCTTGGCTCTGCTACACACCGTGCGAAGAAGAAGCTCTCAGACTGACGGACCTTGGCCAGGAACATGGATCGGCACTCGGTGACGGCTCTCCGGGCCCCCCACGGAGGGGAAGCGACGAGCTGATCCCTCCTCCACATGTGGCGCTGGCTCCTCGGTACCAGCTGGGCACCCGCAGACCCCTAGATGGTGGATGGTGGGGTGCTCAGATGGTCGGAGTTCTTCTGAATGAGAACCGGCGACTCACAGAAGGAAAGTCTCGCTGCTGCGCTCAGGTGACAGTCTTCTTCAGGTGTGTTGCAGTGGCACCGGAAAGCTGGAGGGAGTTGGCGATTCCAGACGAGGGGAAACGGGAAGAACGGCACGCTCCATCCCGAGGTCATCAGGTCTGAGGCCACGTGTTCTGGACAGGTGGTGAAGAATGAAGGTGAAACCGGAGCCGAGCTGGACGGATCGTCGCGGAGACTTTGTGCAACTGCACGACCGACGTGGTAGACGGGCGCTGCCGTGTTATGAAGCAGCAGTCGTTGTGAAAGACTCGACGGTGGTCGAGTGCGGAAAGGCGTGGCCTCAGAGTTCGTGGAGAGGGTAACTGGACACAGGTGCAGGAATTAGGCTGGAGTGTCGACTTCCTCGGAGAAGACCGTTGAGAGGCGGAAGAAATGATGCGAGAGACGCTTCAGTCCACTGGAAGTCAACTGAATCTACAGCTGGTGCCAAAGAAGCTGCTGTGGTCAATGAGCTTCGTGGAAAACTTGTGAAGCTGTGGCAACAACGATGATGGCGATGATGACGTGAGAAACTATCAAACAAATCTTGTGCTTTACACCCCAGTGTTGTGCAGCCTCGTCCATGCCTTGTCCAACGCCACGAATGTCGGGTTTGGACCAGACACGATCGCTGGTGCAAGCGTCTCAAATGAGCTTTCAGAGAATGGGTGGTGCACCCAACCTCCATGCTAGAGTGAGGGCTTTGGTGGCACCAGGGAGCCCAGGAGCAGAATCGGTGCTGCTGTGCATGAGGAACAACAATCTGACGTGAGCATTTCTTGAGGAAGTCCTCGAAGGGGACCCCTCTGCTGGTGTGGCTACCGGGAGCACCTAGGGGCCCCGGCGGGGCTGAAACCTACCGAGGGCAGTGCGGACACACTGTTGCGCTGATTCCCACCACGAAGCGGACGGGAAGGAGCCACAGCTTCTACGGGGGCAACTTTCTCCAAAACCTGTTCAGGGGCCTTTTGCAAACTCTCACATGTTCATTGGCATGAAAGTGACCCTATTCATGTGCACGACGAGTCATAAAGAGCGCATCCCAAACAAGGCGTCCGCCAGGAGCCGATACGCATGCTCTCAGACGGACTGAAACGGGCGTGTGCTCTTTGCAGCGCCTCGACCAAACCGCTCGTGCATTTTCGCGTCACGCCACGCCACGCCACGCCACGCGGGGCTGGAAACGCGCACGGCTGCCATGAAGACGCGATCGTCCGGGATCTGGGTTACGACACGCGTCGCCGTTCGCCCCCTCCGCCGGATTTACGGCATCAGGGAGGATTGCCATTTGAAGCAGTTCGGAGGCTGCGTGGGGACGACGCGGGGCGGGCGGAGGGGGGGTCGGCAACATTTGAACACAGCACAAAGTGCTCATTCACACAGACTGATTGCATATAAAGCTGAAGTGCAAGTCAAGTGCAAATCGATACATATATATGATAGGGAGTCTAGTGCTATGAACTGTACATATAATAGACACGAACGACATTGCACACGCACTGCATACGTGTACAGGAAGCCCACACAAGCGAGGAGTCGCTGGTGGAAGCAGGTCTGCGCAAGGCCGCCCTCTTCGTCTCGGGGTTCGCACACGTGCGTGAAGGTGTATCTACAGGTGCCTCGGCGGTGGGCGATGAGGAACGCTGGCACTCGAACCCAGGCTCTTAGTACTGCTACTAAAAGAGAAGGGCAGGAAGGAGGTGGAGGAGGCGGGGCTTCGGCGCTGGGACTCGACGCGTCGGCTCGATCTCCAGCATCTGCTGAGCTCGCCCAGTTCCAGCGGCGTACGACAGGTGCCACGCCTCAGGAACACGCGAAGAACGCGCGACGGGTCCCGGCTGCACGGCTCCGCTGCCCGTGTGTGTTCTTCACAGGCCCGGCTACAGGGAACAGAGTGCAGGACACAGCAGTGCAGGACAGAGGGCTTCCAGTGGTCAAAGGCGGTCATGTAGCGCAGGGCTGCACACACACACACACACACACACACACACACACGCACGTGCGCAATCTCTATGTGCTACAGTGTGTGTTTAGTGTACAAATGGCCTCTGCAAGTGGACACACACCACATGGAAAAACACTATTTTGTAAAGAGATGCTGTGTGTCACTTCAGTTTGATTTCAAGAGCCACTGACAGATCTCCATGGAAACGAGGGGTCACCGGCAGCTCTGACTGATCGGACCCAACGCCACTGAGGGCTCCGGTGCCCTTTGTTTTGAGGAGGGCAGCACCAGCTCGGGGTCCGCCGTCACCATACGTGGGGGGCAAATGGCAGTGTATGTTGAGAATATAGTGTGTGTGTGTGTGTGTGTGTGTGTGTGTGTGTGTGTGTGTGTGTGTGTGTGTGTGTGGGGTGCTGGTGGGGGAAGGGCCAGGAGGTGGGGCAGGGTCAGGAGGCAGGGGTGGCAGTTCTGCCCCTTAATTCGAATTGATGCGCAGTTTAAAGGCGACGCGTCCGGCAAACTTGTCTCTGTCGCTCTGAGTCTTGATGGCGTTTGAGTTGATCTTGCACTCAACGTTGACGTCCGTGTCCAGGGTCACGTTAGCAAACTTGACGGCCACCAGGGGTTGGGTGTAATTCACCTGCCAGAATGATATGGGGGGACTTCACTTGCTGAGGGCTCATGGGTAAAGATGCCGGACTGGCTTTCACACTCCGTGAGGCACATCACCGCCATAAACAACACGTCAATGACATGTACAGACCGCTCAGACAACGCTCATGGGATGCACACACTTCACATAATATAAACAAAGGGGGGGGGGGGTTCCTCACCTGCGCCTTCTTGCCATAGTAGGGGAAATACATGAGGTTGAAGGTGCCGTTGGGCGGGTAGTACATGAGCTCCCCGATCTTGTCCCTGTCTTCTTTCTGCAGGAGACAACGGGACTCAACACACTTCACGCTTCATTTGTCCCCTGCTCCTCCGCTTCACTGGCACCACATCACCCAAGGGGACCATGGTGCAAAATCCGGTTTTGCTTTGCAATGCAAGACGCCACCATTGCGTGGTGGAATAACAGGCCATCAAATTGAGCTACATCAGAATGTTACTGTCTGAGAAGCAAAGAACCCAAAGCACCGTAACCCTAACCCCTAACCGCTAACTCTAACCCTAACCCTAACCCTAACCTTGAACCCCTGACTCGGAGGAAGAAGGCGGCTCAGACGCACCCCTGGAACTCACATCCTTGCCAACTCTTCCTTCCTTTCATTTTGCCAATCAGCTGGCCTCCAGAGGGAGACCTCTACGATGACTGGAGGAACAGCGCATCCCTCATTTCTGGTACCCAGTGACTTGCAGCCAACTGACGGATCCCGTCCATTTTCACACCCCCTGGAAGCAGCAGCTGCCTGTGAGGCCTGCAGGTCCCAGTGGAGGACCCTCAGGAATGCGGTTCACGCATTTCTCATTGACACCTGTCCAGCTCAGACCCTGAAGGACTGAAGCGGTTAAAGAGGACCTGCCTTGGCTCCACAGGTGACGTACGGAGACACGCCGTTCTTCCCGGGGAACATCCCGATGACCTGGAGGGAGACACCGCGATCGTGATCGAAAAATTCGTCCTTCTCACACACCATCCGTCCACCGTCAAACAGCGGTCATCCAACAGAGATTGGTGGTGGTCGAGAGCCTATCTCAGAAACGTGGAGCGTGAAGCAGGGTTCACACTGGGGAGGACACACTCCACCGCAGGGTAATCTCGCTTGCTTATTTACACACAGACACACACAGCAATCCATCTGAAACATACTTCTTTGGACTGTGGGGGGAAAGCAGAGCACCCGGAGGAAACCCATGGTATCACGGGGAGGAGCCACCCGCAGCACTGCCCCCCCTACCCGGTTAAGCTTGATGAGGATGCAGGGCTTGCCGTCGCGGTAGCCATAGTAACGGTCGACGATGCCAGAGCACTCCTCCAGCATGGTGCGGTTGAACTGGCACGAGCGCTTGGGGTTGTTGCGAACTTCCCCGCTGTCCTCCTGCACGAAGTACTGGTCCGGGGAGCAAACGTCGTTGTTCATCACCTGCTGGGAGTTGTTGTACGCTGAGGGAGGGGGGACAGGGGGGCATTTTTGAATCCCTGTAGAGGCCACTGTCACACTGTCATCCCTGTGTGCTGTCACTGCTGGGGCCCTGACACGCACACACGCAGCCGACAGCCCTCGCTGAGCTCCGCCCCAATCTCCCTGACCGCACCTCCCAGGCCGCACCCCCACACTCACGGGCCAGGAAGTCATCCAGAGTTTGGACATAATGGTCCCAGCTCTCGGTGTCCTTCATGCTGTAGACGATCTCCAGCGAGTCGCCCTTGGGCCGGATCATCAGGCCTGTGCACACGGGGTGGGGGGACACACACGTCACAGAGCCTCGGCGTGTGTGTGTGTGTGTGTGTGTGTGTGTGTGTGTGTGCGCGCGCGCGCACGCACGCACATGCCCTTTCCTTTTGCTCATAGTAATGAGAGGATGTACATCATTGTCCTCGACTTCTGCTGCTTTTCTATCTGTCAATCCCTGCTGCTTCCCAAGAGCCCGTGCGTCAGTCGGTTTTCCGTGTGTTTGTGTGTGTGCCCTACGCGTGTCTGCGTACCTGGCGTCGCCAGCCTGTCCTGGTAGGTGGGCTTGTACTCGTCCAGCGTGAGCAGCATGATGTACATGGTGAGGACAAACATGCCAGCCAGGCTCACGTAGAAGATCAGGTAGAAGAGCAGAATCAGACCTGGAGGGAGAGCCTCGCAGTTAAACACACACACACACACACACACACACACACACACACACACACACACACACGCACAGAGGAGAACACTCATGTAAGTGGTACTGTGACACCAGACCTGCCTGCAGGGAGCCGACGATGATGTAAGCAGCACATGCCTGGGGGGTGTGGCCTGGGGGGGGGTCACCAGCTCCAGGTATCAATCAGGTCAACTCTGTGTTTGCCATGTTGGTGGGGCTGCACTCTGAGGTGTCTGTGTGTGTGTGTGTGTGTCCGTCCGTGTGCCGCCACACACAGCTGTCTAAGTGGGTCACCCTGCACTGGGCAGCACATGGTGAGGCGGCAAGGAGCTGAGGATATGAAGGAAACACACACACACACACGTCGCTGACCGCTCTCCTTCCGTTCAGCCCCAGTGAAGAACTGCTGGTGAGAGTAGAGTACGTGCTGTATGTATGTGTGTGTGTGTGTGTGTGTGTGTGTGTGTGTGTGTGTGTGTGTGTGGGGGGGGGGGGGGCAGGCTCAAGGCCCACAGCGACAGACTTGCTGATGAGGAAATGCAGACAGATGGGGGAAGGGATAATCCCCTCATACATACCCCTCTCTCGCTCACACACACACACACACGCCATCTTCAGTCAGCATTGATGGAGATGGATTGATATTCAGTTTGCAAAATGTCATTTATTCTTACAAATTCAGGTCAAAGGTCACAGTGGCCTCCAGGTCACAGAAAGAAGGAGGAGATAACCGGCACAGCCTGTGCTCTGTGAGTGTGTGTGTGTGTGTGTGTGTGTGTGTGTGTGTGTGTGTGTCCCAAAGAGGATGCCTGCAGACACCACGACTGTTCGAGGCCCCCAGCAGGGGGAGACCCAGTGTTTCTGTCCATCCATCACTGACCATCCTGCTCTCCCCTGCTGGATTCACGCCACGTCAGTCCTTCGTCCGCTGTGCTGCTCTCGGCGCCCCCCCAGTGCCTCCCCCAGCGCAGCACGGCTCTGTCTCCCTACAAAGAGCGCAACACCAAAGGAAAGAGGCAGGGAGCTTTGTACCCTGGTACAACCCTCAGAAAGGTCTCAATGCAGCATACAGCCATGGTCCAGGTCACGGTCACATCCCACCTGGAGTCCTGCAGCTCCCTGCTAACTGCTGCTGAGACCTCTCCAGCTACCACACAGTACCACGGTACAGGTTGTGTTTGACCTGCCAAGGTGTGGCAATGTATCCCCCTTCTTGTCTCTGTCCAGTGATTCCTATAGCTGCCGCATCAAGCCTTAGGCTCTGGTTGCGGTCTACATGATGAGAAAAGGGTCCGAACCCCAGTACCTACAGGGCACGACCACTGAGCTCCTCCACCTCTGTTGACTTGGCAGTCCAGCTCATAAGGTTCCAAAACTGAAAGCCTGTAGCTTCCAGTTATGACCCTCATGTGGTGGAATGAGCTCCATGTCCCTCGGAGCTGCTGAATCCCTCCCACACTGAAGAAGGGTCTCAAACCCACCTCTTTGAGAGCCACTACTCTCCTGATCTCCTGAGAGCTCCATCAACGAGTCCAACACCGTCTGCTTTGATTGTCTGTGTATTTGTCATTTGAATGTCACTTGTATAGGAGCTACTGAAGGGATGTGAATCAGAAACATGGTGGTGCCAAGATGCACAAGCTGTGTGTCCACAGTCCTGTGTGTGTGTGTCTAAAGCTCTTCTGTTCACTCACAGTATTCTTATTTATCATTATCATCATTATTAATTATTATTAATATTATTATTAAACGGTTACTTTGATCCAAGTGATCCTGCTCAAGGGTCCAACACAACCTCTTGGGACCTAAGGCCATAGTTGGTGAAGACGCCCTGGTGCACGGGGGCCTCTGGCTCCGTTTGCCACGCACTCATCGCCGCGTAGTCGTCCCGATGACCGTGATGAGTGTGATGAGCGTGTGGGAGATTCTGAGCTCCGCGCACCCAAATCCGCTCTTTGATGTCAATCCTGGATTAATAGCAGGTTAATGAATGTGTGTGATTCTCGGTGTCTCTCTGTCCTGCAGCCTTTCGTCCTGCACGCACACAGACACGGGACACACACACAGACGTGGGACACGCGCGCAGACCCTCCGGACATGGACGGGACGCGGACAGCGAGCGGAGGAAACCACCCTGAACCCACACAGCTGCTTGCGCTCGGGGCTCAAACGCAAACACACACCATCATTCAGGCTGCAGTTTTCTCCTTGTCTTGCTGCCCTCGTTTCGGTCTCTACGTCCAAATGAGCCAATAAGGAAGCAGAGCGCAGCGGCTCCCCGAGGGACACGGGACACGGGTTCCTGTTGTTTGCTCTCGGGCAGCAGAACTTAATCGGGGATTAGAACAGAATCGGGCTGGACTGCATGTGCTGTTGGGGGGGGGGCACACACAGGCCTGCTGGTGTGTGTGAACATGTGACCACCCCCCCCCCCCCTTTCTCTCACACACACACACACAGAGCTGTGGCTCCATGACAGCACCGGCATCTTTTTCACATGCCTCTGTGTGTGTCTTCGCGGTGCAGGAGGTGCGATGTGAGCGAACACGCGTGTTTTCTACATGCGGGGCCTCGCAAAGAGCCCAGGAACAGGGGAACATTAATGTGGACACAAAGTGACCTTTCTGTACATGTACAAAGAGAGAGGAAGAGGCGAAATGAAGAGGAAACGTGTGTTCTTTGCACATGATTTTAATACACCGGGGGAGGGAGGGGGGGCCGTGATGATGAACGAGGTGAACGAGGCAAAGGATGATGGCGATGGAGGATGAGGAGGGACTGATGATGCTGCTGCTGGCGCTGAGACTCGGTGGGGGAGTGATGAGGATGGAGAGGGACTGATGATGACGGTGACCACGATGAGGACCACGATGAGGACCACGATGAGGACCACGATGCCGGGACTCACCCCAGCTGCTCGCCGTCCTACCCAGGAACTGGTGGGTCCGCGGGTTCCACACGAACTCCTTCCAATCGTCCGCCTCCGCTCCGCTGCTCTTCTCAGCGTCCTTCGCCATTTCGTACCTGCTTTTTTTACCTGCTTTTTTTTAGGGGACCACAGAAAAATCGCCCACGCTCACAGCCAATACCTTATAAAAATACGTGGAAAAGGACGTTAAATACTGATCAAAGAGAGATTAATTGCGGAGGAGATTTCTGACGACTGTTTTCGATCATGCGAAGCCTATTTTAGAAAAAAAAAATAGCCGCTTCTTAACGACTTAATGGTAAAGATAAAATACTAGTTATTGTTATAATTAACAATAACAACAGTAGCTATTATTTTGCAGCTACAAAATTGCTATTATTGCTGTTACTGCTTTTATTGCCGCGCCGCGCCTCCTCTCCACTCCTCCCCTCCCCCCGCCGTTGTGCTTCGTGCGGTAAAACTGCGCGCGGCTTTTAAACGGGCGAGTCCTGCGCTCCTCCCTTCGCCGCAGACACGCGCGTCCTGCCTCGCGAATCAGCCAGCTCTTTCGGCCAATGGCAAAGCGCGCCTCGCCGCGTCGGGCCCGCCCACGTGTTCCGGGGCTTTGCGCAGGACTCGCCTACACGTGAGTGACAGGTCAGCCGACCAATGGCGAGGCAGCGAGTCGCGCTGACCGCTTTGGTAGCGTGTGGCGGTTGCCGAGCGCGTGTCCATTGTGTAATAGTAACGGTGTGAACTATATTAACATGTTTTGACAAAGAAGACCAAGGAAAGGCAATGTGGGCTGAGCAAAATCCGCCGTACACGTAACATCCTGATTAAAATGTCGAATCAACCGTTCGTCAAGTTAATGACTAAAAGACATGTTTTAAGTCGAACTGCACATCATGTAATAATAATAGTAATACTACTAATAATAATAGCAGCATATCCAGCAGAGACTGTGCTTCAGTGCGGAATTATATCGTAACGACCCACGTTACTGCGAGTTTCAGCAAGTAGTGGCATTGTGGGTAAACTGTAAACAACGTGTTCAACCATTAGGGACACTTGTGGGGAAAAGGATGGGGTGACCGTGTTCCTGATTTAACAGCAGTCCTACATGGATGTAAACTATAGATGATATTATGATGACAAAGAGAACATGGTAGTGCTTTCCTACAGGTTATTGCCCAGCCCAGCGCTCCCTGTGTCCTAACCGAGAAGGAAAATGAAGGCACTGGTATGAGGAGGGAGCTCAGGCTTTGTGCTCTGGTGCTCTGAGCTCCAGGGTCATAGACGCTGGCCCATGAATGCTGGCAAAAGTGGCAGCATAGGACCGAGTGACCGTGCGGTGACAATGGAGTGTGCGCTACTGTATCTGTTGAGAAATGCACTGTTTTTTACTGACTTGTACATCACTTTAGAGAAAAGAATGTGCTAAATGAAGAAATGTAAATGTGAATGTCAACGAGCGCAGGGTTTTTCAGATGGGAACAGCAGCAGACTCTCTCTCTCTCTCTCTCTCTCTCTGTCCTATGGAGCAGATCATGAACAACCCTTGGGCAGTCAGCCCCTCGCTCCGGGGAGCCGGGATGCCTCGTGCATCCGCCTGCGTGCGATAAGTGTCCTGGCAAGAGTTTTTACGACACGATGTAAATGAGAAACTCAATAAAGATCCGTGGCACACAGCTAGAGCAGGGTGTTGGTGCTCACCTGCACCTCCTCAGTCAGTTCTTTTACCCCACTCATCACACAAAATTCACTTGTATCCATTGCAAGTGGAATAACAAGAAACAGAAGCATAATTATGAATAGAAATATATTTATATGAAAAAAATATATAGAAATGTAAAGAACAGCGTAAGTTGTATGCCATTTACCTTGAAGCGCACACCAGGACCACACATCAACTTGAAGCCAGGGGTATTTCACAGAGGTGCACGATGACGGAAAGGTGGCACTTCGCTGACAGCTCACAACTGGCACCTGTAGAAGCCATTGGATCATCTACAGCTTGTTCACCTTCTCTTCATCTAAGTGTTTGACATCATGTCAAGCTTTGGCACAATTTTAAAACTGGTATTCTAACCCTCTTTATGAAAATAAATATTAAAAATGTATTTGTGGAAAGCTATTAAGTGGGGGAGCGACTGTATATATACTGAAAGTGCACGAGACACAACACAAGTCATTTGGTGAACGAGGGTGCAGAACCACGAGCAGAAAGGTTCACTCCAAGCGCTCCCCCATGGAGCACATTCAGAAACGCACCTCAGTGTTGCACTTTGATGTCCCCACTAGTGGACAAGGTCAGTCCTTCTTCATGTCCTGATGTCCTGCAAAACACCGCCACGGGGGATGGTGGTGGGTGCCGCACCGGCCGTCCACGCACGCTTTCTGGAGCTCCACCGCAGTCGTCTGCGTCTCCAGCAGGGGTGCTGTTTCCTCACACAGCAGCAGACACTTGACCCCCAGCCAAGCCCTGGAGGGGAATCCAGACGGCGGATTAAAAGTTCACCAGGATGCGTTGCGACATGTGGAGCTTCCTGAACTGGCATAGGAAGAACAGGCCAGTTAGAGTTAGCAGTTAATTTTGTTTTGCCGAAGAGCATTGCATCCATCCATCCATCTTCCTCCGCTTATCCGGGACCGGGTCGCGGGGGCAGTAGTCTAAGCAGAGCCCCCCAGACTTCCCTCTCCCCGCACACCTCCTCCAGCTCCTCTGGGGGAACCCCAAGGCTTTCCCAGGCCAGCTGGGAGACGTAGTCTCTCCAACGTGTCCTGGGCCTGCCCCGAGGGCTCCTCCCAGTGGGACAAGCCCGGAACACCTCCCCAGGGAGGCGTCCAGGAGGCATCCGGAACAGATGCCCGAGCCACCTCAACTGGCTCCTCTCGATGCGGAGGAGCAGCGGCTCTACTCCGAGCTCCTCCCGGGTGACTGAGCTCCTCACCCTATCCCTAAGGGTGCTCCCAGCCACTCTGTGGAGGAAACTCATTTCTGCCGGTTGTATCCACGATCTCATTCTTTCGGTCATGATCCAGAGTTCATGACCATAGGTGAGGATAGGAACGTAGATCGACCGGTAAATTGAGAGCTTCGCCTTACGACTCAGCTCCTTCTTCACCACAACAGACCGGTACAATGACCGCATTACTGCGGACGCCGCACCGATCCGTCTGTCAACCTGCCGCTCCGTTTTTCCCTCACTCGTGAACAAGACCCCGAGATACTTAAACTCTTCCACTTGAGGGAGCAACTCCCCCCTAACCCAGAGGGGGCAATCCACCTTTTCTCGACTGAGGACCATGGCCTTGGATTTGGAGGTGCTGATTCTCATCCCCGTCGCTTCGCACTCGGCTGCAAACCTCTCCAGTGCACGCTGTAAGTCTTCATTCGATAAAGCCAACAGGACCACATCGTCCGCAAAAAGCAGAGACAAGATCCTGCGGCCACAAAAACAGACACCCTCCGTTCCCTGGCTGCGCCTAGAAATTCTTTCCATAAAGATAATGAACAAAATCAGTGACAAAGGGCAGCCCTGGCAGAGTCCAACATGCACCGGGAACAGGTCTGACTTACTGCTGGCAATGCGAATCAAGCTCCTGCTCCGGTCATACAGGGAATGAACAGCCCGTAGCAACGAGCCCTGAACCCTATAATCCCGAAGTACCCACCACAGGATGCCACGAGGGACACGGTCGAATGCCTTCTCCAAGTCCACAAAACACATATGGACTGGTTGGGCAAACTCCCACGAACCCTCCAACACCCTAGTGAGGGTATAGAGCTGGTCCAGTGTTCCACGGCCAGGGCGAAAACCGCATTGCTCCTCCTGGATCCGAGGTTCGACTATCGGTCGGATTCTCCTCTCCAGTACCCCGGCATAGACTTTCCCAGGGAGGCTAAGGAGTGTGATCCCCCTATAGTTGGAACACAATCTCCGGTCCCCCTTCTTAAAAAGAGGGACCACCACCCCGGTCTGCCAGTCCAGAGGCACTGTCCCCAAACTCCACGCGATGCTGCAGAGGCCCGAGTTTTTGCCGCGCCGACTGCCAGAGCTGCGCTCCGTCTGGCCCGCCGGTACCCGTCAGCTGCTTCAGGAGTCCCATGAGCCAGCCAGGCCCAATAGAACTCCTTCTTCAGCTTGACGGCATCCCTTACTTCTGGTGTCCACCACCGTATTCGAGGATTGCCGCCGCGACAGGCGCCGGAGACTTTATGGCCGCAGCTCCGAACCGCCGCCCTGACAATGGAGGTGTGGAACATAGTCCATTCAGACTCAATGTCCCCAGTCTCCCTCGGGACCTGGTTGAAGCTCTGTCGGAGGTGGGAGTCGAAGACCTCTCTGACAGGGGCCTCCGCCAAACGTTCCCAACAGACCCTCACTATGCGTTTGGGCCTGCCAGGTCTGTCCAGCTTTTTCCCCCGCCATCGAATCCAACTCACCACCAGGTGGTGATCAGTTGACAGTTCAGCCCCTCTCTTCACCCGAGTGTCCCAAGACATATGGCCGAAGATCAGAAGAAACGACTACAAAGTCGATCATCGACCTCCGACCTAGGGTGTCCTGGTGCCAAGTGCACTGATGGACACCCTTATGCATGAACATGGTGTTTGTTATGGACAAACTGTGAGTAGCACAGAAATCCAATAACTCACCACTCGGGTTCAGATCAGGGAGGCCGTTCCTCCCAATCACGCCCCTCCAGGTGTCACTGTCACTGCCCACGTGGGCGTTAAAGTCCCCCAGTAGAACGACAGAGTCCCCAGTGGGAGCGCTTTCCAGCACGCCCCCCAGGGACTCTAAAAAGGCCGGGTACTCTACACTGCCGCTAGGCGCATAAGCACAAACGACAGTGAGAGACCGTTCCCTGACCCGAAGGCGCAGGGAGACGACCTTCTCATTCACCGGGGTAGACTCCAACACATGGCGGCTGAACTGGGGGGCTATTAATAAGCCCACACCCGCCCGCCGCCTCTCACCCTGGGCAATGCCAGAATAGTGGAGAGTCCACCTTTGGTCGAGAAGAGTGGTTCCAGAACCCAAGCTGTGAGTGGAAGTGAGCCTGACTATATCTAGACGGTATCTCTCAACCTCCTGCACTAGCTCAGGCTCCTTCCCCGCCAGTGAGGTGACATTCCAAGTCCCAAAAGCCAGAGTTGGCGCCCGAGGTTTGGGTCGGCCGGGCACTCGGCCCCGACCACTGCCCAGATCACAATGCACCGGCCCCTTATGTCCTCTCCAGCAGGTGGTGAGCCCACTGAAGAGCGGCTCCACGTCTTGGCTTCGGGCTAAGCCCGGCCAGGCCCCGTGGGCATAGACCTGGCCACCAGGCGCCCCCCCCAGGCCTGGCTCCAGGGTGGGGCCCCGGTGGCCCCATACCGGGCGGGGTGAACGAGATCCTTGATTTAATAGTCATAAGGGGATTTTGAACCGGAATAAGCACCAAAATGTCCTTTTGCTTAGTTGTGAAGGGCTTTAGAAGAAACAGTGACCTGGGGACAGTTCGTACCCATCGCAGCTTGATGGGCCTCATGATGAAGAAGTGTTACAAGCTGCTATGAAGAGATGATGTGTCATCACTCATGTTCACCTGTAGCACGTGACACGGACACGCTTTGTGAAGAATGTGCACCACTCACGCTGGGCAGTGAAGGGACTGTAAGAGTGCCACAGCAGCTCAAAGGTCAGTGAGTGTAAGAACCGAAGGATCCACCTGTTCAGAGTGATTAATGGCTCCAGCAGAGGAAGACACACGCACGCACACACAGACACACAGAAGAGAAACAAGCTGTGATGGTAACTATAATGTACCACACTACTTTCCTCATTTACTAAATCTTCGTTTTACAGCAGGGATGACAGGCTGTCCATACTGGCCAAATCATTGTCATCTCCCAGAAAAGGTCACAAACGTACCATTTTCACACAGTGGCAGTGTTTAACAGGCTAAACACAGGAGAATTTACATAAAAGTAACATTTCAACAGTAAACTTTTCTTACATATCTTTATTGACATTTGTGCCACAGAAATTAGCCACATTTTTCAACATGATTAATTTCTCTCATTCATTATATGTTCTTTGGCACATTACTGTCATTGCAACTGATATTGTCCGTTTATCAATATCCACAGATTTCCGGATGAAACCGAGAGAATAACCATTACGCAGATTGTCATAATCACATCACCCTCACAGCACAGACCAGAGCGGTAAATATCAAAAGGGCAACATAGGATTCTTGTGCTCATTTCTACCCTGTTATTTCAGATGTTTCAATTGAACAATATTTATTTGTACAAAACATGGCAAGGACATCTACAAAATCAAAACTGGGAAGTGTATCTTATATCCCAGGATGATATCTTTGTTCATTGGTTGCAGGTTATCTTAAAGTACCTGTGATCAATAAGACCTCAGTAGGAGGTCGTGCCTTTAGTTATAGAGCACCTAAACTATAGAATAGTCTACCAGTTACTGTCAGAAATGTCCTGTCTGTATCAGCCTTTAAATCCAGTCTTGAGACTTACATGTTTACTCAGGTATTCCACCTCAAAATATAATTCCACCTGCCTGCGTTTGTTTTTTCCCACCTTTGTACCAATGCAAATTAAATGTACTTGTTCAAGTTAGAAATTACTAACTATTTCTTCTTGTTAAGCATTGTCTCCCTACATAAGACCTAAGGAGGCTGGCCTTTACAGACATACCCCATGCCGACTGAAGATGATGACCAACTGCCATGATGGATGAGACGTACCATGCTGAGCTGAGGATTCAAGCTACCATATAGCAACAATATCATTATTACTTGTAAACTGGCTTAGAATTATTACTTAATCTAGATTTTCGAGGAGGGGTGGGGGGACAGCCACTGACCCTCGGACCCCCTGAGGTTTTTTCTCCCTTGATTTTCACTTGGGAGTTTTTGTTCCTTTCCCCCTTGGCCGGTAGACATATTTATAGCTCTATAAAAGCATTAAATTACGATAGTTGGTAGTCAACTGTTTTTGTTTCTTTATCTGCTGCATTTGTTTTTCTTGCCTTATACCTGTGTTAAAGTGCTCTGTATCGCTGTGCGAGAAGAGCTCTATAAAAATACACTGAACTGAAGTATGAAAAATCTGTGCAACTCCAAATGTCTAAAAAGCCTCTGACCCCAGAAACAAACAAAAACTTAAAAGACAAAAAGATTTCCTTGCATCACTCAGTCTGAACAAACAATAACAGTGGGAGGAGTAGAAAGCTGTGTGTGTGTGTGTGCATGTATGGGTGCGCAAAACCATGTTGAAGTCATCAACAGAGAGTCTCCCGGCTGCTGTCACACCTAACGGCACGCTGCCCTCTGTGTGGTCTCACTGAGCTTGTAAATGGTGTAAAATGTCTCACGTGATACAGTAAGATTCATTCGTGTTTGTCAGTAAGCTAGAGGACAGCAGTAGGAGGCGCAGCGTTCTTTACTCAACCGGAAAGATGTAGAACAAAACCGTTGAACTCTTCTCTCTTCATTGTTCATGGGCGCTGCACACACTGCACCTGAGACCGACGGCACGCCGCTCACATCCACAGTCCCTCTCGGGCCTCTGATCTCAGTAAACGTCAAACATGCATCATCTGTCTCTCCAGCAGAAAAGGATCCAGTGTCAAGGAAAAACGAGTTCATGTTTCCAGATGAACAGTAGAACATGAGCTCAAGTCAAGAGCCTAAGATGCAACAACAGTAGGGCAGCGACCCACACCGTATGGCACATGGGGACAAAATAGTTGGTTTTTACACTTTGGAACAACTAATCCATAGAAGCAGTTGTATGCAGGAAAACGTCAAAGCACCAACCTCTCATTGTCATTGTTTATTGTGACTCAAGATGCTTTTTGTTCTGTACCCATTTGTCAGAGTCCCAGCGGTGCCATGGGCCCATCTCACCCGAGTGCCACAGGAGTCTCGAAGCAGCACTTTTGACACGCGTGGTCCTCCGCGGCTCGGCGTTACGGCGGTTCTGCGACCCTTCGTGCTGAGAACAGAAACGCACCATCTACATGGTCTTCTTTTATACGCAACAACTTCACGGATGGCTTCCTGAACAAGCCCATGTGATGTAGAGCCCATGGTGTGACCGATAAAGACTCACTGTGGTAACCTACTGGGAAACGAGCACGTGGTTGGTTGTTACACACAGAGCTGACAGGCAAAGCGGCTCAGGGATGTCCCGAGGTGATGACATCAATTGCTCTGCGGTCCACCTGCCCAGCAGGTGAAGAGTCTAATAAGGAGGGGCAGGGTGAATAAAGCATGCGGACACTTGCGCATGTGAAGAAAGTGGAACGACCTTTCACCCTGTCCAGGGCTCTGGGGCCGCATTGCGTGTGTGCATGCATGTGTGCGCTGCACATCTCTACAAGGCCTCCGTCTCAAACCACGTGCAGCATCTGAGCCAAAAAGTAATCTGGTTACAGTTTCTCTCCACCTTCAGGCCAAGTCACAGCGTCTCGGCTGGAGCACGGCGAGCTCTTTCATACCTATGTTCCTCTGAGAGCGAGCAGCAGCACTGAGACGAGATGGTTAAAGGGTGTTTCTGTAAGGGTCTGATGCTGGTTCCTCTCCTTCGATGAACGTTGTATTGGGTGTCCCATCTTGATCTTCTGGACCCACTTCCAGGTTTCGCTCTCTGAGGACTCATACCTGAGGAAAGCACAAGAGGATCTCAGAAGAAAAGCATGAGGTGGCCTGGAAGACCTTTGGGGGGGGGCAGTGCAGCTGCGAATGCTCCAGTGCTGCTTCTTGAGACGCGAGGCTCGTGGTGTCTGGCTGGACAAAGGGTTCTGGAGAGCTGAACTGCTACTCAGTGGTGTGTGTCTTGAAGGCACAGAGCTCAGGTCACATGACAGGAGCTTCATGGGCAAACTTGCTAGCAGAGGCGGGACCCGTGTAAACTTGTCCCCTGGGCCTAATTTTTTCCTGAAAATGGACTTCACAAAACCGGACAAAAAAAATTACTTTCTCCAATAGTTCTTACTGGAGACGTTCGAATTTGTCCCCAGGCCATCTCAACATCTGCCCAAAAAAATCTCCCGACTGATGCAAAATATTATAAGAACACGTTAAAGTAGCTTTTTTTTTTTTTTTTTACAGTTTACTGCATCTACAGGCAGTCACCAAGTTACAAACATCCGACTTACGTAAAAACCCATAGTTACGAACCACACCCCCACAAAGCTATTACAATGATTCGTAATAAACACTACTTTGTGACGAGCAACAAAACATTGCGCGTCTACAGTGGTTTGTTAGCCCGTGAGCCTGAGGTAAGACAGACTTCCTTCTTTTCAGTCAGAACACGTTGCTGTTAAGTGTCTTGTGTATTACTGTATTTGGCTTTAATTTTTTGTGTATACCCTCCTAACCACGGCACCAAAGCGTAAATGTGATGCAAGTGATGATGACGCATCAAAGACAAGACAAATGATCAGGATTGAAACTAAAGTGGAAATAAAGCAATCGGAAAAAGGTGAAACACCAACATTGGACAAGCGAACATAAAAATTTCTTTAATGTTTTTTTATACCTATACACACACTCTCTCTATGATAAATACTGTAGTAAAATTATCCCTGTCTATGTCTCTGTTATAAATGCTGTAGTTAGATTTATTATTATCATTGCATCATATTATTATTATTGTATTGTTAATTGATGTATTTTTATGCATAGAAAGGTACATTAGATACTACAAACCCCATTTCCAGAAAAGCTGGGACACTTTCTAAAAATGCAACAAAAACTGAAAACTGTAACCTGTTCGTTCACTTTAACTTTTATTTAACAGACAAAAGGACAAAAGAAAAGACTTTCAGTGTTTTCACTGATGAATTTAATTCTATTTGTTTACATTTAACAAATTTAGAAATTGATGCCGGCAACACACTCAAAAAAAGTTGGGACAGAGGCATGTTTACCACTGGGTCACATCAGCTTTTCTTTTAATTACACTTTGTAATCGTTGGGGAACTGAAGAAATTAATTGTTGCAGTTTTTCAAGTGGAATTTTTGCCCATTCTTGCTGTATGCGAGACTTGAGCTGCTCAACAGTCCGTGGTTCCCGTTGTCCGATTCTCCTCTTCATGATGCGCCATCCGTTTTCAATAGGAGACAGATGAGGACTGCAGGCAGGCTAGTCGAGCACATGCGCTCCATGCCTCCGAAGCCACGCTCTTGTAACTCGTGCAGAAGGAGGCCTGGCATCGTCCTGCTGAAATAGACATGGAGTTCCTGGGAAAAGACATCATCTCAACGGCATCATATGTCTCTCCAAAATTCCAGCATAAGCCTCCGCATCAATAGTATCTTCACATATGCATTTTCACACTGATGCACCCCCATACCATCACAGAGGCTGGTTTTTGCACTTTTCATCAGTAACAGTCTGGATGGTCTTTTTCATCTTTGGCACGTAGAATCCGACGTCCGTTTTCCCCCCAAAAACGCTGAAACGTAGACTCGTCTGACCACGGAACACATTTCCACTGTCTTTCCGTCCATCTCAGATGACTTTGGGCCCAGAGAACTCAGCGGCACTTGGGCGCAAAATTAATAAATGGCTTCCTCTTTGCATAATACAATTTCAAGTTGCATTTCTTGATGCAGCGGCGGACTGTGTTGAGTGACAATGATTTTTCAAAGTACTCCGAAGCCCATGCGGCTATGTCCGTCACGGTAGCATGACGCTTTCTCAAACAATACCGCCTGAGTCCTTTGGCAGTCACGTGCATTCAACTGCGGTTTCCGCCCTTGGCCTTTACGCACTGAGATTTTCCCTGACTCCCTGAATCTTTTCACAGTATTATGAACTGTAGGTGGTGAAAGACCTAAATTCTTTGCAATCTTGCACTGAGGAACACTATCTTTGAACATTGACTGAGTGTTTTTTGAGTGTTGCAGGCATCACATTCTGTTGTTTTTTATATTTACAAAATACAATTAGCTTTGTCAGTAAAAACACTGAAAATGTTTTCTCTGTACTTTTATCAGTTAAATAAAAGTTGAAGTGATTGAAGAAATTACAGTTTTTGGTTTTTGTTGCATTTTTAGAAAGTGTCCCAACTTTTATGGAAATGGAGTTTGTATATACTAAGACAAACATTTGACTAACCGACATTAGATACCCATCACACCTAACTATTTCAAGTTACGTTAAAATCTGACAAAGACAGACTGAGGAACGGAACTCGTTCGTAACGCGGGGACTGCCTGTATAGGGTAATGAGAAGCTATTTGCGGAAACTTCTTGAAGGATAGTGAATTTTACAATGATTTCATAAAGTACACTTACTGTGGTAGTACACATGGACTGGCTTCAGGAAGGGTTAGGTATTAATTGCAAAATTAACACATATTGGTATGAAACAGAGAACCCAAACACAAACATGTGACTATGTAGACGACACTGTACGCTGTCAGTGCAGAGCTGAGTGTGAGTACACAGATCCCACAATGCAGTGCATCCCACACTCTCTCAATCAGCCTCTCTTAGTCAGCTGCTTCGGTGCAATTTTCAACCGGATCAGATGCTGTGCGCGAGAACCACCTGATGGGGATCAGCTGTATGAGAACTGGTCCTGATTAAGTCCAATTGGTATTAATAATTGCAAATGGGATTTGTGAAAAACTGCAGAGAGTCAACAATTAATGGCAATGGGTGTTTTTTTTAAGCAGGAGTCACAATAAAATGCCCACACCAGTGTGCGCACATGTATATTTGAACATGTGTCTGTCCAAAAGCACTGCCTTTCACAATTAAAGATGATGTGTGGCTGCAGAGTCTGTGCTTGCAGCTTCCGTTCCCTGAGTGGTGCTGGTTAAGGTTGGGTTAACCATGACACAAACCTGAGGAACACAGTGGTTTATTGCTCCGGATGTTGAGTGTGTTGAGTACAGGTCCCTACAAGAACAACGGCAGCAGGACACTGCTGCGGGACAGGAGCCCCTGTGTTTTGCAGTGCGGCCCCACACGCCCAGATGGAAGTGTAAACAGAGGGAAGGAAGCACAAGGACTTCTCTGAGCATGAACCACCTCAGGAGGAATGCACCACATTTTACCCATTGTGCTGTGTCCTGTCCCACAGCACTCACACAGCTGCACTCCATGGTTCCCCCTAGAGGTCAGATAGCTGTGTCCCACACCACGGTCTGCTGTCTTTGGCAGGGGAGAGTGGCTGCACGTGTGGCATCCGGGGTCCTTGCCCAGCTCGGCAGGATGGGCATGCTGTCCTGCTTGTACAGGCTTCTCTCTGGATGCCTTTGGGCCTTGATCTCCTTGCACAGGCAGCGCTTCCTCTCAATCACCTCCAGGAGCTTCCCATCCCTCTGAAAATGGGGGGAGGTGCCTGCGCTGGCTTCGGACTGCCACTGTGCCCCCTGAGCCAAGTGCTGGTAGTGCAGCTGGAGCTGTAATTGTGGTATGGAGCAGGTGGGAGGAGAGGGCAGCTGGGGCTTCCACACGGAAGGTGGAGGGAATAAAGGCAAGAGAAGAAGACAGACAAGAAAGAAATGTGCTTAAAGGATAGCACAGCACAACACTGCCCTGTTCCCTGTAAGCAGGAACGACACCACCTCGTTCCTCGAGATGGAAGGTCATGAAACACACTCTTTCAAGACGCGACCAGGCATCGCAGAGCTGTGAGGAGATGGACCCCTACCAGGGCCCTTTGGAATAATACAGCTGAACAATGAGGACTTAATGTCTTCTAGGAAAGGAAGAAATTGAAATGTCACTGTTTCACAAATGTGGAGAACATCTGATCATGACATTGCTCAACAATAACCACATTTTGAGTGCAGACTCAGACAGGATGTTATAACCATGAACAGCAAAGAAACAAAGATCAATGATATGTGACAGGGTGCGGCAGCCACACTGGATCTTCAAGATATGGCATCACACCTGACAGCATCCATCCCACATCTGTATTAGCCCTACAGTCGTGTTCTCTCTGCTGGGTTATGCGGTTTACTGCTGTCATCTTCACAAATATTATTGTATCACAAATATTATGCAATTGCTGTATGGAGTCAGAGGGGGGTGCGATGGCGGAGTGGGGTCAACCGGATCCTGCTCTCCAGTGGGTCTGGGGTTCAAGTCCTGCTTGGGGTGCCTTGCGACAGACTGGAGTCCTATACTGGGTATGTCCCCTCCCCCTCCAGCCTTACGCCGTGTTGCTGGGTTAGGCTCCGGCTCCCCGCAACCCCGAATGAGACAAGCGGTTCAGATGGTGTGTGAGTGTGAGAGTGAGCGAGTCAGTCAGTCAGTCAGTCTGTATGTTCTCCCTGTGTCTACGTGGGTTTACTCTGGGTGCACTGGTTTCCTCCCACACTCCAAAGACATGCTGTTCAGGTTCCCCCCACAGTGTGTGAGTGACAGAGAGAATGTGTGTTCATTCATGTTGACTGGAAGTTGCTTTGGAGAAAAGCATCTGCTAAATAAATGTAAGTGTAAATTGCTAATGCGTGCTTCCTTTGCTTAACAAGCCAGCGCTCATATTACAAGGACTTGCATCCGTGAACAGAGGCAATTTGTACAGTAAAACAGGCCTCAGGAAAAACAGACCATCAAGTCGCACTTACAAGAAACGCCACTGCACAAGGTGAGCAGTCTTTGTCCACAAGCAGTTTGCCTTCATCCATCGTCATTATGAACCCTAAAGCAACAAAGTCTTAATAAAAGCACTAAAGGAAAGCCTGCCGTATCAGTTCTAAATTTGAAATGATTCTCTTGAGGCACACCATCATTCCAAAGGACTCCCTTTTGTGTGCTTTAAACTACCATTCTTTTAACGCAAATGAAACCTTATTAATAGGTCTGCAGAGATTTCTGAAATGTCACGCAGCTTTATTGCACTAATTTCATAGAGTATTTAAAAAGCAGCTTCTCAAAGAACTCTACATTCAAGATTATTTACAACTGGAAGAACAAAATAAGACGTATGCAACAAAAAAAAATAGAATAGTAAGATATTTTAGCAGAGTGATATGAATAAATGTAAGATAAACGATAAGTGAAAAACAGCACAGGAAATAGAGAACAGAAATATTATATGCAAAAAAGAATATGCTAAGTGTGGATTTAAAGGTGATATTGTAGACTTCGTTTTGCATTAGATTTTTCTGCATGTTCGGTGAAAATATGGCCAAACCTGTCACGGTTCAGGAGTGCAATATTTATTTCGCCATCACTTTCAATGTATCAAATAAGAGTTTGTTTTACAAGAATTCACCTTAATGGAAGATTATGCTCATTATATGAGAGGAGTTGCTCTTACTATTGATATTAGTTATTAATCTCACTAGACAGCCAAGGACTACAACGTGGAATGAAAATGTGACAGCTCTACAGAGCTGATCCTTAATTCAAAAAAAAGGTTCTGCTCAGCGGTGAATAGTTACGAAGAGAGCGGTAGCAGGTCTTTGTCATCTAGTGCGAGAAGGTATTTGTGATGTTGGAGCAGGAGGTCTTTGTCATGTACAGGTGGTCTTCCTGCTCTGGGGGGGTCTTTGTGATGACTGTAGGAGGCAAGCGGTAGAGAAAGAGCTCAGTCTGTATTGAGACTGAATATTCTCGCCACACGCAGTGGGTTGGACCACAGTCCTGCTTTCCGGTGGTTCTGGGGTTCAAGTCCCGCTTGGGGTGCCTTGCGACGGACTGGCGTCCCGTCCTGGGTGTGTCCCCTCCCCCTCCGGCCTTACGCCCTGCGTTGCCGGGTAGGCTCCGGTTCCCCGCGACCCCATATGGGACAAGCGGTTCCGAAAATGTGTGTGTGTGTGTGTGTGTGTGTGTGTGTGTGTGTGTGTGTGTGTGTGTGTGTGTGTGTGTGCATTCTCTCCACATTCACATGGGTGTCCTCTTGGTGTCTGGTTTCACCAGTCAGGTGAACTGGTGACTCTAAATTGCCCATTGTGTGTGTCTTTACATTTATTTGTCAAGCAGATGCTTTTCTCCAAAGCGACTTCCAGTGAATTCTGTGTAGTGTTATCAGCCCACACACCTTATTCACTGCAGTGACTTACACTGCTAGATACACTACTTACCCGGGGTCACTCATCCATACATCAGTGGAACACACACTCTCTCTCTCTGTCACTCACACACTGTGGGTGAACCTGAACAGCATGTCTATGGACTGTGGGAGAAAACCTACGCAGACACAGGGAGAACATGCAAACTCCACACAGACCGAGCGGGGATCGAATCCATGTCCTCTCGCACAAACCAGGCGCTGTGAGACAGCAGTGTTATTCACTGTGCCACCGTGCCGCCCACACTGTGTTTCACTGAGATTGGTGATGTACTAGTCTGATGTACGGCGTAGGGTCGTCCTTGTGGTGTGAGAGCAGTCAGAAGCAGCTCACCTGACTAAGAATCCCTCTGGGCAAACTGCTCTGTCGCTGCACACTGCTGCTGCCCTGCCTCACCCCTGATGTGGAGGCTGGGCGTCCGAGTCTGCCCAGTTCTGGAAGATACACACACTCACAGGGTTTTTGCGACACTTTCACACACCTTTCAACAGAGAATCACACATGTAATATGTCCTGCCCACCCACCTCCATTCCAATGGCAAGATGGGAAGGTCTGACAGGGTAGGTGGAGTCTTGAGTGGCCTGAGGCCTGTGGTCCCGAGCTCTGAACCGTACCCTCAGTCCCCACACCCCCGCACCACACTGGGATGCCCGACTGGCCTCCAGAGGTCCCTGGTTCCTGTTCGCCCTTGTTCCGCACATGAGTACCTGCACTGCCATCATCCCCTGGTGGGGATGAAACCAGAGGAGCCCCTCAGAACAACGAAAGAGGAGGACACAAGTAGAACCACAGTACCTAAACCCGAACCCTGGCCCTCTGGGACACACGTTGCGACCGCACACACTTGCTGCCTGGAGCACCCCAAACAAGCACCAAACAGCACACACACAGTCCTGTACTTGGCAGCTGATGATACCGGTGTCTGGAACCCATGTCCAGAATTTGTGTACCCCACTGCACTTGCACATCAAAGCTATACCTTTGGGGTCTCTATGCACGCAGAAATGACCATTGTGTGAATGCTACTGGCGTGATGTAAAAGTAACGCAGAAGGGAAGTCGGAGGTCCGCCACTAGCCCCGCCCCCCAGGTCTGTCAATCACTCACGCTCAGAGTCTCTGCTGCCGTGGCTCAAGGACACCTTCCTGTGCGTGGACCAACAGGGACCCTCATCCACAGCTGCTTCGCATACACTTCCTTCACGGGAGAGGCTTCCTGTGCCCAGCTGGGGTGGGGCTGCGGTGGAGCCACTCCTGGGGATGCTGCTCCTGCCAGAGAAGGAACGCCCCTCTGAATGCAACAAGTGTGGCGCTGTCCCCCGCAGGCTTTGGTATGCTGGAGGCCTCTTGAGCCCTGAAGAGGGGTAGGTCCACAGCATGGAGCTGACTGGAAGAGGTGCCTGATAGGTCAGCAGTCCGTAGGGTAATTGCTGGGGGGTGTGAGAGCAGTAGAGGAGGGGCCGGGAAGAGGGGCGCTGCACGGCGGAAAGGGCTGGATTGCAGGGGGGGTCAGGAGACAGAGTCACACAGCTTCCGGCTAGGGCTGAGCTGGTGCAGAGTGAGGGGGCAGCCGAGTACACGCCCACCTCCTGCTCCCTGTCCCACTCCCTCCTCGCGAACCGGCCCTCCTTCGACCCACCGGTGCTGCTCATGGTGTGGCAGCTGAGCTTCACATTGTGGGACACAACAAGATCCTTCTCAGCTCTGTGCGACTGGTGACAGTGGGACGCCTGGGGGTGGCAGTGCTGGTAGTGGAAGCACTGGGAAGTTGGGGGCAGGGGAGTGGAGTGGCTGCGGGCCTGCAGGCCTGGGCCAGGTCCCACGTGGACACCCAACCCATTCATCCGCACCTTGTCCTCATGGGCTCCAGCAGAGCCTGTGGACTCCTTGTGGCCGTGCTGCAGGACAGGGAGCTTGGTTGTGGAGGATGCCACAGCGGTGGTGGAGGAGGAGGAGGAGGAGGAGCAGTAAGGAGGTGGCGCCAGGCCTGCGTAAGTCTGTGTGCTTACTGCTCCCAACTTTGCACTAGCAGCCCTCTGCTGGATCACCACCCCACTGGAGGCAGCAGCAGGCTGCGGGAAGGCGAGCAGCGGGGGCCAGTGCTGGAGGAGGTTTGGAAAAGGGGCGGGAATCTTGTCAGCGGACTCTGTAGGCAGTTTAATCCCTTGGATGAGAAACAAGGTGGGAGCACATAGGGGTTGGGGGCAGGAGGACACGGGGTAGGGGACAGGGGTGGACGAGGAAGATGAAGGGAGACAGGAGGAATGGCACATGGAGACTCCCACTGTTGCCTTCGAGCAGCAGGAGGACGAGCGGACTGGCTTGCCAGGTTTGTACTGCTTAGGGGGCAGCGGCTGTACCTCAGGCTCCTCGGGGAGGGGGTACTTCATCTCCTCATAGATGACCTCGCTCAGGTCTGACTCTGAGCTTGAGCTGGATCTGGCAGCGACAGCACGGCGGAGTACGCTCCGGCCCACCATCTCAATATAAACTGGTTCCTCGCTGTCCCCCTCCTCTCGTCCCTGGGACTCCTGTAATGAATGGGGTTCGTTGGCTGATGGGGCTGCCAACCAAGCTGATGGGGAGTCTAAGGACAGTTGGGTGTTGGGGTTCCGTTTCGGCTTGACAGGGGGCACCTTCCTGGCAGACACATCCACCGCTTCACACTTCTTTACTGGTGCACCTGTAGAGCAGAGAAGGGAGAGCGAGCGAGATAGAGCGAAAGAAAGAAAGACCGTTCACGGAGGGAATGGAGAGTATTTTTATTTCCAGTATTTTAAAATGGCATTTAAAAAATTAAAGACACTTTGAAGCATTTTATCATGGCTTTGTCCGGGACTTTTACAGAACCTAATCGAGGAGGGTGTAAGGAGACAGCTGCCACTGAAAAACATGTGACGCATATAGAGAAATGGAGAAAGTGTCACAACATGTGACTGGCTCGGTTCTTCACTGATGGGATGCGAGAGACATCCAGAGACATGCGCAGCAAACCAGCAATGACTGTATCACATGGTGGAACCACTCAGGCTAAGGGTGTATCTCTGAGGCAAGACAGGGACACACAGGCCCTCACACACACACACCATTTCCAGCCTTCCATCCCCACACTCACCGCTCCTCTTGTCTGCAGGTCGCACTGGAACCTGTGCACAGGCTGGGGCTGCAGTGTGAGAGTTGGAGCTGAGCCTTGTGCTAGGATGCCGTTTTGGTTTAGCTGGGGGCTGGCGAGTGGGGGTGAGACCTGGCGTTGGGCCAGCAGGGGGTTTGTTCTCCAGGTCCCCCGTTCCCGCCAAATGGCAGGACCGGGAGCGTGGCACCATGGCTGATGAGCATGGCAACAGATCCTGTGAGACGGGCACGGTCATAAAGCCCATGCGGACGTGTCGCTGAAAGGACGCCACGTTTTGTACCTTGGCCACAGCGGCAGAGGGATCCTTATGGGTGGAGCTGGGGGAGGGGGAAGGGTGGGCAGAGAGAGAGAGAGAAAATGAAGGCTGAGACCAAAGAGAAAGCGAGAGAAAAACAGAGACAGGGAGAGCACAAAGCGGTCCAGAAGTGCATTCCTGGTGCCGAAAGGGAGAGACAAGTGACTGAGAGATGTGACACTGAGAGAGAGCAGCAAAAGATGCGCTCCAAGCAGGATCAGAACCCAGAGGCCTGAGAAAAGAGCGGGCTGAGCGACAGAGGGCACAATGAAAACAGAGGGATGTCATACTATGGGTTCTGTCCTTTAACTTCAGTACAGAAAACCACTGGCTTCATCATCATCATCGCCATCAGGTGGATGGAAACTGGGTCAGCAGGTTCGATTTACGCAGTTGGAATTCACGCACCGCTCTGCACTTGCTCTCTCTGCAGTGCTGGAGCCCCCAGAGGCACAACCCAGGGCACCACTGCATCGTCAAAACTCGCATTTTCTTCATCTTCAAATTCCAAGTTGAGGTGCAGCATCAAGACCACAGTTCAGCTGCACTTCATCACAACATCAAGTGAAGAGTCATTTGGTGAGGACAAGAAAGAAAGAGCCAGAAGAAGCCTTGAGCAAAATACAGAAGTCTGACACTTTCTGCAGATACGCTGAGCTCCTCACACTGTTTTACTCTGGTTGGTTACTAAGCACACAAGGGGCAGAGAGCTTAAGCTGTGGGGTTTGAAACTACCACCTTCCAGTTGCAGGCAATGGCTCTAAACACTACGCCACCTACTGCCCTATGCTGACCATGACCTCCACGGCTCTCCTGTTTCTCTGTGACCCTGTGCTCACAGGGTGGTTCTGCAGTGGCTTCAGAAGATGGGAGGAAGGGTTCCTGGAGGATGCACTGTGTGTGCGCATGTGTGCGTGTGTGCGTCAGCCTGAGCCCTGCTTGGCACCCATTACAACACTGTGTTGCTGCATCACTCCAGGGAAACTGTACCAAGGTATGAAACCTGTTTGATCTATCTGTGCGTGTGTCTATTTCTACGCACGCACGCACGCACACACACACACACACACACACACAAGCCTGTGCTGCCACATATGTTCATGTATGTGCCTTCCTGTACCCTGGCACTGATGTGTAGAGACACAATGGGGACAAGCAGACCTCTGCACACTAGGCACCCCCCCCCTTCCCGTTGCGTGTTTCCAAGGGCACCCCCTGCCAACTCATAGCACAACAGGCAGTTCACAACACAGTACATGAGGGTTTCTTCTTTTAGCAGATATTTAATTCCAAAGCAACTTACAATGAACACTGTTTAGTGTGTATCTGACACTTTTATCCAATGTGACTGCAGTGCTGGATACACTACGGTACAGCACAGTAGGAGACATGACCTGCAGCAAATCAGTCATCTATACACTAGAGCGACACAGACACACACACACACAAAACACATAGAACTGCAGAGTCCAGCTGCCACAAGGCACCAGCACTACCTGCTGCACCACTGTGCCAAACGCAAACTGTGTAACCTCTTTAACGCATCTGGTCACACTGAGTGTTTCATAGAGTTGCGTTCAGCCTTCAGCTTGTACAGGTTCATTTCTCTGCTGGTGCTGCAACATCCAGAGAGAAGAAAACCTGAGAGATACCAGCACCTCAAATGCGTGCAACGCCACAGCAGAGCAGAGACAAACAGCAGAGACAAACAGAGCTGAAAATGCAGGCTGTAAGCATTGCTGTGGAGCACACTGGACATGAGGGAAGAGCAGCTCTGTCCCACTTCACACCCTTAGTCTTGCCCAAACGTCCACCTCCACTATGAGCAAAACTCCAGAATGCAGCTCCCAGAAGCCTCTTCCTGGCGCCTGCAGCTATGAATATGTATGAATAGGTATCAAGATGCTAAGGAGACACTTAGATGCAGAGTGAGTCAACGAAGTGCATGTGTTCCAAGACTGTGTCCTTGCTGGGGACACTGAGGACATTCCCAGCAGACAGACACGTTGCCTGAGGTGAGCTGTCCACTGGGAAACATGAGGTGGAGTGCAGAGAGCTCCAACCCGATTGCGTGCCACAGACAATCTGTGTATCGACAAGCATCAAAGGAAACGTGACGTGTTCATCTGCTGCCCATGACTGGGGCCCTAGAGACCCGAGCTGGAGGCCTGCCGCTCGCCAAAGGACACACCTGCTCCTCCAATCATCATTGGGCTGGACACAAAGCACTTACAGCACAGAAAACACAGCAGAGCCCCCCCCACACACACACACACACACACACACACACACACACACACACACACACACACGCTCGCTCACACTCTTGGACAGCGTTCCGGCCCTGCAGCTGACGGAAATGACGGCACACGTGCTTGACTCTTTGGGCACCATGTGACCCTACAGCTTGTGAAATGCTGCAGGTTCCCCCCATTTATGGATAAGAATTTAAACACAAATTTCAGCACAAAGCCTCAAGCGGGACCTCGCTTGGAGACACATCTGCAGAACCACTCTGTCGTTCTGTCATGGGTCTGAAGAAGATGTAACATGTAAGCTTGAACTAACATCTGCAGAACATGTGTACAATGTGCCCGAGCACAGTGGACAGGAATGTGAATTTTGAACCCGGGACAGGGACAACGGAAGCGAGCCGCTGCACTGTGCCCACTGCATCCAGAGTGTGACCTTCATCACAGGTTACCTGTAGAACGGAGCAGCCCGGACGCGCACATTGCCGAGAGAGACCATGCCAGTCGAAACCCGACATACACACACTGTTAATGTCACTGAACGCTCACCATCAGCACCAGACGTGCCCCCAGCGACCCCCCATGCCACTCACCTCTGGCTGACACCACCAGGGTCTCGGTGCCTCCAGTCCAGGTGGCTCTGGCGGTAGAGCAGGGTCACATCATCATGCGTACGTGTGTCGTCCTGCCCAATTGCAGCGCAATGCAGCCGACTGCCCCGCCTCTCAATGTCCCGAAGGAAATGCTCCACCTCCACATTCTGGGCAGAGCCAGCGCTCATTGTACAGCAACCAATGAGGAGCGAGAAGTAGGAGAGGTTTCAAAAACTTTCCTGTACGAAGAACCTGTGCGCAAAGTGTGAGAGAGAAGAGAGAGAGTGTTTATGTGCTACAGTAGTGTACTGACATGGCTGCTCTCCCAAGCTGCACTACAGGACAGGCCCAGAGATTACAGTTGTCTTCCCAGGGCAGGGCTGTGCTGAGGGCAGCGACTGTCACCGCATCCATCATGACGGCGTCGAGGAGAAGGAAGAGGAAGAGGAAGCCGGGAGATGCAGCAACTAGGAATGAATGTTGACATCAACCCTCCAACCCCCCAAGGAGCGGTGCAAAGCACCATCACATGGCTCGTCACATGCCCCTGTTGTGGGGCAGACATCCCAGCCCGCCTGAGCGTGCCTGCATGTGTCCGTGCAAGAGCCCGAGCGAGCGCTGCCATTGGCTGATGGGGCCATGGAGAGGCAAAGCAGGAGACTCCTTCTTCCAAGGGGCAGAGAGACAGTGCAGTACTAGAGTTCTAGTACCACGAGTCGAATGGAGCAGTTGGCATTTGCGGATGGAGCAGACTAAACGGAACTAGATGGAACTTTCTGCAGCCTCATGCAGAAATTCATCTCTATGGAAATCTCACCTGTTACGAGAGAACGAGAACCCAAATGTCACTGCGTGGCCTCTCCCAGGTCGAAGCCTGAGTCTCACTCCCTGACCACACCAGCACATCAGAACCACAAGTGTGAACCTGCTCAGTTACTGAACCCCAAAGTATTTGGTCCAGAAGTTTCAAGGAAGTCTCACATGCTACCTGCATCTGGGAGCTCCAGTTCACCATCACACTGCATTAATTGACCACAGCAAAACACAAAAAAGCTCTAAAGTCCAACAGGCATTGTGACACCTGCAGAGAATTTAAATGGCTCCAACAGCAGGCACCTGGAACACAGCTGTAGTGCTCCATCAGCACTGGCGCCGTCAGCCTGTGCTCTCTGGACCAGGAGTAAGGTGAGGATGACACCTCCTGCCCACAGGGACCAAAGGAGGCCTACTGGACACCTATCAATACGGCGTGGGAAACGCGGCGAATCAGGACTAAAAGAACGTGGCTATTTGGGCCATGGTGTCCAATCATGACCCAAAGCACCCGAGGGGCCTGCCTCTCAAATGACAGAAGGGAACGGACAGGTGGACAAGCAGAGCCGGGGCAGGAAGACAAGGCTGGGGACAATCGCGTCACTCCCCCCGGAAGGCCGATATTACAGTGAAGTACTTGTTATGGGCTGTCCTAGCCACGTTGTGAACCCGTTACAGAAACGTTGCGAGAAAACACCACCGGAGGATTTGGCAGCGGGGCTCAGAGCCAGAATTCGGCAACAAAGGGGCCCCGGAAGAGGCAGCTGGATCTGCACGGATGTTGGTCAAACCCTCGGTCACCCTTCGCACGCTGGGTCTCTTACACTGACAATACGCCAGTTGCTACCCGAAGGGTGTGCTGTAGCACCAGTTCAGGAGGATCTCTCTCAGTCACAAGCCCCCAAC
Source organism: Scleropages formosus (assembly GCF_900964775.1). Lineage (NCBI taxonomy): Eukaryota > Metazoa > Chordata > Actinopteri > Osteoglossiformes > Osteoglossidae > Scleropages > Scleropages formosus. Next base: position 29,374,580 of record NC_041818.1, read on the forward strand.
CACGTCAACGGAGTAAATAAACGTGTCAGCTGCCGAAACTGACTGACACACTTGTGGGAAGGGCAGCGATTCCCCGAGAAGCAGAGACACTGGCACAGTGCGCACACGCACCGGGACAGAGTACCACTGGGATTACGAGTCTGCCGGTCTGCCCTCCACACTTTGACCTGTCTGCCTGTTCTCACTTGTCCCCACCACGAGTCTGTATGTTTGTCTGTCTCCCTCTCTGCCACCAAAGTTGCAACAGTCCCCCTTCTGCTCTCCCTGTGCCGCCACTACTCACTCCACAAACGGTGCAGTAATGTCACAGGAAGTCACACGTCGTATTACGGCATTTCGGACCCAAGGAAAGCGAGCCAGAAGGCCACCGTGCCTCTGTGCACTCTGCCGTAGTGATCTCTCCTCTCTTTCTCTTTGTCACTTTCTTGTGAAACTGTTTCCTTCCCTGTTCGTTTGTCCCGTGTGTCACTCTAAGTAACATTCTTCCTGTCTATCCACGAGTTCATCTGTCCATCCATCCTTTTTCAGTAACCTCTATTTCCAGTTATCTTAGAACCCGCAGAGCACCATCGGGACCACGCTGCGCGCACGCGCACACACACCGACTGAACAAGTCCATAACATGATCCTCCAAAATCCTGACACGCCAGAGGCTGCAGAAGGAATCAGAAAGACGCGCGACTGCGCATTACGACCGTTCTGTTCACTATTGACCGATATTGACAATATAACTAATAATTGTATTGATTCAGTAAAAAAGTGATCAAGGAAACATGAGAAGAAGAGCCTTTAATAACGGCCTAAAAGCGACGGATGGAACGAAGAGCTCGCGAGGTGACGGAGCGGAACAGAGAGGGTGCGGCGAAGGCGCGCGCGCCTGTATGTGTGTGTGTGTGTGTGTGTGTGTGTGTGTGTCGGTACATCCACAGTCTGAGGCTGAACACACACAGCTGAGTCCCACCACACAGCCCAGCAGTCTCTCTCTCTCTGTCTGTGAGTGTGTGTGTGTGTGTGGGGGGGAGAGAGAGAGAGAGAGAGAGAGAGAGAGAGAGAGAGAGAGAGGAAATACCGCTCTTTACTCACATCGACGCGTCTCTGATCAAAACGAGCACTTAAATTGGAGGAAATGGAGGAGCCGTCGGTCATCGACCGTTTCTTTCTGTCCGACGCGACAGGCGGCAGTTGGCGGAGCACAAATCGGGGATGAAACCCGTCTCTGTCAGGGAAAAACAGTGAGGAAAAATGCCCGCGTTTGCCGGTGAACTTGAGCGATAAAAAAGCCCGTGTCCGCGGGGAAAATGAATCTTGCGACCAACAAGAGCCCCTGAGGGTGGAGAAGAAGCCCTCAGAAACACAACCCGTTTCGTCTCCTCCGCGTACGACCCCACATTTACCTCAGAAGTTCCACTTTTCGCCGGTTCTCCATCAACGATTCATCGATATTTATTCGTCACCAGACGGAGGGCTCCCCGCGCGCGCGGCTACTGCAGCAGCCCGCCGCCACGAGCTCGGCGCGCGTACGGCCCCTCGCGCCGCTTCCACTTCGATTTGAACCGCTCTGCGGACGCGTCACCCGCCCCCCTCCCCCGGTGTTACTCACGTGGGGGTACCGCCGCCGAACCACGTAAACAGAGAGTACACGTACAGTAACACAGTCATCCTTTTCAGCAGGGTCTGCTCAGATGCCCCCCATGGCTGTGGTCGTGAGGGGTCCCGGGTTACGAACACAATCACCATCCTGGCTTACGACCTCCAGTCCTCCTGCATCCCGCTGTAGCCCCTCATCGAGCGGGGGACGGTTGCGGCCCACTCGGTAGGTGCACCGGGGTGGTCCTCCATGGTCTTCCAGAGTCCTCCAGTGAAATGAGGCCTCCAGCGAAAGGACGTTCTAAAACCGCTCTCGCACGCCTCATCTCCTCTCATCTCATCATCTTTTTGTCTCTTCTTGTCCTCATCTTCTCGCTTCTCCTTTTCTTTCCAGGCTACGAAAACAGGAAGAGGAGGAAGAAACTGGTGGTGTTTGGAAGTCAAACCTGAATGCTGCAAAACAGCAAAGAAACCACAAGAACTAAACTGGGTCACTGCTGTCCTCCAGGAGATGTTCTCTTGTGGTCAGTTGTGAGGCGGAGGTTGAAAGGACCTTTATGGGTCCATCGAAAGAAGCTAAACAGGGAACTAAACCGGTTTTGAGGTCCAGGCGGAGGCCCAGGGAATTGAGGTTTGTATGAAGACGAGACCCAGAGAGAAAGGAGGTCCAGGTGAAGACCCAGAGAATGGAGCTCCAGGTAGAGACCCAGAGAATGGAGCTCCAGGTGGAGACCCACCCAGAGAATGGAGCTCCAGGTGGAGACCCACCCAGAGAAAGGAGCTCCAGGTGGAGACCCGAAGACCCGGACAACTCTAGGGAGCCCCAGCAGTCAGCAAAGGTGTAAGCAGAGAAGGATGTTGTGCAGGCAGCTGGAAGGAGATGTACTGCACGTGACACACACTGAATTCACATTGTAAACATTCTCGTCAGCCATCTGTGGAAGAGAGGTACCAGTTCGGTCCAAACCGTGATGCGAACCACAGTGCAGAACCAGGTCGGGTTTCCCGCAATAGGCAATAGTCATAGCTGCATCCCGGCGGCCTGCGACGCTCCCTGCTGGTGGGATTAAGAAACCACACTTGTGCCACTTGAAATACATCACATCGAAAAGGAACTTTATTAACAAATACATTTATTTGTAAATCATTATAACAATTCAAATACATTGAAATGCATTCATTGTTAAGATAGTCTGATTTTTTTTTTACTGAATTAGAATTAAATTTCCCCACCTTAGTTCATATATGCAACCTGCTTATTTGTATTAAGTGGGTAAACGAAGCACCGAGACACATGTAACACATAGAGTATATCGCACATATAACACTGTAACGCTGTGAAGTACAGTAAATGCCTTGGCTTCTCTCATTTTAAAACCGTGTCTGAATAAACTAAGGCCTCCGTAAACAGACGAACTGCTTCTGGATTACTTTATGTGTTCTGATGAAGCATGTATGTAAATAAATGTTCTCCCCTTCCGGTTTAAGCAAACCGATGGTGTGAGCGTGTACTTTGTTACCTCCGTTAAGTATAATCTATTTACCACTTCTCAAACGCAGAGATGGCTGCGCCAACAGGTTATGGGCCCAGAAGAGAAGTAGGTAATAGACTGAGTAGACTGTGTTTCGACGGAGACGAAAAGAATTACGAACTTTGGGAGACAAAGTTTTTGGGGCACCTGCGTCTGCTGGGACTGAAAGAGACCATATTGAAAGTCCCCACACCGAGCGATAGAGACAGCGCGGACGAAGATGAGATTGACGACACTGATAAAAATGAAGAAGCCTACGCGGAATTGATCCAGTTTTTGGATGATAAAAGTCTTTCCCTTATAATGAGAGAAGCCGCAGATGACGGAAGAAAGGCGCTGCAAATACTAAGGGGCTACTATGCAGGAAAAGGGAAGCCGCGAATTGTTAACCTGTACACAGAATTAACATCCCTTCAGAAAACTGCAAAGGAAAGTGTTACGGATTACATTATTCGAGCAGAAACAGCCATTACCGCTCTGAGGAATGCTGAGGAGACGCTCAGTGACGGACTGTTGATTGCAATGATTCTTAAAGGTTTGCCAGAATCGTTTAAACCATTCGCAGTTCATGTAACACAGAGTGATGAAACTATGACTTTTGCAGAATTTAAGACAAAGCTTAGAAGTTTTGAAAACACTGAAAAGTATGCTAGGTCAAATGACGACAACGTTATGAAAGCGAGTGGTGCAGCTCCTGTGAGAAGAGGAGAGAGAGAGAAAAACGCAGACCCTGATAATATTACATGTTATAATTGCGGTCAAAAAGGACATAAAGCCTGGAGATGTCCAAATGAACGTCGTAAAAGTCAAAAACAGTGGTGTAGCTATTGCAAAAGCTCAACACACAAAGACGCATCTTGCAGACGCAAAAGAAGGGACGACGCAAAACAAGCGACGCATGAAGAGGACGCAGATAAACATGCTGCATTTGTCTTCAAAACGTGTGATTATCAGCTAGACGGGCTGAAGCATAAAGGACTAATGGTTGACACGGGAGCAACATCACACATAATTACCGACATCGGAAAGTTTAAGAAATTTGACGAGACTTTCCAAACGGGCAAACATTTCATTGAGCTTGCGGATGGGACAAGAGCGAGTGGCGTTGCACTGAAGAGAGGTGACGCGGAGATATGTTTGATTGACAGTGAAGGAAAGCAAGTGAGCACAACGCTAAAGAAAGCACTGTACATTCCTTCATATCCACAAGACATATTCTCTGTTAAAGCAGCGACTGCCAACGGGGCTTCTGTTCGTTTTCGACAAGGACATGACGAGCTCATCCACAAGGATGGCACGAGATTTGAAATAAAAGAGTATAATAGACTGTACTATCTAAACACTATAGATAAGGGAGGAGATTATTGTAACGGCTGTTACGACATTCAAACTTGGCACGAAATCCTCGGCCACTGCAACTATGATGATGTTTCCAAGTTGCCAGATATTGTGGAAGGAATGGAAATCAAAGGAAAGATTGACAAGTCCAAACTGCACTGTGAAGTCTGCACACAAGGCAAATTTGCGCAAAGCAGGAACAGAGAACCCGATGCACGTGCCAAAGTCCCACTTGAACTTGTGCACACAGACTTGGCTGGTCCTATTCAACCAGAGGCTAAAGATGGTCACAGGTATGCACTTGTATTTGTTGATGATTTCTCAGGCACAATATTTGTTTACTTCCTGAAAGCGAAAAGTGACACTGTAAAGGCTACGGAAAAATTCCTAGCAGACACTGCTCCTTATGGTACTGTAAAGTGCATTAGGTCAGATAATGGCACTGAATTCACAGCAACAAATTTTCGGTCATTGCTAAGCAAAAATCGCATTAAACATGAGACCTCTGCACCGTATTCACCCCACCAAAACGGTACTGCTGAAAGAAGTTGGCGAACATTGTTTGAAATGGCCAGATGCATGCTCATTGAGAGTAAATTACCAAAAGAGTTATGGACTTACGCTGTGATGACTGCTGCAGTAATTCGCAACAGATGCATTAATAACAGAGTAAAGCAGACTCCATACGACATGTTGACAGGAAGAAAACCGGATCTTTCAAAGATGAGAGTTTTTGGATCCATGTGCTATGCATACAAACACGACAGAAAGAAGCTAGATTCACGTTGTGAGAAGGGAATATTTGTTGGGTATGACAAGAATAGCCCTTCATACCTAGTGTATTACACAGACACTGGAAGAGTCCTTAAACACAGGCTTGTCAAATTCTTCAAGAAATGTGCTGTCGAGCAGCAAACTCAAACTGACCCACAAATACCAGATGAGGATGTTTATGGGAGAAGTTATTTGCCATCTAAGGTAACAACAAACATCACTGAACAGAGTTCAGGGAAGTCTCAAGATAGTGGAGACAAAACAGATCTTCAAAATGATGATCAGACTGAAAATATTCAGAATAGATGCAACCCCAAAAGGAACAGGAAAACTCCCCAATACTTATCTGACTACGTAACTGATATTGAAGATGATGATCAGATACTTACTAATATTGACTACTGTTACAGAATGTGTAATGTACCACAAACCTTCAAGGAAGCCATGAGTTCAACCAAATCACAGATCTGGATTAAAGCCATGGAAGAAGAGATGGATTCTCTAAAAGAAAATGGAACTTTTACGTTGATGGCTCTACCCGAAGGCAAACATGCAGGGGGGGGTAGATGGGTCTATGCAATCAAGAACAATGCAGATAACAATGAAACATATAAGGCTAGATATGTTGCTAAGGGTTATAGTCAAGTAATGGGAAGAGACTATAAGGAAACCTTTTCTCCAACAGCAAATATCACATCAGTTCGTGTCTTGATGCAAATGGCAGCACAGTATGACCTTGTTCTACATCAGATGGATGTGAAAACGGCTTACTTACATGCTCCAATTGATTGTGAGATCTATGTGGAACAGCCAGAAGGTTTTGAGGTAAAATCAAATACTGGTGAAAAACTTGTCTGTAAACTGAACAAGTCATTGTATGGTCTGAAACAGTCAGGTAGAAACTGGAATAAGTTACTGCATGATTACCTGAGTGAAAATGACTTTATGCAAAATCCTGCAGACTCTTGTGTCTACAGCAGACAAACTGGAAAAGAGAGAGTGATGCTAATAATCTGGGTTGATGATCTGATTATTGCTTCTAGTACCAACGAGTTACTAAATGGTGTGAAAAGGATGCTGACAGCTAAATTCAAGATGAAAGACCTTGGTAAATTAAAACATTTCCTAGGCATTGATTTTGAGCAAATGGATGGAGTTGTGAAAATGAATCAAAAGGGGTACATCTTAAAAATACTGGAAAGGTTCAACATGTCGAATAGTAAGTCCAGATCGACCCCATGTGAACAAAAGCTAGAGTATAACGGTGATGGAAACTCTGTAAACCACACAAAGTATCGTGAAGCAGTAGGTAGTTTGACCTATCTAATGACATGTACTAGACCAGATCTTAGTTGGGCTGTGAGTAAATTGTCTCAATCTATGTCAAAACCAAATGAGCAACACTGGTGTACAGTGAAGCATGTGATGAGGTATCTGAAAGGTACAGTAAACCAAGAACTGACGTACAAGAAGAGTAACGAGAAGCTGCAACTTACGGCATACAGCGATGCTGACTGGGCATCAGATCCAAATGACAGACGAAGTACGACTGGATACTGTTTTAGTCTAACCAAAAATGGTCCCCTCATTTCCTGGAAGTCAAAGAAGCAGCCTACAGTTGCTTTGTCAACATGCGAAGCGGAATATATGGCACTGGCTGCGACCACACAAGAAAGTCTGTACCTTGTACAATTGATGAATGGACTGGAAAATGGATGTCAGTATGCACCGGTAAAAATCTTTGAGGATAACCAAGGTGCAATTGCTCTTTCCAAAAACCCTGTTTGTCGACAAAGATGTAAACACGTTGACGTTAGGTACCACTTCATTCGATCAGCAATTAGTGATGGTAAAATAACAATTGAGTACTGTCCAACAACAGAAATGGTTGCTGATGTGATGACTAAACCAATGACGAAGTACACACACATTTTCAGAACCGCTTGTCCCTTACGGGGTCACGGGGAACCGGAGCCTACCCGGCAACACAGGGCGTAAGGCCGGAGGGGGAAGGGGACACACCCAGGACGGGACGCCAGTCCGCCGCAAGGCACCCCAAGCGGGACTCGAACCCCAGACCCACCGGAGAGCAGGACTGCGGTCCAACCCACTGCGCCACTGCACCCCCATGACGAAGTATAAGAAAGAAAAGTTTGAAAGCTTTATGTTTGGGGCATAAATGTTGCTGATACAGGGATGTAACTGTGTGTTGTATTGTAAATGGACCTGTAGAGAATGAGAGCAAGTGGGGGTGTTGGAGATTCTATTCAGTGTGCTCTCATGTTGGTGAAGTATCGATCACATGACCTTTGTTGTGCGTGATGTGTTCTGATGAAGCACGTATGTAAATAAATCAATGTTCTCCCCTTCCGGTTTAAGCAAACCGATGGTGTGGACGTGTACTTTGTTACCTCCGTTAAGTATAATCTATTTACCACTTCTCAAACGCAGAGATGGCTGCGCCAACAGGGGGACTTTGCACATGCGCACCGGAGCGCATCGGCCAGTCTTCTTGTTTCATACGTGTTGCATCCAGTACAAACTTGTAAGGTGTTTGAAACCAACCTTGGCGGGTATCGTGTTATTTTCTGGATCGCTACGCGTCTAAGCGAACCTACAAGAACGCTCGGTTACACCAATAACAGACTCGGCATCGCGCCACGGCACTTCTGCGTTTTGAACGTGACTAAAACGATCTGAGGTGCACGCGCGCCACACAAGGGAGGGTGTGGCCTGGCGCTCCATTAGCTGCTGAAGGCGGAGGAGCGCGGAGGCGAGGCAGTGACGTCACCGCCTCGGGCGGGTTCGAACGTTGGGGAAACCTTTAAAGCTCCTCCAGTTACTTTGTATCGCCATTCGCCCGCCCCGCCTGCAACAAAAAGCGTCTCGATTCATCGGCCGCCAGCAGCTCCATTACTATCGTCCACGGTAGTGATTTACACGCATGTAGTAGGCGACTGAGTGAAAGTACTTAGTTTGGCCGTAGTAAAATTCGAGCCGTTTCCAGCGTGCGCGCCGCCGCGGTGCCATGATGAAGATCGAGTTCGCTCCGCTGAACGTACCTCTGCGGAGGCGCCTTCAGACGGCGGCCGTGGTGCAGTGGGTCTTCTCCTTCCTCGTGCTCGGTGAGTGACCGGTGACCGGTGACCGGTGGGTGGGGAGGGCAGTACACTAACTAACTAACTGACTGACTCACCTACTATACAGGCAGAAAACTGGGTGCGGGAGGGGAGCCCAGAGCCCTGTTGCCTGGCTATACCCCCCCAACGCAGTGAGAAGGGAAAAACTTCACTTATATCCAGGCAGAGCTGAATGATCAGTGATGATCCGTCCACTACATTAAGGGGAGGGAACGAGAGAGGCATCCAGTGACACGTGCTGAGTGTGGAGTCTGCGTCTCTCTGGGTGCTGAGGGAGGGGGTGTTCGGACAGGCCCGGGTCATGTTTGCCTGTCATGGTGGTGTTTTGTTTTTCTGAATTTTTTTTTTGCAAGTGGTAAGCAGTCTGGTAAGTATGGATCTGTGTAACTGATGGTGTAACTTTGTGTTTAACTTGTAGAGCAGGGTAAACCAGTTATGTGTGAGAGCTGTTTCGGACACAGGGCATCTGATCTGTAAGAAGTGCAGCGTGCGGTGCTGTCACCTTGCTGCTGTGCGCGTACGCGTGCGCGCGCACAGGGGTGTCCTGCTGCCGCCCTCGGATCTGGACTCGGGTGCGGTCGGTCACTGGTCCTCGTTGTCCAGGTGCTGAGTTTTCACCTGTTTCTGTGAACAGCTCTTGGGATGAATGCTGTCAGGAGGGGAGAGAGGAGACGTCATCACATTGAGACACGCTGACACTCAGCATGCATTCAGCATCTACAGGAAGCGTGCGCACACACACACACACACACTCCTGTTTTACAGTATGGAATGTGCAAACACACAGGAGGGAATGACCACCCCTTTTCATTCCTTTGGTTCAATTTACTTCATGCGTTTCAATGAATCTTGGAAACACAGTGACTTTTGTATTTGGTCAAATATAAATGGTGTTTGAAAATTAGCTGTGATTAATCACTCACCCTTTGGCCACTTCAGCTCAGTGCTGCCTGGCCATGTTCATTCTGCTCAGTTTGAGCCGCTGGTGGATTCTGGCTGCACTCTACGCTGGATGGCTCTACCTGGACCGGGACACACCCAGCTGCGGGGGGCGCCGGTCACACTGGGTGCGCAGCTGGACCGTGTGGAAGTACTTCAGTGATTACTTCCCCATCACGGTGAGTTTGGGCACAAGCATCAGCTGTCACGGGTTTGATGTGCGTCGGGCCATGTGAGGTCAGTCTACCCGATGACTCATGACTGATGGTGCTGTGAACATGTATTATGTCAAAGATGTCTTCAAGCATTGCCTACTCTCCCTCTGTTCACACTCCCTTTTACCCAATTCCCCTACAGCTGATCAAGACAGTGGATCTTGACCCAAAACACAACTACCTGTTTGGGTTCCACCCTCATGGTGTCCTGGTGGCTGGAGGCTTTGGAAACTTCTGCACAGAGGCATCTGGGTTTTCAGCGCTCTTCCCCGGCCTGATGCCGTACCTGCTCATGCTGCCCTTCTGGTTCAGAGTTCCTTTCTTCAGGGATTACATCATGTGTGGAGGTGGGGTCCCGGTGCCAGCACTGCTCACTGTCCGGGGTTACCGCGGTAATGAGTCGGGTAGCAAGCTCCCTTTCTAATAACTTCAGGCAAGTGGGGGTCTTCATCTAACAGATGGTTCTCTTGGTTCACCACAGCACCTGGTCTGAGTGGTGGTGGGGGGGGGGAGTGCAAGAAACCTATTATATACATACACACACTTTACAATGAAAACAGTAAAGCAGTGAAAGGAAGTGATCCAGTCGACTGGTTGAAGAGCAGTCTCTAATACCCCCTGTAGCATAGTGCACAGGGTGTGGATGTTGAAAAGGGACTTTGAACCTGATGGCTTCACGCCCTTGATCCCACTTGGACATGGAGGTGTGTGTTTGCCCCGTGTGGTTGAGTGCACTTTTGGCTGGAGTTGTGCAACAGGACATTTCGAAAAAGGATGTTGAAATGTTTGCCGCTTGAGTGCTGACCGCTGGGGACCAGAGTGCCATAGTAGGCTCACATTTTGGGGTGAGGGCGGGGGGGCGGCAGGACACTGACGGTACAGCTTGGGTTACTTCTGCTACTCCACTCTGCTCAGTGGTTGAGGGTGTCTGTGCCTCGCTGTCTTCTGTTTTTATCAATGGCGCGCAAACACACGGTACGTCTCGGCTAACTGCTGCTGCCGCTCTTTCGTCACGTCCTGCGTTCAGCTGCACCGTGGCGTTAACCTTACATATCGTTCATGTTTCCTTTGCTCTTTCTCATCTCTGATACCCGAGTGTGTCGACTGGAGCTCAAAGGAGTGGCCGGTGCAGGACTACACCCAACGCCTCCCCTCCAACTCATGTGCTACCACCCTTTTCCAGGCCTGGTATCTAGTGAGAAGGCCAGTGCCAGTTACATCCTGAGCCGCCCTGGTGGGGGGCACGTGGCGGTGGTGGCAGTAGGAGGCGCTCCTGAGTCGCTGGATGCACGACCAGGTGCTCTGACTCTCCAGGTGCTCAACAGGAAGGGCTTCATTAAAATGGCACTCAAGCACGGGTACGAGACCGCAGTGTGAGTGAGTGAACGAGCAAACGAACACGCAAACCGGTGTGCAGTTTTACCTTGGTGCTGTGGTCCTGCTGCCCACAGAGCTCACCTGGTGCCTGTGTTCTCATTTGGGGAGAATGAGCTCTTTGACCAGATGGAGAACCCAGTGGGCTCCCTGCTGCGGCGGCTCCAGGAGAGGCTCCAGAAGGTGATGGGTGTGGCCCTGCCCCTGTTCCACGCACGCGGCGTCTTCCAGTACAGCTTTGGCCTGCTGCCCTACAGGAAGCCCATCCACACAGTGGGTGAGTAGAGAGGGTACCTGGGAGGGCTGCGGCTGCCGGGAGCCCTAGGCTAATGCTGCCTTGCTATCTCCCCCCAGTGGGTCGTCCCATCGCTGTGACACAGACGCCCTCCCCCAGCGCAGAGGACATCGAGACTTTGCACAAGCTCTACCTTGAGGGTCTCACGCAGCTCTTTGAGGAGAACAAGGCCATCTATGGCATCCCACAGAACAAACACCTCCAGTTCATATAGGATTCATCCCCATCGCACTTTCGTTAACTCCCTCAATCCCCCCCCCCCCCCCCCCCCCCCCCCCAAAAAAAAAAAAAAAAACACACACTTTACAAGGTTTACCTCACCTTGCTATGTTTGTCAAGTGGGGGAAAAAATGAGATGCGGTATGTCCCTAGCTGACAATGTGTCAATCGTCTTGGAGTTTTGCTGTGGTGGCGTCATTTTCACCACTTCACATGGGTAATTCAGTCCAGGTTGTGGGGGTCACAGTCCTAAGGATTAGTCCTCTGCATGTGCACAAGAGAGCCCGGGCAGCGCAGCACTGATTTCACTCATAGGAAACGCGGTAAAGGATAGAGGCCACACTCAGCTCAGTTGTTACAGGTGTTGCGTTGCCAGGAAGAGCTTTTTGGTGGAAAGCTCATGGTATTAATGTCCAAGGGGGACATGTGGAGCTAGGGGAGAATAGTATCCTGTGAGCTGGACACGGGGAGGAGTGGGACATTACTAGTGTAAATTCTTTTCAGTGTTCATGTGGAAAAGCTATCTTTGCTGTTCTCTACGGAATAGAAAGCGAATGAAGTGCTACATTCGGGCCCTACTCTAGTTTAAGGGGACTAGTGGATCTACGACCTGGTTGTCACGTTCTCCCTCATGGGAGCATAGTGAAAAGAACAACATAGGGATTCAGGGGGTGCTGGTGCTGCTGCCATAAAGGGCACATAGGAAAAGGAGCTGCTGATTGACCACAGGGCTTGACAGGTAACAGTCACATGGTTTCCATTAATATGTCCAGCTGGTGTCTTTGATGGGAGCAGTTCTCATGTCCCTGTCTTGTACTAAATGGCCCAGACTGAGACCATGTGTAGTAAACTGTAGCCAAACTGGAACATGCACTCAGGTGGGTATTTCAGCAGGATGGGTGCCATGTTGCTGTCAAGCTGGTTTTGTGTGTGTGTGTGTGTGTGTGGGGCTGAGAGAAAGAAACCCAACAGTGGGAGGTAAATGTGATCATGTTGCAAAAGCAGCTGAGTCCAACATGGCCCAATGAGCCATGGTGTGATTGCCAAGACAAGTGGCTCAGGTGTCCCTGTGCAACTGGTGAAGAAATAGCAAGTTGGTGATGCTCCTCCTAACTTTTGTCTGTACAAAAGTGACTTGTATGAAATGCTACTTTTTGGATGGTTGTTAAAAGGAAATCCTACAATTGTGCAGTTCAACCACAGAGTTAAAGAAAATTGGCTGTTCTCCACCTGTGCTGGTAGTGTTCACGCCTGTCAGACGCGCTTTATGCAAGCAGGAGATGGGACCAGGTCCCCCTGCTGGCGCTTACCTCCCTCTGTCACTGTCATCTTCACTGCGGGGGGACAACTGCATGCTGTCAAAATCAAGACGTCCAGCTATAGATCTGAAGTGCGTGCATGCACGGGAGCCCGCTCCACCATCCATATGCCAGTCTGACCTTTACCCTAGTGTAGAACAGCATCTGGGAGCAAACCTCTGCAAAGCTGTGAGAGTTCACATGAGCTCAAACACACACAGTGCAGGTCCTCCAGTGTGGCTTCTACAAACATGTACAGTAGACTTCAGCTAGTCCTGTTTTGGATGGCATGTGACTTACACAACTGGTAGCTCTTGTACAAGTTTACTGTAACAGGGTTGTGCATCAAGATGTTCTTCTGCTCTACATCCTTTGCAGTTTCACAAGCAAATAAAGCAAAGTGCAGTTTCACAAGAGGCGGCGTGTGGGGAAACTTATTAAGGGTGTAAGTGGTGGAAGGCTTGGTACAATATGTCCCCTTACAGACAGTGGATAGAGTTCAACTGCAGGAACACTTGACTTAGGAGCCAACATTACCACTGACCTTGAATTGCTACCTTTGGCAGCTGAGAATAGAGTGGTGGGAGACAGCAGGATCGATGCGTGAAAGCTGTATATCCCCCAACGCAGTCCCTTCTCACTCTAGCAGCTCCTCAATATCTTCTCCCACCAGCAGTGACCTTCCCAGTACAACAGCGAGACGCAAGCCCAGTCCGTTCTCGCTAAGCTGCTGGAGGGTTGAGGTGTCCTAGATCTTCACTGACTTCCTCTAATGACAGGGTACAGGAATGCACATATACACCTTCTTCAAAGGTTTTGCAATGAAGGGAGGGGACAGCAGCTGCTGTGGTTACAGCCAGCACCTTGCACGTCAGTCAGGGGTTTGAACACCGCTGTAGCCCCCTTGACCAAAGTGCTACTGAGAATGAACAGACCCAGAATTATGCAGCTCTATCAATGGGTAAATTGCTGAAAGCAGCACCGTCCTTACATTACATCACTTGGGTTAAAAGTGAAAATGATGTGGCAGCCTGTTAGATGGACTTTCTGTCTGCATCACGGGCCCAAGAGGAGGCCCACTTTCCCACGCAGACGGTGGCCACAACATAATGCCCTATAATACAATGTTTTGCAGATGCATTGGCCCTTTTTTGTGAGCTCACTATGAGACACTCATGTCAGCAGAACTTCTGAAAGTTAAAAAGAACAGAGTTGTTATACTCTGAAATGTGTCTAACACAAAAGATCTTTTTGAAGAAAAGTAAACTGGCAGAGAAATGAGAGAGTAGGATTTGCCCAAAGTAACATGAAAGGGAGAAATATGCTGCTGCTTACAGGTACCTTTTCCAGTACTGTGTTCTGTTTGCTGCTACTGGGTTTGGTTTGCTGTGCTATAATAATGTACATACAGGATGCTAAAAACCAAAGTACAGTAACTCATTACAAGTACGCAATAAGTAAAGCTGGACAGTTATCAAATACAGCAATGATAAGAATGCTAAGAAAAATATTAAATATAGATGAGAGCATTTTATCCCACATTGTCCACTTCCAAGGAGTATGTGTGCTTTCGTGCAGTATGACCACCTACATTTCCTCTATATCCATTACAAGTTGTGGGCAGCATAGTGGCACGGCAAGTAGCGCTGCTGTCTCGCAGTGCCTGAGTGGTGCAAGAGAAGGTGGGTTCGATCACTGCTCAGTCTGTGTGGAGTTTGCGTGTTCTTCCCGTGTCTGCGTGGGTTTCCTCCCCTAATCTAATGACATGCTGTTGAGGTTCACCCATAGTATGTGATTAACGCAGAGAGAGTGTGTTTCACCGATGTATGGATGAGTGACCCATTGTAAATAGTCTAAGTCACCTTGGTGAATAAGGTGTGTGTGTGTGTGTGTGTGTGTGTGTGTGTGTGTGTGTGTGTGTGTGAGAGAGTATCCATTGTAAGTCACTTTGGAGAAAAGTATCTGCTAAGTGAATAAATGTAACAAACATACAAGTATCAAAGTGTGCTCTTTTGCACAAGGTCAAAGGTCAGCCTCCAATAAGGCTCCTGTAGCACACATTCACACACCTGCATGTACATGTTTGTACACATTTACAAAGTATTTACTGAACAGACATGTTCAGCTTTTTATCTGTTTAGATTTGTTAAATCTGTGTGTGAATAAAACTTTTAAAAGGGTTAAAACCTGCAAAGCTTCCAGCTGTGACAGCATCCCGTCATGCGTCCAGCTGTCACAGGTGTATGCTGACATCTTCAATTCATCCCTGTTCCGGTGTCTTTTAAAAGTCCACGGTGATGGTGTGTGTGTGCCGAAGAAACCTCCTTTCTCCTACTCGGGTGAGTACTGTCCCATCGCGATAACCTCCGTAGTGATGAAGTTCCTGGAAGAGACTGGTCAGGTCCTACATAAGCTGTAACATCTCTGCCACCCTGAACCCTCTACAGTTTGCATATCGACATAGCAGATGTATGGATGATGCCACCTCTCCTGCCCTGCACACTGCTCTGAAAACACCTTGAAAGGAAACACACCTGTGTTGGGATGCAGTCCACTGACTACAGCTCTGCACTTAACATCACTGTTCCATCCAAACTGGTGTTAAACCTTAGGGAACCCAGTCTTTGCAGCTCTATCTGGGGCTTGTGTTTGACTTCCTGACAAATAGGCCCCAGACAGTAAGAAGTGGCCACAGATCATAAGCCACCCTGATTGTCAACACCACCCTACTGCAGTAGTTCACATAGTACTATGACTGTGCAACAAACATGGGAGTGTCAGCACTGTCAAGTGTGCAGGCGACACTGCCGTGATCAGGCTCACAAACAACGATGACGAGCTGCCTCCAAGAGGGAGGTAAAAGACATGACTGCATGGTGTCCAGAGAAAATCCTCACTCACAAAGGAGACTTCTGGAAACTCTTCCGGAAACAGAGGCAGCCACAGCCCCGTCCACACTGACGACTTGCCAGTGTAAATAATCAGCAGCTTCTTGTTCTTGAGCATCCGGCTCTCGGACTCCCTCTTACGGACTCTCAACAACACCAGCATCCTCGAGAACGCACAACAAAGACTGTTCTTCCTAAGGAGGCCATGGAGCTTTGGGGTTGGAACAGATACCCTGCTGAGCTTCTACTGCTGTACCATTGAGAGGTGTGGCTGGGGACCATCACCGACTGCTCAGGATCTGAAAGTGCTGCAAAGGACTGCCAGGAATGCAACAAAAGTCATAGATTCTGATGCGTCACAGCTTCAAGACATCTACGCCCACCACTGCTGGACAAGGGCTGAACGTATCATTACGGGCGCCGACCTTCTGAAAAACGGTACCAGGGCATGATCTCGTGCCCTGGACTCGCAAACTACTTTTCCATTGAACCATTACTGCCAAACTGTACTTTAATAGTCACTTCCTGATGTCAGCTTGCACTCTACCACTTTGCAGTTCAGACCACACACCTGAAGATGTAAATATCTATTCCCTATATTATATCCCCAGTACTGTACTGTGAACTGCACTATTGTATGTTGGACTGTGCTGCCTGTGCACTTCTGCTTTGAACTGCTTTATATTATCTTGTCTTGCATGGTTTTGTTTAGTTTATTATAACCTCCCACTGGCCTCCCTCATAGTCCCCATCCCCCCCAATGCATATTACTGAAGAAAGAGCAGACTGTAGTCCAAGAGTTTCCCTGTCTTCATCAAACAGGCATGACAATAAAACTTGAAACTTGCACACATGTTGGCGACTTATACACCTAGTGGGCTCTGACTCTACTCCAGGCCAAAAGAACCACAGATACCCATCATCATCTTTTTTCCCAGCAGTGTGAGCCTCTTTATCTACACACCTTCATTGGATTCGTGTTAACGCAGTGTCTTCTGCAACCGGTTCATTGACTGTGTGCTGCTGTTGCCCTGTGCAGTCCTAGCAGTCTTCTATGGCGACCACAACTGTCTTTGACAGAAAGGGAATTAAGTGTCTCAGTATCATGGTGACATGGAAGTGAGGCAGTTTGTGAAGTTCTCCGTTGTGGAAAAATAGCACCAACTAGTGCTGAAATGGCCTCGTTTGCTCAGACAGCTGCAAACTTCAATATTCATATGAACTAAGCAAACAGTTGAAAACATTTAGAGCACCAAACCAAGGATAACGTTCGATTTCAACTACTGCTTATACTGTACGTGTATTATTATAATGTGAATTATCCGCAAAAAAATTAGTTATATACTACCTACTTGGAGTCGTGTGAAATCTACCCATTTGTATTAAGGTAAGAAAATGCAACAATTTCACTGTATTTTCACAATATAGAAATCTCACAATAGAAGAGCCAGTTTATGACAGATTTTCAAGGATCAGTGACTGAATGATATTAAGGCCATATAGCAGTCAGTATCTGGACAGACCTTCAATAAACTAAACAGTTTGTGGCACAGTGAGACATTCAGAGGTAAGAGGACAGAGTAACATGTCCCTCAATTTAGACAACAGAACCATTTCCATACGGTCGGTTTGTTTTAAAAGTTTATTTTGCAAATAATTTAATGCACTTTGTACAAAGCAGAGCATTGAAAAACAGCTAACAAGTAAGCAAGACAACTACAACACTAACCAATTCACTAAAAACCCATAAACCACAAATGCTTTAATGTTCTAGTATTTAAACCAAAGCATTTGCTTCTTTTCTTCACTCAACTTGTATACAACTATATCATAATTTGCCTAAAAAATAAAACCAACATTTTCTGAATGATTTCTCAGCACAACAGCATCCATTTACAATACACCGACATTGAGCACTGCTGGGAAATGATGAAGTGTGACAAGGTATGACCAGACAAATCCAGGTAAAACAATTGCAGTGCCATCTCACTGCGGCCAACCTCACTGATGGCTGGAACAAGAAGGCCTGTGAAAAAAGTAGTTTCTTACAAAGGTAAATTAGTCTCATGCTGAAGCGCATAAATGCTCACACCCTCATACACTGGGCTGGGCAGTATGGGAAAGGGGCCTGAAATGTTTCACAGACACCTTGCATAAATGCAAGTCATCATTCATTCTTCCTGATGGCTCTCATACAATGGGGAGTTTACTTAACAAGTGCAAGATACAAGGACAAAATAACGGGACAACTGATATAAGCAACGACCAGCTCAAAAATCCCTGCGGAGGACACACTGTGGAAGCATATCTCAGTAACTGCAGAAAGGCACTGGTGACTTAAGGAAGAAAACTATGTAGAAACTGTCAGTGTAAATAGCACAGATGTCATGAAGGTATTGCCTACTCTTTGTCCAGACTGCTGGACTCAGACTGGCAATGAAGCAATGTAGTGCCATCAGACACCTGTCACCCACATCACTGAAAGAACTGGTTCACAGCAAGACCAGTTCAGGACCATGATGCTCTTGCTGTTTTGCCCAGTTCCATCCTCCAATTCATCTTTTCCTGTTTTCCAGGAGATTCAGTTCTGTAAAACTATGGCTGATGGTCATCCTCAGTTATGTGACAGGCAACTACCCTGTTCCTACCCAGACTCCCATTGTGTATAAAATGCTGTGTCTTGTGCTGAAGAATACCTGGTTACTGGGAGCCCAACATGAGCTGAAGAACCCCCACTGAACGTTTTCACAAGAGGCCCCCCCCCCCGATCCTCTCACTGGTCCCTAGGGGTCGACAAAGGACACCATGATGTAGCGGGTGCCCTCCGTGGTGGGTAAGCCCTCATGATAGTGTGTCAGGCGCCCAGGGTGCATGAAGGACCAGCCTTTTCGAGGGGCTTCCACTTTACAGTTGTAGCGCAGGAATCGACAGCCTCCTCCCTGGAGATGGCATGCATGTAAGCACACACACAAAACACACACACACACCACAGTTAATGCTCAGAATGCCAAACATTGGCTTTGGAGATAGAATGCACACAGCATGCAATTCTTTTCCAGTAAATCTCTAAAAGGAATAAACCCATAGTGAACACCTTAATCAGTAAGAACAAACGCACCTGGAAGTCCTTGCCCTTGTGGTTGAGGGCGATATTGATGGTGAAGGTGGACGAGTCGTGATGCGGCCGCAGCGCAGGCTGCTCATCCGGACGGTACCGTACCACAAAATTCATGATGGCACGACCCTGCAGAGATAAGGGAAAGAGAGAGGTTGAGCAATGGATGCTGGGAGTGTAGCAGGTCAACACGCTGCTAGGGGGGTGCAGTCTCTCTCTCACCTTGGAGGAGTACCCCGGGTACAGCTTCTCAGTGACAGGGACAATGTACTCCCTCAGAAACTTGAGCCACTCTTTCTCAAATCCAATCTGGTTCATATGTATGTCCACAGTTGGCACGTTCTCATAGCCACCAGTCAGTCGCTCATCCTGTCACAAACATGCATGCACACACTGGTCACTTCAGGGACTCCTCCTGTCCTTTCTATTGCCTGTTGGTGCTGATCGGTGCTGCTGTCAGAAAGTGAATGTACCTTGTGTTTCCCACCAGACCACTTGCCAAAATGCTCCATGGTCTCCACAAGCTCATCACACATCCTGTCTGAGAAAGCTGGGAACCAGTACACATCAGGGCAGGGCTGGGGTGGGACAGGGAGGGCAACGATGAGGCTGACATCACAAAATATCTATTTGACTGTGGTGGCTCTTTTACACCCGTCAGAAGATAGCACTGATGCTTGTCAGTCTACCTGCTCCACAATATTCTCATTCTCCTCAAAGATCTTGGAGTAGTTCTCATGGACATATTTCTCTCTCCAGTCCTAGAAAAAAAGGAAAGACCCTCTAGGGAGTGCCTACAACTCTGAACCCAATAGTGCTCCAAAGACGTATCCCATAGTGCACCTGTGCTACCAAAATCTGTGAGAAAGTCTTTACCACTGGGTTGTCAAAGATCTGCCACATGTCAGGGTACAGGTGACTGGTGTTGTAGTTGGCAGTGGAGATGAGCCGTCCAAACTCGTCCCTATTTGACACAAACATGAACACACCCTGGGAGAAACAGAAACGAACACAGAGATGAGCAGAGGGTCAGGCACAGAGTGGAGGGATTATGTGTCAGTATTCTCGGCAACAGCAGAAACAGGATCCAAAACCGCCCAGGCATGGGCGGACAGACCTGGTCTCGCACAGTCCTGCAGAAGACCATGTCAGGGTCCATGCCATCCTGAGAGAAGAGGCTGACATGAGCTAAGCGGTTGCGGAGCGTGGCTCCCTGAATCAGGTACACTTGGTTAATGTAGGGAACATTCCACAAGCCACTGAAGAGGTGAAGAGAACCAAGAAAAGACATCACCATGGGAACTGTATCCAAAACGCAGTGATGAAGTACTGAGCAAAGCAGTGGAGCAGTGTACTCACATGCGCTTCCCTTGAACAATTTCAATGTAGTCCTCAGAACGCGAGTAGTAGCCCTCTGGGCTTAGGGCTCCCCAGAAATTGGACCACAGTTTGCCATGTCGGGACAGCATGGGTGCAATGATCGCTCTGACAGAGAACAGGGACAGAAAAATACGGACACATCCTGACAGGGATCAGAAGTGTCAGGTGCACATGTATGCTCTCTTTGAGTGATTCAAGTTCGATTCTCACCGGTTCTCCTCGATGAGGATTCTCAGTGTGTCAGGGTTCACAAGCACAACATCGGAATCAATGCTGAAATAATAATCACATGTGGAGTCCTGATGACAGAGCTCCCTGCAGGAGAGAAGGCACAGAGAAACCATTTCTCAGGCCTGTCTGCACTGCAACTGACTCATCACTGATTATGAACCTAAGAATAATCTAAGTCCCCACAGTTGCAGCCAGTGATGACCTGAGGGTGATTGAGAAACCTGAAGCTACGCAGAACTCACACTGCCATCGTCCGAGCCTCGTCCTGCTGCATGTTCTCCTCAGGTCCAATGACCCGGGCCTCTGGGAAGAGAGTACGGTACTGCTCCCAGAACCGCTGTACGTGCTGCTCATGATAAACAACCTAGTAGGGTGGGGGAAGACAAAAAAAAGAGAGAAAACAGAAACACAAACAGGGCAAGGATGAGCAATGAGAGTGAAGCCTTTAGAATGCAGTCACAGTGTAAAACAGTAAAGCTGATGGGTCCGTCCACCAAAAGAATAGACCGATCGACCGGCTGTGGAGACACTCACATTGTTGTGGATGAAAAGCCGCAAGCGGCTCATCGGATAGTTCATGGTGGTCAGTCTTTTAAGGAACTCAGCCAAAAAAGGGGTCGGCTGCTCAATGAACACGGCAATTTGTACTATGGGCATCTCCTCATCCTGCAACATACACAGTAACAATAAGCAACAGGATAGTCCCATCATCAGAATACCAAAGCTATATTCTGCGTTCAATTCTCAAGCAAAACAATCAAACCAAACCCTTTGAATTTAAAAGAAAAAAAAAAAACAAACAACCTTAATACTTAGGAAGCCTTCTTCAAAACACAAGAAAAGTGGAAAGTCACTTGCAGGCAGAAGTATTTTTCTATCATTTTACTATGGGAATATCACACAAAGAAACTCACCAGCACCTCACTGAGATCCAGAAGGTCATCATCACAGATTCCACAACCCATCTCATGGGTCCAGGCTGTAGGCACGTAGTTCCCCAAATAGTTCAGCTGAAGCTGTGCAGGACAAAACAGAAGACTGCAGTCTTATCATGCACCTCCATAGGCCCCTTACACACATCTATTCATCACTTTACAACAAAATACTCAGATGTTAAGCTAAGAAACCACTATATGCATTTATTTACATGTGGATATTCAAATTCCAGTAATGTTTTAATGAACAATAATAAATATTTTTTGCAGTACAACTACAGATGCCTACAAATGACTCATGTCACATGCAGAGACATCACCCAGCTGTTACCTTGGTGGGTCCATTGCCATGAATAATCACAGGTAGTGTGTCAAACGCCACATTCCTCACACGGACTCGTGCCTTCTCAAACTTCAGCACCACCTCATCTGCAAGAGTGGAAACAAACAGGATTCACATGAGGACACAGTGCCATATGGAGGTCAGTGAGGGCAGAGGTTCCATAGCATTCAACATCCTGAGATACAGCTGAACAACCCAACCCTCTCCAAGCCCTATCGGTCAGAACACACACATACTCACTCACATCAGCACAAAGCCCTAGATTCTCACCAATGGCTCCATTGAGGTTCTGGAAGATCTGTGAGCGATGGTCCAGGGTCATGTTCAGTTTTGTCTGATGGAAGAAACACACATGGTTGTCCTTCTACTGCTGAAATATTACTACTCACAGGTATCAGCAGGTGTACTCCAGCCCTTCCTGAATCAACAACCATAACAGACCTGATGTGTCACAGAGGACTTCACTATAGAGGTGTTGTCAATGAATGTTATGTGGAAAGTAGATGCCTTTCTGGTCTCCACAGAGAAAACATTGTACAAGCTATTTAGCAGAATGTGGATCCCACTCAACTGAATACTGACCCGCTGATTCTTGTCCAAGTAGATCTTGGTGTAGAAGAGTTGGTCGTCATCATTGTCCTTCTGCTTCCACTGCTGCACTATGGCACTGAGCTCGGGGGCATAGCCGATGAAGCCTGATGAGTGACACAGACACAGCAAGTCAGTGACTCCCCAAAGCAGCTCCCTGAAGTCTATGCACCACATACCATGCACCCACCTCCTGAGTTCAGGTAGCGCTTTCCAGTGTGCACGGGTGGGTACTTGGGTGCTAACCGCTGGTCTGGCCAGCAGAAGCCTTCAGCAGCGAACACTACACGATGGCTCATGCGGGAGAACTTCTTGAGCAGCTCCTGGGGCCCACTGGCAAAGATCACATCATAGCTGGAAAACAGGAGAGTACATGTATGTAGGACACAATGAGATACAGCATGCATCGCAGGGTATCTGATCTAATTACTGTCTAAGATAACATGGGAGTGCTCAGCACAAAGGGCCAACCAATGAGCTGTTCAAATTCACCACAGGTGAGATGTGACAAAACAAAAACTAATACATCAAAAAAAGGAAAGAATTATATGCAGAACACTATGAGCAAGTGCA
This sequence comes from Scleropages formosus, assembly GCF_900964775.1. Classification (NCBI taxonomy): domain Eukaryota; kingdom Metazoa; phylum Chordata; class Actinopteri; order Osteoglossiformes; family Osteoglossidae; genus Scleropages; species Scleropages formosus. The sequence continues at coordinate 29,397,344 of NC_041818.1, forward strand.
AAAGATGACCAAAGAATAGAACTTTCCAGCAAAGCAGACAGGAAGGTGATATTATGGACTGACAATTCAGGATTAGGTTGGCTTTCAAACCCAATGATAGCTCTGTCCTGCTAATCCCAGCACTTCCTGACATCTCATCTTGCCATCTAGATGTCCTCCACTACCACAAGGTCTCAGCTGGGCTACACAGTATGACTCCAAATGGCACTCTGCACAGCACTGGCGTAGCCTTCCATGTGAACTATAATCCAATGTTCACTACAGTGTCTCTTCACTGAAGCACGGTTATTAAAAGGTCAGCAGTAAACCATAATTACAGGAAGACACTTCCTAACTAGAGACAGTGTCACACACCACCCTCCTACTCCTCATCCTGAAGGAGAGATCTGTATCCAATCCCTTCAGGATGGTGTGAATGAAGCACATCCTCCAAGGACTAAGACAATAGGAATGATATATAGCTAAACTTCTTCACCTAAGCTGCTGGGAGTAATGACTGATTCCTCTCTGTCCTTCTCACTCTTCACACTGAAACTACAGCGTATTTTGCAGATACATCCTGCATAGGATTTCCCCTTATCTCACAGCGAACTATGCAATTCCTGGTTCAGGCTATGGCGATATCTCTCCTGCTAGCATTTCAGACATCCAGCATTAAACCCAGCTGATACAGAATACAGTGGTACGAGTTATGTCTAATACTCCTCTGGCTCTGCCCAGTTGTCTACATGCAGCTACTTGTGTAATGTATATCAGTTTATATGGTGGCATGATACAAATTGACTACTCAAGAGTCATGCATCTGCACCTAGATCTCACTAACAATTGATGCAATGGAATCATTTTTTTCTGCAAAATTAAATGTAAATGTTTCAGGGAATTATTAGATGTTAGGAAACATTTTTACACTCATTTCACATCCCATTTCAAGTCCTGGGATGTTCGCCTCAAAAAGTTTGAGGCTGATGAGAGACTCAGCTGCTGGGACTTCAACCCACTAGTTGTGCACCATGAAAGCAGGAGAGAAGGAAACAGGAGACAGCAGGGCAAGACAAAAGGACAAACAAAAGGAGGATAAAGTGACAGAAATTAAGATAGCGGGCAATAAACATATTTATTCATTTGACATATTTTTCTCCAAAAAGATGTCAGAGCAATACAAAAAGTACATTCCATCAACAGGAGAGACCTAGACAGACAGGTAATTCTTGAGTACAGTCAGTTTGACTCATAGCACTGTATAAATCATCATTACACCAATAGCTGTATATAGAATTCTTATTAAACAAATAACATACGTTTTTTCAAGCACATAGGTGGTCAAGAAAGAAGTGAGTCCAAAAAAGAGATGTGTTTTGAGACTTATTAAATGTAAAGAGAGATGCAGCAGTTATGAGTGAGAGAGATGATTCCACCACACTGAAGCCAGAATGGAAATCTTTGCGCTTTTGATTTTGGACCTCTTGTGTGTGGGACTATCAACTAGGCAGAGGTGGAGTTCTGTAGCAGTCTTGGTTGGGGTGTAGCAAGTGATCAGGTCTGGTAAATATCGTGGCGCAGATCCGTTGATGGTCTCGCAAGCCGTAACCAGAGTCTTGAATTTGTTGCGGGCAGCCAATGGAGAGAGACGAGGAGGAGGGATACATGAGAATGCTTTGGTAAGTCACACGACACGTGCAAGCAGCATTCTGTACCACATGAGAGGTTTGATGGCAAAGGCCCGAAGACCAGATAGGAGTGAGCTGCAATAGTCCATGCAGGGTATTGCCATGGCCTGGAGCAGAAGTTGCATTGAGTTTGTTATGAGATAAGGGAAGATCCTGCATCTGACTGTGACTGATATATTGAAAGAAGGACAGACCTGAGTCCATCATTACCCCCAGGCTCTTATCCAACAAAGTAGGTGAAAACACAGATCACTCTGGGACATTTATATCTACAGAGCCTCACCTATCCACGAAGAGGATAACCAGGTCCTGTCGTTCACTGTACTTTTGCAGCTCTTTCTTCAGCCAGCGAACCTTCTGACCTCCACCAACTGTGCGAGCCACATCACCCCCCCTCCACTCTTCACCCAAGCCCAGCACCTGACCATACAGGGAACAAAAGCCACCTACAGGTAAATCGCCATTGACAGCATCATGGTCACTGCTGCTTTATCAAGGCAGGACTACCCCTGTGGAAAAGCTGGGGAATGGTTAGTAAGGGACTGAGATATGCTGTACCTTCACTGTGTAGTTCAACTGGTGAGCTGTGCGCATAAACCTGCTGAAGCCATCTGTCTCCTCTGTGGCAGCAGTTATGACCAGCAGGTTGTCTGAGAGCCAGGGGAGTGAGACAGGGGCAGAGAAAGGGGCAGAACTTCAGACAGAAATGATCATGTCTCCCACACAGACACAGAGACTACCAGTACAGTATTCTGGAAACTGAAAAATATATACCGAGGTCAGTTACCCTGCTTATTTAGGGGTTTCCACAGGACATTGGGGAAGACACAGGAACAGTTAAGTCTCTAGAATGTCTCCAGGACCATCACGGACCCATAACCCAAAACATCAGCCAGCCCACATTCCAAATACAACTGAGAAATACACATGAGCTCAACTGGACAAGAGTGCAACTCAAAAAACTCATGCACCCAACAATGCTGAATCACTGAGACCAGGACACTACATATCAATGATACTTGATCATATTCTCACACAATATCTCTCACGAGTTGCAAACATTGCTCCTGTCACTAAGGAGAGTCAGTGTGAACTGCAGTATGAGGTGGTGAAGCACAGAACCTTGTTGGGACAGAGCGAGACCACACACCCCACCAGCTGCCAGGCACAAGTGTGTAAATTCAGTCATTTTGGGACCTGACTAATGTGAGAAACTGAGGTGTTCTTACAAAAAGAAACACCAACAAAGAATTATGTCAACAGTCTTACATATAATTATCTGACATTTATTGTCTAAAGTGACTTACAGGGATGTACTACTAACACTTGTTTACTTATTTACACAGCTGGGTAATTTTTACTATACTAATGTACAGTAAGTACCTTGCTCAGCAGTACTGCAGCAGGAAATGGGATGTGAAGCTGGGTCTTTTGAGTGCAAAGCAGTGGCTATAACACCACCACCACCACCACCACATTCGTGGTGAACTCTCCCCACACACCACTGGGCTGAGCGCAAGGCGACATGCAGTTCTGGAGAACGGACATCACAACAGGGCCCTTGCGGGGCCTGGTTACAGTGGACCCTCCGGGGAGGGCCAAAGGAAATCAGGGGACGAGCTCTGGGTCTGAACTGTACTCGCAAGACACTGACATTTACTCATTCATCTGACGCTTCGCTTTTCTCCAAAATTACTCATGACGTTATCTAGAATTACGTAACCATTTGCACTGGAGCAATTTAAGGTAAGTACCTTGCTAAAGGGTACTATAGCAGGAGGCGACACTCGAACCGATGGCCTTCAGACAAAGTCAAACTCATTGTATCCATTAAGTTACCCATCTCACTGTGCCAATCAATCAATGTCGTTGTACCTCCTGTATCTCCATTCTTCTACTTCAGTCCCTTACTTAATAGATAAGAGGTGAAAACAGTAACTCAGACATACCATGTCAAGCTAGTTCACTACTAGTATTAAATATCTGTCATTTATTTTAAACTCTCCAAAGGTAGTTAAATTTTCTAGCGGTTATTTATGCTTTTGTCTCTGCCTGAGGTAAGTGATTTCCTCAGCTATCATCATGTTAACTTAATTTGTAGTCACTGTTTTTTTCTGAGGTAAACTCACTGACAGAGAGAAATAATTCGGTAGTTAATTAATGTTAATTTTGCAGCATTCTGCATCTTAGTACGTGTTAAAACTCGCAGACACAGTTAAATGTTAATTTTTTTTGTACTACACTGTGACTGAGTGTTTCAGTCTTTTCTTAAGACTTCATTTCTGCGCGGCAGACTGAGACTCACTGACTCCCCACACAGAGACTAGTCAGACGAACCTGGCTCCAGCAGCAGGGCCTGCGCCGGCTCCGCAGCGATCAGCGCTAAAAGCAGCCCCACACAGAACAGCGCCCGCATGAACGTCATCGCCATTGCGTTTTCTTCTTTAATATTCATCTTTAATCTCCCGTCTTCATTCGCCTCTCCTCCACCGTGCCCGCGCGCGCGCGCTCCTGCGATCCGAACGCCCGACATCAACCGCTCTCTCCACACATTCCACAGCTACGCGGAGCCGCACGCCTTCTAGCTGTGCTGGTCCAATCGCAAGTCTGAGAAACTGTGATTGACAGAAGCAAAGTCCAGTGACAGCGCAGTACGTGCCGCGACTTGCCCAATCGGGACAGAAACTATGGAAGACGCGTCCTCGTTTTCTTTGCCCTCGAGCCACGGAAAACTCGGGAAAACTCGAGAACGCTGGCGAGCCGAGCGGAGCCGAGCGGAGCCGAGCGGAGCCGAGCGGAGCCGAGCCGAGCGGAGCCGAGCGGAGCCGCTCGAGCGGAGCCGAGCGGAGCCGAGCGGAGCCGAGCGGAGCCGAGCGGAGCCCCTGCCACGTGTCAGGAGGAAAGCAGCGCCGTTCGTACACCGCCGGCACTCGAAATACACACGCGATACGTAGTTCATAGTTCATAGATCTCGGAATGAGTTTCCGTTGTAGATTCGTCAGTCATTCATTGCTGAGTGACAAAAGAAAAGCACATTTGAACAAGAAGCAATTTCAATCAATATATCGTAGCTGCCCTCTCTGGGTTCGGATGGGCGAAGAAGCCGGACTGCGCCGCAGACAGCGTTCATCGCAAACGCGTGTTGGAACACTGGGCCGCAGCGAACGGTAATAATGATAATGCTCTTGGTCCCAGGAGCGCTTAGTTTTCCTCAAAGACCTGCTGCACCTCCAGCCAGCCCTCCCAGCCTGCCCAGCGGCCGGCGCCCCTCGCGCTTTTCTTTTTTACTGGCCGACACACTCGCCGCCATATGATATTCGCACCGCCTTTGAAACGCTGCAGGGAAAACGCCAAGAGCTGACGACCAGGTCCTGCGTGCGTCCAGAGCCAGCAGCCAGCGTGAAGAGACCCTCCCCGAACTAGGATCAACCCCCGCGAGGCTGCTGGGCCGGACGACAAACCGGGCCGTGTTCTGAAGGACTGCGCAGAAGAGCCTAAAGATGTCTTCACGAGCATCTTGAACATTTCACTCAGTCAGGCAGTTGTTCCCACGTGTTTCTGAGTAACTGCCATAACTCCGGTGCCATAGAAGTCACGTGCCTCCTGCCTGAATGACTACCGCCCCGTCCCACTCAACCCCATCATCATGAAGTGCTTCCGAAGGTCAGTCATGCAACACGTAACATCCATCCCGCCTCCCAGTCTTCACCCGCTCCAATCTGCATATATGGCCAGCTGGTCCACGGATGATGCTGTATCCTCTGCCCTCCACCTGACCCTGACACACTTGAACAGCAAGAACACCTACGTCAGAATGCTGTTCATTGACTTCAGGTCAGCATTCGATACCATCATCCCTCAGCAATTCATAGGCAAACTAGACCGGCTGGGCCCGAACACCTCCCTCTGTAGCTGGATCTTGGATTTCCTCACTGGAAGACTTCAGTCAGTTCAGATTGGCTGCAAGACCTCAAGCACCACAACACTGAGCACAGGGCCCCCCCCCCGAGGTGTGTGCTCAGTCGCCTGCTCTTCATCCTACTGACTCATGACTGGACCACAAGATCCAGCTCCAACCACATCATTAAGTTTGCTGGTGACACAACTGTGGTGGGTCTCATCAGCAACAACGGTGAAACATCATACAGAGAGGAGGTAAAGCAATTGGCTGTGTGGTGCAGGATCAACAAACTCCTCCTAAATGTGGGGAAAATGAAGGACATTGTCATTGACTTCAGGAGAGCTCACACCCATCATCCCCCGCTGACCATCGATGGTTCTGCCCTAGAGAGAGTCAGCAGCACCAAATTCCTGGGAGTGCACGTCACTGGTGACCTCTCCTGGACCACCAACACCGTGTCACTGGCCATAGCTGCCCGGATCAAATTTAAGACCCTGTCTATGCCTACAAAAGCATCAATAGAACTGCTCCCAGATATCTACAAGACTTGATCATCCGCTACGCTCTTCTACTTCTGCCCGTTTGGTGGTCCCACGCACAAAAGGTAAAGCACGGAGGTTCTCGGTTCTGACTCCGTTGTGGTGGAATGACCTCTCCCTCTCAGTCAGAACTGCTGAATCTCTGTCCACGTTTAAAAAGGGTCTTAAAACTCATCTCTTCTGGACTCACTTCACCCATGATCTCAATGCACAGCACAAACAATGCACAAACTGTATTTTCTATAAGATGTACGTCGCTTTGGAGAAAAGCATCTGCTAAATGAATAAAAATAAATGTAAATGTAAGAAAGCTCAGCAGCGCCTGTACTTTCTGCGGAGGCTGAGGAGGGCGAGTGTGCCACCACGCATCATGCACACCTTTCACAGGGGCGTCACTGAGAGCATCCTGACCAGCTGTATCGCTGCATGGTGTGGGAACTGCAGTGCCTCCCACCGCTAAACCATACAGCGCATAGTGACTCCAGCTGGGAAGATCATTGGTACCCCACTCCCCTCCCTACAGGACATCTACCATGTCCGCTGTGCTCGCAAAGCCTCCAAAATTGCAGGCGACCCCACGCACCCATCCCACAGCCTCTTCAGCCTCCTGCCGTCTGGGAAGAGATACAGGAGATACGAGGAGGCTCCACCAGACTGTGCAACAGCTTTTTTGGACCCCGAACTCTTCGTACCACCCTAACCACCCATTACACAGCAGAATCCTGAACTCTGACACCAGACACTTTCATCTCAGGTCCCTGACAGTCTCTGCTGGAACCTCACTTAAATGGGTGTCCATCCCAAGTATAGCTGCTGTGTTTCTTTAGTAACTTCCATACCGACCTACATAAGGTCACACTAACCCTCTTTTCCAAACAATTATTGCATGAAAAAACTCACTTTTTTGCACTACCACTTTAAAATCTCTGTTTACATTTCTGTGTATTTATCGACCACACCACCGCGCTTTATTCCGTAGTGTTTTTAGCACAGTGAATAGTTCTTGTGAACTGTACTGTAGTAGTAATAGTACAGTATGTTGTACACGTTGTCCTCTGTGTCACACCGCGGTGCAGGAGAAGCGCTACTTTGCGCCGATGTATCGTCTAAACATATTGTACAAGTGACAATGAAGTTCACTCTGATATTCCCTGTGAGTTCCCACAGCGGTTGAACATTTAATTCCATTTTACCCACAATTCAGCGATTTACAATAAACCCATTTTCCCAAGCAAACATAACGCTCCCCAGTAACACAGGTCGTTACAACATGAAAGCTGTATCATATACTGAAATGAGAAATATGCAGTGATATTTAGAAATGAAAATAGAAGCTAGTTGCTCAATCTTTTTTTCTCTCCATCTCTCCAACACAAGGGCACTGGAGTCTGTCCTGTGTAAAGAGGTTCCATGGTTTGACGGGAACTTCTCAGGAAGTGTGTGAACAAAGCACGAGCAAACACAAGCAACTCAGCATTTAGGCACAAATACGATCCCCACTTTTCAGCGCAAACTGTAACTCCGATCAGGCCATTAACTCTAACCTCTAAGCCCAGTTTGCTCCCACATTTATTCATTCAGCAGATACTTTGCTCCAAAGAGACTTGCAGTGTCAAAGTACTTACAGTTATTTACCCATTTATACAGCTCGTAGTGTTACTAGAGCAATTTAGGCTGAGGACCTTGTTCAATTCAGATCCGTGACTCTTGGGTCCAATGGCAGTAGCTCTAACCACTGCACTACCAGCTGCCCCCTTGTGCTCACTGCGTGTAGAAGTGAGAGCCAGCTGAATCCAGCACCTTGATGACCATTGCCATGGCCGTCCAGGCAAGGGAAGAACAGAAGCGGTTTGCCACTGCTGCCCTCCGTACATGTCTGAGGGGTGCAAATATGGGTGTAACACGTCAACTCTACACTTGCTGAGCTGGACTCAAACCCCACACCCACTTAGCAGGTAAGGCACCACTGTGTCCCCTGGGGCTCAGTGCTCTTTGCTAATTCTTATGTAGTATACTGAGGTGGTTTGGGCACCTGGTAAGGATCTCCCAACAGGCCTGGGAGCGGCTGGGGATGCCCGGGTTGAGCTGGAGGAAGATGCGAGGGATGGGGCGTCTGGGCTTCTCTGCCCTCTCTGTTGCCACCGCAACCCTTTGTAGGACAAGCGGGCAAGAAAAACGGACGGATGGAAAGATGGTCTCAGATATCCATTATGAGATCCGTTATGCCAGATCTGAAATATGCCATGTGCAGATCCTTATTCTGTGTCAGTAAAGTGGTACAGAGTCACTGAAAAACACTGATGTTACATGAGTGGAAACCCTTTCAGTTCATGTGACTGATTCCACCAGAACTATTGTGCTCGGTGTCATCCCCAGTTTTCCGGACTCTCTTGGTTACGTCCAAATGCTGCATGAATGAAGAATATCTGAGTTCATGCAGCACGTCGTTGTTTGTACTTTCACGTGGAACATTCGCAATGCTTCGGCAGCTCAGATTTCCTGTTTATTCCCACAGCAGAATCAAATCGATTGCAGCGTGGGCTCTAGCATTAGTCCGCAACCACGAACAAGATGTAGAAACGCGGGTATCTTCACCCGTGCTCGGTTCCACATGTTGGACAAACTCTCACCTGAACCCTTGTCCTGTTGACTTTGCCGTAACGGTAAATATGCACGATGCTTTTGGCTCAAAGTGCAAAGCACAGAATCGCTCCCAAGCAGTTCCAGAAGAAGAGATCCCCATGCAGTGCTTCACACCGCTGCTCTGGTAAGTGGGCCCACGCGTCAAATTCGGTACCGGAGGAGTCGGGCAGTAAAGAGATGCCAGGTAGCAGGGCAGCAGCACGCCAGAGCCCTCGTCTGACCGGCCTTAGCGGGTGACGGTCGATGTCAAACAGGCACAAAACTGGCAGAATTTAGTCCAGACAGATGAGGAAGAGGTCCACCGTCAGTGCTTGAAAACATTCCCTTTACGTAAGCGTACAGCTTGTACGCTTCGATGTTGCCAGTTCGGCAAAGTTTTAAAAATTATGTAATTTAACAAATAAAGTTCTGTTGCTTCATTTACTGGATTTATATTCATGAATTGTCCTCTCTGGGAAAATGTATTTTTTAGCCGTCCTGTTTACGGTCTCACGTGATGTGCTCATTTTGGAACTTTTCATTGAATGGGAATGTTTGGACTTACAGGAGAACTGGAGGTCAACGCATTTGTGTCCACATGTGCTCAACTACAAACAGTGGTACACATCAGCTCACGCGTACGCAGGCTAATTTGTCGGTTCTCATCTAATATTCTTTAACGCTGACCTTACGCTGAGCGCTGCGTCCAGTCCAGCCCTGCGCTGACCGTTGTGTTCGACCTGGGCACAATATGTCATCCTGGCTGGCGATCACACCGCTGATAGCACTTGTGCCTTGTAAGGCCTTATTCAGGGCGGCACATTTACATTTTACATTGATTTATTTATTTATCAGACGCTTTTCTCCGAAACGACTTCCAGTGAACTCTGTGTAGTGTTATCAGCCCACGCACCTTATTCACCGTGGTAACTTACACTGCTAGATACACTACTTACCCGGGGTCACTCATCCATACATCAGTGGAACACACTCTCTCTCTCTCTCTGTCACTCACACACTATGGGTGAACCTGAACAGCATGTCTTTGGAGTGTGGGAGGAAACCAGAGCACCCACTGGTACCTCATGCAGACACGGGGAGAACTTGCGAAGTCCACACAGACCGAGCACGGGGGACATGGGTTCAATCCCTCCTCAGTCTCTGTGGAGTTTGCATGTTGTCTCCGTGTTCCCACTGGCTTCCTCCTACAGCCCAAAGACATGCGTTCCAGGTGAACCAAAGACTTTTAAATTACCCAGAAAGTGTGTGTGCGCGTGTGTGTGCGTGTGTGTGCATGTGTGTGCGTGCGTGCGCGTGTATTACGCTGCTCTGGTACAGATGGGAGAACGGCCATGGGAACTCGAGCTGTGTACCTAGCGCCGAAACTCATCTTACCGTGGTAGAAGCGTCAGCTAAATACTACACAGTAACTGCTGTGTGTCGATAAACGAAGTGAAAGTCACACTCTGTGGGTCCGCACCTTCCGCTGGAGGACAGGACGAGTGGCTCCATGCCGTACCGTGGACAACCACGGTGAGGACAGACTCACCCGAAGGACCCGTTCGCTCACAGTAAATTAGGGAGTAAGTGAGGGAAGGTGAGGCAGCAGGCTGTGGATGAAAGGATGCATTTCTACCAGGAAAATCACACTGCTTCCTGTCCAGTTCCACCAAAAAACTCACTTGAGGGAAAGCACGGTATTTCTGATGATTTTGTGTTTTAACTTCTGCTTTTCTGCTATTTCACAACTTCATATCGTAAAACCTTCAACTTCCCTACAGTTAAAGCTTAATATTAATCTTTCTTTCTCTTGGTTGCCCTCAGATTGTGTGCATACACTGTATTTTTTAATTGGATACTCACAATAATCATAAATCTTTGTGTCCCATCAATAGGGAACTTCGGGGTCTCAACCGACTAACACAACTGGGACCAAAAGTTACTTTGCAGCTCCGTTTCTTCATAACACAAAAGTGACTTTTACCAAGTCACAGTCAATAAAAGCTGAACAGTATATACGCCCCCCCCCCACACTTTTTAATAGGGTCGATTTTGTGAAAACCTTGGACACAGCTATAATAAATAAGAGACACTCCGACACTACAAGAGGGATCTGCTGTTCCTGCCGCACAAGAGCTTTAGCAGCTTGGCGGTAACAGTTCATTTGAGGGATTTTCCACCAAACTTCACAGCTGCGTTTCCACGAAAGAAAAAAAAAAACAGTGTACTCTCTTTGCTCCGTGGTAAACTGGGGACGTTATCCAGAGGAAAGAGGGCACGTAGAGTCATTCTTGACTTTCGCTTCTCCATTGCAACACTCTAACTGTCCAGCCACACTGTCTATCTTCTCATCTCCTACCCCAGATCATAGCTTTGCCAATGCAGGAGCCAACGAAAGGCACCCGGCGCTCAAACGCGAATGGCAACGACTACCACGACGACTTTGAGTGTGCGGACACGAGCGAGGAGAGAGCCTTCTGGAAAACAGGTCGGGGAGAAGGGCTGAGGAGCCAGCGTGACACTGCTGGAAACGAGGGTTCGGGGTGGGAACCGAGGGAAAGGTCACGACGTGGACACGGCGCGGGTTTGACTGTACTGCAACTTTGGTACCCCGTGGAATTACTCTCCTTTGGCTATGACTTTTACCGCATTTACCGCAGGACATATGCTCATGGCTTTTGTGTCATGCATGGGTGCAAGGCCACATCTACATATGTGTTTCTGGAATTTTCCAGAGTCCATGCGACAGATGGCTTCCTCACGGTGGACGAACAGGCCTCCGTGGCAGAAGTGCGCAGTGCTGTGCGTGTGCACCATCGTTGTCGTGTCGCTCATCATCGCCGTGTCCGTCAGCAGTGAGTACAGGCCTCACGTATTTACTGCTTCGCCGACAATCCGAGGACAAACGGACATTTCCGTGTCTGAAAATGTCCAGATGTGAAGGTGGACAGACGGTTTGCAGACCTGGAGAAGATGGTGGCAAACCTCAGTGCTGCCATGACATCCATCACGTCCAAGGTGCACGTGGGCAAGGAGACAGGTGAGGCGGACGCTCCTCTCGTTCGAGAGGCCTTCACGTATCGCTGGGGTCCATGGGATTAGGGTTAGGACCCCTTCGCCGGCACTACAGTAAAGGGCGCCTGCATGTTTCACTTAACACTGTAGAGCGCATGCCCTTGGGAGGAATGGAGACTTTTCACAGGGTACAGAACACACCAGTGTAACCTTGGATCATATCATGTCCTTTAGTCGCGTGCCCTCATTGCAAAAATGTGCAATGGAGGGTTTGGACACCAGATGATCACACTGAAGCTACCAGTGAAACGTGGTGTAATTTTCACTCTAAGTGAAGATGAGACAGACAAAAGGGACAAGAGAGACAAACTCCACTCGTACAGCAGCGATTTCAGCACCAGTGTGATAAAGTCTGGTTCCTCCTCACTAGATCAGAATGTCTACAGAGAAATCAACAAGCTCAAGTTCTCCATGGAGGCCACAGAAAACCAGCTCGTCTCTGGTGCGTCCCCATGAACCCGCTTCCTGCCGTCTCCTCCGTCTTTTTCTTCTGACAAACAAACCAATTAACCAACATGGAAACAGCTTAAAACTGCACATGCCACACAACCAATGTAGAGTGTTACTTTGCATCCTGTGAGCATGTGATACTTACTAAGGTGTCCCCTATGTCTGAGTGCAGTGGAGAAGTCCCTGAAAGCCATTGATGGCCTGGAGCCGCTTAAGACCCTGGTAAACCAGTTGAAATGCAACCTGGATAAAATTACGAGCAATGGTAGGATCAGCATACGACCACTGACATATATGTAAATATGGTAGCAATGTGGGCTTCAGAACCTTTCTTCCAACTTTTCAACAACCACTCCACTGAGTGACTAAATATCCTTCTGTCTTCTGTCCAGTCTCCACAGAAGGCTGCTGTCCACTGGGTTGGTCCTTCTACTCTACGAGCTGCTACTACTTCTCCAACGAGGGCAAGTCCTGGGACTCTGCTCGAGACTCCTGCAGCCGCATGCACGCCTCACTGGCAACCCTGAAGGACGATGGAGAATGGGTGGGTCAACCTACAGGTCACATTTATGTGACAGCTTGAGGGTGGTTGCACTGATGGACTCATGTCAACCCAGAAGTTCTTATTAAAGATGTGCTGCAGAGCGGGGGGCAGTGGCATAGTGGGTTGGACCAGGTCCTGCCCTCCGGTGGGTCTGGGGTTCGAGTCCCGCTTGGGGTGCCTTGCGACGGACTGGTGTCCCGTCCTGGGTGTGTCCCCTCCTCCTCCAGCGTTGCGCCCTGTGTTGCCGGGTTAGGCTCCGGCTCCCAGCGACCCCGTATGGGACAAGTGGCACAGACTCTGTGTGTGTGTGTGTGTGTGTGTGTGTGCGCGCAGAGCCGAGTTCCAGCAAGCGTTGGTGATTCACGCAGGAATGGTCCACGATCCGTGTTCAGAGCTAGACCACTTGCAGAAATTCACTAAGCAGCAGGACAAAAAAGGTGGATCCACGTGCGCATGAGCTGCGTAGAGTCCCATGTCAAAGTCAACCCAGTTAGCTCCAGGTTCGACTGGCCCAGCTGAGGAAGACAGGACAGTCTTGGCGGAGTGTCTTCCGGTCCAGTAGTCGCCACTTACAGCCTGCCTGTCGTTGGCTTTCTCTGCTGCCGAGACAGACCTTCGTGAGCAAACACACCATGCCGTTTTACTTCTGGATCGGCCTGACGGATGAGCGCACTGGCGACTGGGAGTGGGTGGACGGCGCACCATATATCATGGACAGAAGGCAAGTTTCTCAAGCTCTGCTGCTCGTCCACACACTGTCTAGGGTCTTTCTTTTTCCTCCCACAACCCTTTCACCACGCTGAGGAAAACCGTGGCGTAAACTTGAGGTGCTTCAAGCGTGCTGACGTCAACAGTAAATCTCCAGTTTGGTGTCTCTTATGTCGAAACTGCGTTGAGGCTGTTTGGTCACAAAGAGCTCCTCTGAAAGCAGCATATACTGCGTGTGCACATATGCGCTCTCTCACAGGCACTGGAAACCAGGGCAGCCTGACGACTGGAGGCATCACGGTCTGGGGGGAGGAGAAGACTGCGCCCACCTACACAACGATGGGCGGCTCAACGATGACCACTGCAGCCGCCCATATCGCTTCGTCTGCAAGGCCAGCGTGGCGGAGGGGCCAGAGCGCTCTAGCGTGGCGGCCACCTGAGAGCATTGCCGATCGAACCTGTTCAGGGCAACGAGTTTGTCTTCATTCCACGGCTTACCTGGGCTCCTTAACGTTAGTGCAGTTTCTGCCTCTCTGTTTAAATTGCCCTTATTTCACATTGAGTTTTAGCTCCATTGAAGGTTTTCAGAGTTCATTCTATAAATCGAGAGTACAAATCACAATCTGAAGACCTAATTATAAAGATGCTGACAAACCCCTTTAAAAACACTGATGCCTATGAGTACATTTAGAGAACACATGCAGAGCAACGATACTCTGATGATACTGATGGAGGAATCTCTTGTTAAATCATGTTGACATTCACATTTTAGAGCGAGTACTATACGCGTTATAACCAGGTAAGCAAATTTGTTTAGACTGAAATGGAATTACCCAAGAGCAACTTTTTATTCTTGACAGTTTAATTTCACCTCTTCTGGTTTTACATAATGAGGGGCTTCTGCCAAATTATAGCCCGTTTACTGGTCACCAACAAGCACAAAGTTGTCTTGCATAGTAAAACGCAAGAAGGTTCAATGCTCCTGCAGGCACGGACAATACCGTTGCGAACGTATTCGTATTTTGTATGCTCTCTTTGGCTTTGTAACTGGTTCACTGGTAACATTAAAGGCAAATAAAACACTGTGGGGCTGGAGAGGACACAAGGTGCAAAGGCACACATGCTGACAGCGGGCCACCAAATATTATAAGCATACAAAACAACCCAGTTCAATAATACAATAACTAACGGTAAAATCGTTGACAGAACAGAGCAAAGCAATTTTAACGAAAACAAGACCCCATGCAAAGGGATGACGGGAAGGACGGACGGACAGACACGTAAATCACAACATTATTCTTGAAGTCGAAGGAACAGAATCTGAAGTGCGTGTGTTAGAGAGAGAGAGAGACGGAGACAAAATCCAAGAGAGATCCCAGAAGCAAGCGTCCACAGATGCGTCCACTCCGCTCATCAGTGCGTCTTCAACAAGCGCGACACAGACGGCGCGCATTCGAAGCGTGCGTTTAGCTGCGCTGCGTATTCAAAGTGTGAATTCGCACCCTGGGCAGTCTGGAAGCTTCTGCTCGGCGCCTTTGTCCGCACGCACAAAGCGGCCTTTGTGCGGGACCGGGCCGGCCCTCGGAGGAAGGAGCCATGACTGTGAGCTCACATGCAAGCGTTGAAGAGATGATCATGTTTTAGGGTCGGTTTGTGCTCCTCCTGCTCCCTTACGCCATTTACCACGCTGGCGGACGGCTCGTGCCACACTTACTGCGGAGACGACATGCTGCAGCAGCAGAACGGCGAGAGCGCGCGTCTCCGGGACCCCGTGTGCCTCAATGTGGGAGGAGAGGTGTACACCACCACGCTGGACACACTGACCCGCTGCAGGGACTCTATGCTGGGGGCCATGTTCACCGGGCAGATGCCCCTGCTGAGGGACCAGCACGGCAACTTCTTTATCGACCGCGATGGCAAGGTGTTCCGCTACATCCTCAACTACCTGCGCTCCAACAGCCTCGACCTGCCCGACGACTTCAAGGAGATGTCCCTGCTCAAGCGGGAAGCGGACTTCTTTCAGATCGGGCCCCTGCTCGAGGAGATCCGGCAATACGAAGCAGGTCCGCGGGGTGCCGGCTGGCGAAGCGCCGTGCTCAGCGCCGATGTCGACTGTCAGGTACGCATGCTGCATTTCAACCTGAAACGCGGGCCGGAGAACTACGAGCTGCGCTCCTGTGCCGTGCGCGTCTACTCGGCCAACGTCTTCTGCACGGCCGGCGCCTTCGTCCAGTTGCTGTGCGCCCGCTTCCGTTACCGTGCGCCGGACGGGGCCGCGAACCCGCGGCCTGCCCTTGGAAGGCCAAACTACATGCGGCTCGAGTGGGTGCCCCGGCCAGAGGAGCTGCCCCAGGACTTGTACGAGAAGCACGGGTTCCGGGAGCTGGGCCTCACTTCACCCGGGACGACCCCCGATTCCTCGGCCGGCGGCGCGATTCCAGACACGAGCGCCTTCGTCGAGGAGCTCCTGAAGATCGCTCTGGCTGAAGGGTTTCGCGTGGACTCCGTGTTGCCCGACCCCTCGGACATACTCGCCTGCCGCTCTCTGAGATTCGTCAGGTACTGACCCGCTGGCGACACCGCGCTCTTCGCCCCGTTCACCGCATTTATCGACAAAGGTCACCCGGGTTTTGCTTGCACTCAAAGGTGGACTGTTGGCAAAGTGGAAGCGCAGTGCTTATCGCAGCCCCCGTGTGCTTAGCTGTCCTATCCATCCTCTGGTGCCCTGTGGACCATACAGGTGGTGCTTGCTAACCCCAAAGCAGCTCAACGTGGTGAAACTGTGGCAGCAGCTAAGGTAACACGGGCGCACAAAGGTGAAGCAGACAGGTGAGACACACACACACACACACACACACACACACACACACACACAGACAGACACACACACGATGGCTGGTAGTGTAGTGGATGGTGCTGCTGCCTTTGGCTCTCCAGCTGTAGTACCCTTGAGCAACATACTTACTCTGAATTGTTCCACTAAAATTACCTAGCTGTGTAAACAGGTAAATAGTAGAATGTCAACGTTGTAACTTGCATTAGAGAGAGAAGTGTCAGCTAAATGAGTAAATAAAAGTCACACATGCACACATAGAGCCTGCAGAGGAACAGGGAGCTGCTGGGACCCAGGTGTTGAGCACATGGACGAGGTGAAATCCCTCTCTCTGGGCGCGGGTCCAAAGAGGCTCCCGGGAGAGCACCGACACCAGTCCCGCTCGGAACATGTACTGGAAAGCAAGTGCCAAGCGTGGACTTCCAAAACAGCACTTTATTTCTTCACCTCTTCTCTAGAAAAGTTTCAACAGCACCTGGGTGGAGCCACAGAACGTGGGTTTGATCCCCGCTCAGTCTGTGAGGAGTTTCCACATTCTCCCCTTGTCTGTCTGGGTTTCCTCTGGGTGCCCTGGTTTCCTCCCACACTCCAAAGAGATGCAGTTCAAGTGGACTGGTATAATGTTAAATTGCCCTTAGTGTGTGAATGGGGGAGTGACTCTGTCTCTGTGTGTCTCTCTACCCTGTGATGACTGGCGGACCAGGGTGCACCCCCCTCAGCCTTAAAGAAATGCTTCCAGGATAGGCTCCGGTTCACTGTGACCCTGCTGAGAACAGCGGTTATTCAAATGGTGTGGACTGGTTGGGGGGGACACACTCACTGAAGCGGTTCGTCTTACCGAAGAAGCTCACAGGTACCCTTCAAAGGGTTCACAGCAAAGCACTAGCGAATCGGCGAGAAAACACTCATGAAAACCTGCATTAAAGAATTAATGTATTAACTGACTCGCATTCCTTCATATGTGACGTATGATGAAAAATACTTGTGTGCCTTCGGTGAGCGTCACCTATAAGGACGAGGGCGTCCATGAGGTGTGAACAGAAAGATGACGGCGCTTCCGACACACTGAACACTTTGTTATTTGCTGTGCAGCCCTGGCTGTCCATGCTCACGTTATGATTTACCGCAAGCTTGTTCTTTTGTTCTTTTACCGCAAGAACAGGGGCAGCTGGTAGCATAGTAGTTAGAGCTACTGCCTTTGGACCCAAAGGTTGCAGATTCGACCCCCACCTCCGGCTGTAGTACCCTTGAGCAAGGTACTTACCCTAAATTGCTTCAGTAAAATTACCCAGCTGTATAAATGGGTAAGTGAGTGGAAGCATGTAAGAATTGTGACCTTAACACTAAGTCGCTTTGGAGAAAAGCATCAGCTAAATGAATAAATGTAAATATAATGATTTGAAAAACAAAGAATGAAACCAATAAAGATTCCTTGGCATCTCTCTAAGGGCCACGTTAGGGTCATGAAAAGTGGTTTGTGGAGTAAATGGTAATGTGGTACAAAAGAGGTGGGTTTACACCGTTTATCACAGTGCTTCCCTCTCTTCCCCACCCACTCCACACTGTATGGTGGAATATTAGTTACTCGTTTCTCTGCATCCTTGTTATCAATACTGGCGAAGCACGGGTGTCCTTCTCACACAGTTCCGAACACTGTTTACCAGAGTAGCCTCATTGCTTGTACTCAGACAGCAGATGGAAGATGGATCCCAGCCCCCGGCATCTGAACACGTCCTCCTCAGAGGACACGCAGCTGGTGCCACTAGGGGGAGCTGTTGCAGGGCTAGAAGCTGCCATCTGCTACTAACAGACACTTCACACCAAACAGAAGAAGCACCGCTACCATTTCGCACTCGTACATGAGCGCAGTGTTTAAAGGGCACATGACTACAGTAAATAAGAGCGAAACTGACATCAGGCGACACAGGAGAAGATGGACTCGGAGGACACAGCGAGAAGGTGCTCTACCTCCTTAGTCCCGCAGGGGATACGCACACCTGAGAACCACCTCAAGCTGCCCGCTACCCAGGTGACACACTTGCAGCACACACATGAGCCTGCGAGCGCCGAGCTGGGGTGCCGAGCCCATCAGATCGGCTGTGCAGACACGGGGACGAGAGGACGGGACGGGAGAGGAAGAGGAAAGGAGAGCGGCCGTCAGCGTACCATGACCCACTGGCCCTGCAGAGCCCCCTGCTGCTGTGTGCACATACTTACAGGGTGCGGGCGGGGGCACGGATGGGGAGAAGCCCCCGTGCGACAGGATGGACTCCCAGGTGTTGTTGTGCGGGGTGGGGTGGGGACACCAGTGGGGGTTCCCAGGGGCAGCTGGGAGGAACAAGGCATCTATGAGGACACTGTCACTGAGAGCTGTGGACACAGAAGAGGAGAGGAGTCAGGTAGTGGGAGACACTAAGTGTGGGTGGGTAGGGGTGTGCGGGGGCCCACCTCGCAGGGTCAGTGTGTAATGCCCGCTGTAGACACGCGGTGCGGGCGCAAATGTGTCCAGCTTCCTGCAAGGCAGCGTGTCCTGTAGCCGCTCTGCCTGGAGGCCGATGGCTGCTGCCTGTACGACCCTCCGCAGGGGGCAGAACGCCCGAGGCACTGTCTCCCTGAAGGCGTGGACGGAGCCGAGCCGGGGACCCTGGGGGACGTCCGACGGGATGAGCTCCGCGGCGCTGCTGTCTTCGGCATCCTCCTGCAGGAACTCCATGGATGCCTCCCACAGGCTGAAGTCTTGTGATGCCAAGCGAATGCGGAGTAACGTCAGAGTGTCACCCACAGCGAGACAAGTGACCGTGTGCGGTGGGGGGATGGGGGGGGGCTGCTCACCTGTGTCCGCGTCCTCATCCTCCTGCGCATGGGGTAGGGGTAAGGGCAGCCTGCCAGAAAGTACAGGAGAGCAATTGAGCCCAACAGGAGACACAAAGCTGCCATTAGTGGGAATCGGACGGACACACACACACACACACACACACACACACACACACACACCTCTTCCTGGGATGCTCCATGCTGCCAAAGAGCCTCTTCCTTGGGGACACTCCACTGTGTCCTGATAGAGACCTGCAGGGCAACAGACAGCAGCAGTGAGCAAAGAGGTTCGGGGCAGAACACCACGACACTACGGGAGGCGTGGGCTGGGGGGGCTTACCCCACCGCCACCTGCAGCTCAGGAGACGTGGGACCGAGCTGGACACACACACTGGAAGAGCTGGAAGCGGAAGGCGACCGAATCACTGCCCTGCGCAGAGCTCTGTGTTCCTCCCCCTGTGAGGAGAGGAAAGAGGACTGGCAGTAACAGACACGCACACGTGTACACACACACGCGAGTGCTACGGCCACATTTACAGAACTTCACAACAGAACACATGTCCACTCAATGAAAATGTCACACATGTAGAGGTGCGTGGTACCGCAGTGATGCAGGTGTATGCGTGTGTTTACACTCACCTCTCCAAGCCCACTGTACGACACGGACGTCACCGTGGCCTGGATGGCAAACCCGCGGCTCTCTCTGTATTGCAGCTTTTCTGTCTCCCTCCTCAGTTCCTCCCCACTGAGCAGGCCTGGGTCTCCTGAAGGACATGCACGCGCGCGCGCTCCAACATTACCACTGGTGTGGACGGAGTCTCCGCCACGGAGGAGCGAAAGGCGCGCTGCCCTTACCCTTCATCTCTTTCAGGAAGTGCTCCAGGGACACAGGAAGTGGCGGGAAGGCAAAGTAGCCTCCAGTGAGGGCCCTGCTGAGGACGTGGCCCTCGTCCACTGTGTGCAGCCACTGGAGAAAGGACCGCACCGAGCGCAGTTGCCTGTAGGGCATAGAGCAGTGATGGCCCGAGCCTGCAGGTTCAGACACACACACACACACACACACACACACACACACACACACAGAAGACATATTCGCTTTACTGTGCACTCTTGTAGTGTGTTTAAGCTGCTAGAGACCCCCCTCCCGCCCCCAAAAAGGGCGATGTGGAAGGCTTTAGGTGTCAGTAACACACCTGAGCCCCAACACGCAGCCCTTACCTGTGCAGTATACCTGTGTGAAGGACGTGTTGGTCAGGTACCGGGAGGGCGCCGCTCGGCCCTCTGCGCTTCTCACCACCTGGACGTTGGTACACACCAGAATGGACACTGCAGAACAGGACAGACGTGTGGACCGCTGGCTTAGACACGCATGCACGCGCACACACGCTCTCCTGCATCGGAGAAGCTGTCTCCAATAGATCGAGGAGAACGAACGATGACGGGCATTCCAGAAGCAACGGGCTCACGATGCACTCTAGACAAAACTAGTCTCTTTTAAACTATTTTAAAGTCCATTTTTGGTACATTTGGTGAAAACACTTTAGTGCAAAGTAAGAGTGCGAAGCTCTCACTCGGGTAGATCCTGCTTTGTATTTCCGGCTGCGACGTGGAGAAAAGCTGGATCGCGATTGGCTGCGCTGTGGTCCCATCTTCCAATCGCAGCCATCGATACTCGCAGAGCCCCGCCCCCGCTCCATCTGGACAGGAAAGGCACACCCCGATCGGTGCTTTCGCTCAGAGCGAAAACCAATATGTACGCACAGGGGATCCGGGATCCTCACCACGGCTCCTGATGCGCTCCGGACGACCCGCAAACACCACGAGGCCGATGACATCGCAGATGGTCCCCGCAGGACAGGTCAGCAGCTCGCTCCTGTGGGGGAGAGGAGTGAGGAGTGAGAAGTGAGGAGGTGGTCCATCGCCCCACGCAAAGCGATCAGCGAAACGGCTAAGGACCCAGAGGCACTGGGTTCGGTTCGGTTCCGTTCGGTTGGGTACCCGCAGCGGAAGGCGTACGGCGTGTCGGGGAGGCTCCACTGCGCGAGGACGTCCGGCGGCGAAATGACGCAAATGCGGGCGGACGGGTTCCTCGAATTCAGGCTGATTTCTGGGAGACAGAGAGAGCAGAGGCTGCACGGCGCCGCACGGCACGGCACGGGAGCAGCGTTACCGCGGCAACGGGATGGAGAAACACGCTAGGCCACGGGAAAGAAGCGGAGAGCGCAAGAGGGGAGCGGGAGCGGGAGCGAGGGCCCTACGGCAGTACCGATGTCGTCCTGCGGGGGGCCCCCCGCCGCCCTCGCGCCGTAGCTCTCCTTCACGCGGTACCCGGAGAGCCGCAGCACGAGTCCCGGGCGCAGGCTGCGGTACCAGCGCACGCACAGCGAGTTCCAGAGGACGGCGGCGGCGCGGCCCGATCTGTCGGCCACCTCCAGCACGGCCTGCGCGACACACAGGGAGAGCACGTAGGCAGGCGACTCGCCGGCAACGCGTGACGCGCGCACGCCGGACGCTCACCTTGTAGGGACACTCGCAGCTGCTCTCGGCCTTGCCGTAGAAGACGAGGCGGGACTTGCGCAGCACCCGGACCACCAGCGCTCCCCGGACAGCGCGGCCCCGGCGCCGGAACGCCCGCCTCACCGCGTGCAGGGTGACGGCGGGCTCGCGGGGCTCTGAGGTCCAACACGTGCATCGAGGTCGAGCAGCAGCAGCAGCAGCAATTAATAATCACAAGGAGAACATTACTGTTGTTATTGTTACTATTACAATTATTATCATCATCATCATCATCATCATCATCATTATTACTGTTATTACGCGACAGCAGCAGGCAGCTTTGCGGCGCCTCTGGGGGCTCCTACCGTCGGGCGCCTCTCCGGAGCCGCAGCCCCGCTCCCTCCGCTCCCCCCGCGCGCTCCCGCTCTCGCTCTCGCTCCACGCGGCCCCGCTGTAGTCCTGCTCGTTCCACAGCGGCACGTAGCAGCTCCTGCGCGCGCGCAGCGGCACGAGCGGCGGCGGCGGCGCCTCGCCGTCCGAGCCGAACCACGCGAGCGAGTCCACGCGCAGCGCGCTCAGGGCCTCGAGAGCCGCGTCCGCGCCGGCCTCCGCGTCCACGGCCAGGCTGAGCACGCGGAACGAGGCGCCGCCGGCACGGTCCCCGCGCGCCTCGCCGTCCGCGCAGAAGGTGACGTCCCGCACGCGGCAGCCGCAGCGCAGCGCATTCGTCTCGAGTTGCGCGTTGAGCCACGGGTGCAGCGTGACGCGCACGCGACAGTCGCCGTCGCTCAGCGTGGCGTCGTACAGCCACTCGGAGGCGCTCGCGGCCTGCGGGAAGAAGAGCGCCGAGCTCGGGTCCTTCGCGTAGCGCTCAAGCGACAGCACGTAGAGGGGCTCGCGGCACGTGCGCGCGCCCTCGCGGGCACACGGCAGACTCTCCCGGGGGCGCAGGGTGCGTTGCAGGGGGCAGCGCGGCCGGAGCTCTGCGGTGGCGGTGGCGCCGGCGACGGTGGCGGCCATCTTGGCCGGAGGATGAAAACAACCGCGGTGCACTGTGGGAGAACGCGGTCGTCCAAAACAAAGCGGTGCATTCTGGGAGAACGACGGCGCTCGAGCGCTTAAAGGCTCGCTGCCTGAACTCGGACGTAGGCGACGGCTTTAGCTGAGGCGGCTTATTGTTGCGTGTGCAGCGGTTCTCCCACCGGGCTCCGCGGAAAACTTGACAGAAAAATAAAAATTTATTGAGTAAAGATTTTAATTGCGGGAACTGATGAAGCATGGAGAAATTTTTACCTGTCGAGTTGGACAGAGTCAGCGTGTGGAACCGGACACCTTGGTCCTGGTGGTATTATTAATCCATCCTGAAGTAAAATCGAAGAGAAAATTGTAAGTCAGCCAGTGGTTTCTGCCAAACGAATGAATAGGAACGCACTCGAGTTGTATCGCACTCCTGGGGGAGGACACCGGCGAAGAATGAGGATGGGTTCCCCGTCCGGTCGCGCGCAGCCCAGGCACTTTGCCGCGTCGCTCCCCTCGCGGTTCCTTCCAGACACTTGCCATCGAAGCGGTGCGAAACGCAAAAGAAGAGTGTGGAGGAAGGTAGAACTACCAAGAAGTCACGCAAACGGGCCTTTTGTCGTCCACTGGTGACGGTGTCGCGGCGCGCTGCGGATAAAGCTCCGAAGGCTACAGGCAAGAAATTGCAAAGGAACACACTGAGAAGCTCGTGAAACTGCTACAGAGTACAGTACACACGCGTTGCCTTGTTGTCCGGTCGCAAGAGGCGAAAGCGAGGTTGTGTCGCGGGGAACCCAAATGCCAGTGCGTTTATTTGAAGCAAACCGAAAGGGGAAAGGCGGAACGAACCAACCGTAGCGCCCTGGAGACGAGATTCCGCGAGCAGGTGTGCCAGCACGGCCCCTTTATATCCCTCCCCTCTGATCGGTGGCAGGTGTGGAAGCCTTGGGTGTGACACTTGCGCAATGTACAACGTACAGTACTGCAGGAAAAGTATCAGTGTAAAAAGTAAACATTTGCAGTAAAAATTAACCTTAGAGTTACGAGTTAGAGTTACGAGTTACATTTGCTCCGTTACTTACTACCCACCTCTGCTAATGAACATTTATTTTTTTTGCCGAATAGTGATTACAAAAAATGTCTTAAAAATATAAAGTAAACTGTACACAGTAACTGAAAACAAAATATAGACCAAAATATAGATATATAAATATAGACGCACAAAGTTTTTTTTTTTTTTTTACTCTGTTGCACTGCAGGTGCTTTTGTGCCAGTGTTTACACTCCATGTTTCCTTTTCTTTTGCTGGCTTCTCCCAGGAACCACCTGCTGTGCCCTTGAGTGTTTTCACTCTATTTTCCTTGCGTCTGTCTGTATTATGTGGTACCATTACCTTTTTTGTATATGGTGTGCACTGAAGTACATGTGAACACCCCTTAGCATTAATTCACTGCACACAACTCTGTGCAGAAGTGCGGTGCTCCTGCAGACCTGGCTTTGCATACAGAGTCCAGGAATATAAGGGGTAAAGGATAAGTAAAAGATGAAAAGGCTTTGCCAGCGTGCAATCACACCTTTTAATGCAGTAAAAACAGGTCTCCTTGTCCCTGCCATGAATATTTGACCACAGTAATATGGTGTGAAATAGTGAATGGCAGAAGAACGACCAAGTAGAATAAGTGAGACACAAAAATGTTCCTAGAGAACAAAGAGCGCTTGGAAATGAGACGTTCAAAACAAGAGAAGAGCGTAACCAAAGAAAGTGTGTCGTAGAGAATCAGACATCGTGGAGCACGAGCTCCTCATGCAGAGGAGGTGACCTCAGCTCCTACACCCTGCTCAGTGTGTGGTTTGAAGGAAAGACACAAATGGAAGCATTGCAGATTGCTGCTGGGTGAGCGGTGCCCTTGAAGGGGGAACACATGTTGAACGGCGAGTGCTCTACTTTACTGATGCTACTTGCCCGACGCAGTTTCCATAATCCTCATTCCATGCCACCACATGAGTTCCGAACCGTAGAGCTACACATGTCCACAGTCCCTCCAAACAAGGCATTCATTCTGTTACCAAATATACTCAGCAAGAATATTCTTGTGTTATGTTGACTTGAGTAGCAGTAATTCATGGCTTATTTTTGTACTTTATAGCATTTTTTAATTAATAGATCCCAGAGGAATTGCAATTATGACCGGCAGCCTCATTCCCATCAGACTGCAACACCTCCCGCTGCCTCCTCAGCTCACCACCACATATTCAAGTCATTACCTCACATTCACTCTGGGCCTTCTTGGTTAACGAAAGCAACCAGTCAATGTTGACACAAAGTGCAATTTATAGTTTCCTCACAAAAAATAATGACAAAAACATAATTCATGCGAAAGAATTCCAATCAGAGGTCTTCTGCTCTGTCCAGAATGACATTGTTTTCCTGTGCCGGGTCACAGGGGTAGCTGTCGCTGTTGACCGGCAACATGGGGCCGTGCTCCCTAGACTTGGCCCTGCCCTGCAGCAGGCTGCTCTGTTTGAAGGAGCTAAGGGAGCCACGGGACCACCGTCGCGAAGAGTTCCGCACCGTGTTCCGGAACGTCTGCCCCGAGAAGTAGTAGAGCAAGGGGTTGAAGCAGCTGTTGGAGGCAGCGAGGCAGAGCGTCACCACCAGGATCTTCTGCAGAAGCTCTATAATCTCGCACCTGCGAGGGTGGCCAGTCGGTAGGGCGACGACTGCATGCAGGTGGATCGAGCGTGCCACGTGATAGGGCAGAAAGCAGAGCAGAAATGTGAGCAGGATCACTGCCGTGACGTGCACAGCCCTGCGGCGGTTCAGCGGCTGCTGCTTCGCATTCATCCTCCTCACCATGAGCCTGTGGATGATGCAGGTGTAGCAAGCCAGGATGGTCAAGAAAGGGAGGAGGAAGCCCAAAGTCACTGCCACGTAGTTCAGGGCGAAAATGCGCCTCCATGAGACCAGGCTACTGGGTTCGAAGCAGTGCACCCTCCCGTGGCCCTGCAGAGTCCCGGACAGGAGGAATGGCGTGGAGGACAAGGCCACGAAGAGCCAGATGGCGAGGCAGACGCACTGGGCACGGCGCACCGTTACCAGGCTCCTGTTCCGAATGGGGTACAGCACGGCCAGGTAGCGCAGTATGCTGAGGCTCGTGAGGAAGAGCACACTCGTGTACAGGTTCAGGTAGAAGGAGAAAACGCACCAGCGGCACAGCCAGTCGGGGAAGTCCCAGTGGCCGCCGCGCAGGTAGTAGATGAGCCGGAAGGGCAATGTCAGCGAGAAGCCCACGTCGGACAACGCCAAGTTCATGTTGAACACTCTGTTGACCGACGTCTTGGGTGTCAGGCACAAGAACACATAGAGGGCTAGCGAGTTGCACAGGAGGCCCACGGGGAAGACGATGCAGTACGTGATGGTGTACGCCAGGAACTTGAAGCTCTCGTTGTTGCCACACGTTCTGTTGCCGTACTGCAGGGCTGTATTCACGGAGAAGTCCGAAACATTTGCCGGATAGGAGGGCTGATGGGTCATCCAGGGAGCTGACAAATTTAAATTTACACACATTGTAATCACTTCATACGGAATGTGCACAAACACAACTTACATGTACACTTAAAAGCAATATACCAGCAGGCAAATACAGCTGTATGGAAGGGTGCAGGGATGTACTAATGGTGAGGAATCTGTACTTTAGGAAGGAAAAATATGGCAGCGTAAATAGTCAAATGGATGCTCTGTGGAATGAGGAAGGAATTTGGGATGAGATTAGAAGGGCCCTCTGTTTGCAGTACTCTCATGTAAATCAAGGAAAGATGTAGGTAAATGTGCGGTAAGCACCTGGATCTAAAGGTCACCTGCACACAGCCCCACCTCCAGATTGCTGAGCTGCTTTCTGAAAATTGACATTTCAGGGCCAAATATAGTGCATATTTATTGTTCCTTGTTGACACTGTGTAATGACAGTGGGATGGCGACTGAGAGAGTGTGAAGGCAGGAACGTGTACAACTGGTTCACCATGTAACCGGCCGATCCAGAACACCACTTGTAAAACATGTAGGTTTCATACACTCTAACTGCCACTTTGGAAACAAACATGTCAAACAGATCACTTCCTACTTTCCATATATTTCAGTCCAACTATCTGACATCCCAAACATTCATCAAACATTCAGACTATCAGCAAAACACTTTATTATTCATTCTCAACAACCGCTTGAGAAATTATGTATTTCTCAACAGCTTCTCTAGTATACAGCTGCTTTAGTTTAGTTTAGGAAGTGTTTACATGTATCTCATAAAAAAAAGAAAAAAGTAGGAAGATGATCAGGAACTGGCGGTATTCTGGTAAAGTTTTATGCACCTACTTGTGTGATCAATGTCGGTACATATCGTGAAGGAAACTTACTGTACTTATGAGTCACACATCTGCATCTGCAGCTATGTCTCCTTCTCCTAATGTAATGAACAAACTATTTTCTATGAGATGTACGTCGCTTTGGAGAAAGGCGTCTGCTAAATGAATACGTGTAATGTACAGTCAACTGTCTTATTTGGTTCTTTGTCTTATGCCTTTGTTCAGTGCTCTGTGTCACTGTATGAGAAGAGGACGCTATAAAAACAACATTGCATTAAATAGCATAACTTAAGTCTTTAACAATTCAGTTCACACACACACACACACACACACTCTCTGAAACTGCTTGTCCCAAGTGGGGTTATGGCAAACCGGAGCCTAACCTGGCAACGCAGGGCACAGGGCTGGAGGGGGAGGCGACACACCCAGGACGGGACACCAGTCCATTGCAAGGCACCCCAAGCGGGACTCAAACCCCCGATCCACCAGAGAGTAGAACCCAGTCAAACCTGCTGCGCCACCACACCCCCCAATTCACACACACACACACACACACACACACATTTTCAGAACCGCTTGTCCCATACGGAGTCACGGGGAAATGGAGCCTACCCGGCAACTCGGGGCATAAGGCTGGAGGGGGAGGGGACACACCCAGGACGGGACGCCAGTCCATCGCAAGGCACCCCAAGCAGGACTCGAACCCCAGGCCCACCAGAGAGGAGGACCTGGTCCAGCCCACTGTGCCACCGCGCCCCCTCTCAATTCATTTCAATTCAATTCAATTCAATTCAATTCAATTCAATTAATTTCTCTAACACATCTTTCTGGACCTTCCACTTGGCGTGTGGACCTTCTGATTACTTGTGTTTCTTTGAGAGATGTGCTTTCCAGGTTTGTTTTTGTCTTCTTGCTGACATTTGTTTCACGTGTTCGACTTCTCACTGCCTGTTATTGTCAGCGATTTCTTCTTAGAACAGTGCCATCACTCATCTGTATGCTCCATGATCTTGGCTGTTCTACTTCAGTCCCTGATTGTGTCCGTATGTTATATTCATCCTTGCATCTTACAGGGTCACAGAGGTGGAGTTCAGGTAAGTCGAATGTACCCCTACCAAAGTACAGCTTCTGTTATTTTTTGCTCCTTGTATACCTTCACCTTCTCCTGCTCTTTCATTCTCAGCAGGTTCTCTGTAATGGGCAAATTACTTCTCAGTCTTCAGCCCATGAGAAGTTGTTTGGGAGAGAGGCCATACTTTATGGGTGTTGTGTCATATGCAAGTAGACCTTTGTAAGAATCACTCCCACTGCTTTTGGCTTTCTACAGCAACTTCTCCACCAGTCCATTTGCCTTAGGGAAATGTGCACTAGAGGTAGTGTGTACAAAGTCCCAACCCTTAATTAAGGCTTTAAACTTCTCACCAACGAACTGTAGTACCTGGTCACTAAATACCTTATTTGGTGTGCCATATCTCCAGAATATCAACTATCCGCAGTGCTTGTATGCAGTCATATAATTCAGGCTAGAGAGAATATTAGTCTAACACAACGAAATAATTTGCTCCATTACATGTGAAAGAACTCTTACCTTCTGGAATGGTCTTGTTTCACTGTGTGGTTTCAGTCATTCTGTTGGATTACCTGATTGACACTTTTCACTTGTGGCATGACTAAACACTTCAACTGTCACATCGTGGTTGATTTTGGGCCAATGACTTATCTCATGTGCTCTCTTCTTGTATTTCTTAATTCTTAGATGTCCTTTGTGAATGTTTTTAAAATTTCTTTTCTCGCAGTCTTTGATATGCCATATATTATTGTAAATAAATAAATAAATTTAATGTAACTTAAATGTAATGCCAAGTAGCATTGGTACGTGTTATGGGTGGCACAGCGAGTCTCACAGCTGTGGTGCGAGAGGACGTGGGTTCAATCCCTGCTCAGTCTG
Source organism: Scleropages formosus (assembly GCF_900964775.1). NCBI lineage: Eukaryota > Metazoa > Chordata > Actinopteri > Osteoglossiformes > Osteoglossidae > Scleropages > Scleropages formosus. The sequence goes on from NC_041818.1 coordinate 29,426,316, forward strand.
TGTGGAGTTTGCACGTTCTCCCTGTGTCTGCATGTTTTTCCTCTGGGTGCTCTGGTTTCCTCCTACACTCCCAAGACATGCTGTTCAGGTTCCCCCATAGTGTGTGAGTGACAGACAGAGAGTGTGTTCCGCTGATGTATGGATGAGTGACCCAGTGTAAGTAGTGTATCTAGCAGTGTAAGTCACTGTGGTGCATAAGGTGTGTGGGCTCATAACACTACATAGAGTTCACTGGAAGTTGCTTTGGAGAAAAGTGTGTGCTAAATAAGTAAATGTCTGGTGAACAATCCTGTTTCTCATTTGGCCATCCGTTCAGTATTGTTTGTTTCACTCTGTTTAATGTTGCACCATTTGTGGCCTCAGCTCAAATAATGTCAATCATCACTGGTCATGATTCCGCTATCATGCCTCTATAGGCTTTTGCATTTTCTATTCTGGATGTCTTGGCTGAAGACAGGAGATGGATGCGACAGACCCAACTGCAGCTGCTTTTCATTCTCTGATCCAACAAGGAGTAGTCAAAGGCGTAGTCAGGGACAGGCAAGGTTTGGTCGACGTGCAGGATTCGTTTGTGGGACAAGACAAGAGATGTGGTGGAGCAAGTGGAGCAAGTGGAGCAAATGGAGCCAAGGATTGAAAAAGCCAGGAGGGGGTTGTAGATCGCTGGCACTGTGCTTTCTCTGAGTGAGGTTCCACAAACAGGTGCCCCAGGGCAGCCTCTTTATACCGTCTCCTTGATGCGCAGCAGGTGCGGTCGTGGCGGCGGAACTCACTGGTGCTTTTGGAGCGACTGCCTGAGGAAGCGTGTGCTGCGCACATCATCTTGCTCGGTGTGTCCATCGCTTTCGGCGCACAGCGTTACAGCTTAATCATCACGTACTACTGCAAACAGCGAGCTTCCTGTTCTTCTATGACATCATGGCGAGACACTTCCTTTTCACGGGTTGGTACGGCATACCTGCTCCTCATATGCCGACACTTTCACTGTCGCGAGATGCGGTCTTGGTCTTGGTCGGAAGCCCTTCAAGTCCGTCTCAGAGATAATGTTCACTTATGCACCCATGCCTACCGTAAATGTAATGTACGTTCGCGTCCCGAACTTTTGGCGGCAGAGCCCATTCCTTCTTCTCTTCTCTTTTACAGCTCTCCGTCCTCCTCGTTGTTCGCTCCACGTGCTTGGTGCTGACGACCCTCACCTTCCATCGCAACGAGCGTCGCTTTTGTTGCATTTGCACATCTTTCCATAGTACGATGCGCATTTTCTGTCAGCTTCTTCACTTCTTACCACCTTCTGCCTCTTTTTTTTTTTTTTTATACCTGTAATGGCCTCCTGGCATCTTTTCGCATCTTTTTCGCATCTCTGTATCCCGTTACTTCAGCCCGTCCCGTCCGTCAGCGCGAGCTCTTCCTTCGTCTGCTTCCGCACCTCGGGGTTCGCTCGCGATCCCGGCGTTCACCTCGCGCCTCTCGCGAGCCGACCCCTTGGCGGGACGCTCGCGCCCTCCTGCTCCTCAGTCTCCGTGGAAGTGTGTTCCCGCTGCTTTCTTTCCGTTGTTCCTCCCCGGGCACTGTGTTATTCCGCTAATAATGGGCCGGCTCCAGAAGCATTTCACGAAACCGCTCGAACACAGTGACTCGGCGAACGCAGAGACAGACAGAGCGCGCCACCCGCACTCGTTCAGGCGATTCATCGGCCGTAAGTTGTACTTACTGTGTTGTACCTTCGTCAGCGATCACCGCGGCTCCGGCGTCGTTCCCTTTTAAACTGAACTAAATTAACATTCGCCCCGGAGCGGCAAAATGCGGCGAGATCGCGGCCGCGCTGGAGCGCTGCAGTTGGAAACCGACCGAGTAAAACACAGTGCAGTAAAAAAAAGCAGGTGTGTGTCTGCGTGGAGCCTCTTCACTCACCCGCCATCGTGTCATGGTGTCCGTGCGGTGTGCGCCCTGCTGCTGCAGCCCCCAGACACACAGCTGAACACTTGGCTGAGAAACCTTCACATCTCTTTACAGCGGTAAGAGGTACGGTGCGCCCGTGCAGCCAGCAGCCCCAGCTCCAAGCGTGTGCGCGCAACGCTGCTGCGTCCTCGCTTCGCGCCTCGCATGCAAATGGGGAGCCGTCGAGTTAACGGCCAAGTCCCTCGGGCGAGCGCAGCTGCGCCTGTCTGCCGGGGTTCCGGCGAAATCGTGCCCAACGAAGCGCCGCAGGGAGGGCGACGCACCGCTCGCGGCACAGGTGACTCGGCCTACCTGCTCCGCCCTCCGCCGATTCCGCCTGCGCGACTCGCTGCGGCTGTTCCCTCGTGGCGTTCTTTCCACGGCGCACGATGAACTCTTTGCGCGCTATGTCGGCGCTGAATCGGCTTTGGAAGCGTGCGTTCCTGGGCTCCGGCACGATCGACGCTTCGGCTCCAGAGCCGACAGATGAACGTGCCGCGAGCAGATGGAACCTTGAGCAGCGACGCTGCGAGAAGGCGAGAACGTGGCCTTCCCTCCGTATAGCGCCGCACACGTTCGCTCGCTCTGACTGACTTGCGAAGACTTGTTCCGCCGGGCCGACGAGCACCCAGGAGCCCGTGGGCCGGCGCACATCTTCCGGAGGGAGCTTTGCGGTGGCAAGAAGGAGTGCGAGCCATCTCTCGGATCTGGATTGCACTCAGCCGTCCAGTCGAAGCACACGGCGGAATGCAGGGAGCCCAGAAAATGAACATACGGCTCAAGAGAACAGAAAATGTGTGTGTTGTTGGACCCTGAATCACCAATGGCTGCTTTAACAGAACAGAAGGAAACCATAAGCGTTTTACAGACTGACGGCATGAACACAAAGGCACATTCATATTACATTTATCAATCTCAATTTTCATTGGAAAATTGTTACGCTGCAATGTATGAAGTGTGTTCCCCATAAAAAAGTGAGTGACTTAAAAACTCAGAAAAATTGGTTACGTGACTGAAAATGGCTGTTTTAGAGGGAGGACAAAGCAAATTGAAAACTCTGTTTGGCACTTCCTGGTGAGGATCCCTCAGATCACGGTAGAAAATGCTGAAAAGCAGAGGAAGGGAAGATGCTTCTTTAACAGACTGCACAAAGATCACATGTAACATTCAGTTCATTTTCATAAAACGCTCTTCAACAAGCTGACACTGAACGACAGAGTGTACAGGGATGATGAGATGAACAAATCGGGCACTTTGAAAATTCCGTATTTTCACATTTGCCACCGGGCAGCTGAGGAGAGGAAAACAAAAGCTCCCAGGTAAAAGAACTGAGAGAAAATAAACATCAGGAGTCCAAGGCCCAGTGGCCGCACCCTTTTCTCGACACTCTGGGGTGTTACGGTAGGATATGAGGTATGCAGTTGAGTGTGTGGACTGGAGAGACAAGTCTGTTCCCAACCCAGCTGCTAAAGAAAGGCCTACACACCACTGCACATGTGGCCTCACACCAAGTTACACATGCTCCTCCATCAGCCGCGGTGGAGTTACCCCCCAGGGGCTGAAGTGGACCACCAGTCGAACACACACACACACACACACACACACACACACACACACACACACCTGTGAGAAATGAGACCCTTACTTCTGAAGCCCCTGTCCAAGCGCCAGCACCAGTGAAATCCCAGCCTCCTATGGGGCAGCTGCTGAAGGAAACTCAGGAACCCCAGAGCACGAACACCTAAAATGGTCATCAGGTGACTGAGGCACAACCACATGAAAATGAAAGTGATCCACGTAATAACAGTTAAATTTTGTATATAACATTAAAAAAGGTTGTTCCTTTGAGTGTCGAGCTCCTGCGTAGCTCTCGGTGTGCAAGAGCAGCATACTGTGTGAGCTGGCGAGGTGGGGGGTGGTGCCCGCGGGGGCCTGCAGTTCTTTTCATTCTCTTTCACTAGGTGAATGAAACATGTAGTTAAAATGTTGAACCAAGCTCTGGTAAAAGACAAATTTACATTTACATTTATTCATTTAGCAGACGCTTTTGTCCAAAGCGACGTACATCTCAGCAAAAGTACCATTTATGCATTACATTAAGAGAAGGAGACATGGCTGCAGACATGTGACTCTCAAGCAAACCTAGTTTGTTACCTTCCGCTTGCTGCAGCGACGTTCATCGTTCGAGTAGGTGCATAAGACACAGGAGAGACAAACCCCGATACCCTCCCACCAATTGTGTGTTTTTTTTTAATTTTTTTTTTAAATATTATAAGATACACACATAAAGTACAATGCCAGAGTAGTGGCTGAATAAAGGTTGTATCTGGGGATGCTTATGGAATTATGACGCGTGAACAGTTACACCGTAAATGAGCTGGAGAGATCTTGGGCGAAGTGGATCTGGAAAAGGTGGGTCTTCAGACCCTTCTTGAAAACAGACAAGAGTTTCCGCAGTTCTGAGTGACGGGGGAAGGTCGTTCCGCCACAACGGACCTAGGACCTAGAACCGAGAACCTCCGAGCTTTGCCTCTCGTGCGCGGGACCATCAAACAAGCAGAAATAGACGAGCGAAGGGGTCTGGTTGGGGTGTACCGGTTGATTAATTGACAAATGCAGCCAAGGTAGGAAAGAATCATCAAAATGACCGAAATGGACCGAAAGCATCGCTCTTCCACGATGTGGAAGTCGGACCCTTGGCCTCTCCATGCTGCACTTCTGGGCAGCTCCTCGCTCGGAGATGAATGAACAGGATTGTCGGTCAAAGTAGGAAAAAAGCCAACACCGAATGCCTGCGGAATGCTTTCACCGCAACGAAAACTGGTGACCCTTTAGCGGATTGCCGCGCCAGTAACAGCGTGTCGTAGCCCACGATGTGATACCCGATACTGAATGACCCGGGGACACCGCAGTTGTAGTGACTTGTATCCTGCAGGTTGCCGATTCACATCTGGCCACTGCTGTTGCGCAGGGTTTCCACACACCTGCTCCAGTGACAGTACCACGGTGTATACACAGCTGTAAATCACTTCGGAAAAACGCGTCACTTAAACAGCAAATGAATGATATAAATTGTTCTGCAGCGCGGGGTGCTCGATGGTCTTTACTGCGGTATGGTTTTCGACCCCTCTACCCACTTTGGTGCTTCAGAAACAAGGCATGAACAACATGAGAGAAGCTTCTTTCTCCTTTTCGCCTTGAGCTTTGGGCTCCTCTGCTCCCCTGCTCCCCTGGCTTGTCTCCCCCTCCACGTTTAAACAGGGCCGAGGACACGGTCAGCCCCTCGCCCGCCGTCACTGTAACGCTCAGGCGATGTGTAAACCCCTTTCCCACAGCGAGTGTTCATGGCCTGAAAAGCGAGATGAAGGCCCGTCGTCTCGTACCGCTCCTCACCCTCGGGGTCCACCTTGTACTTGCTGGAGGATTTTGTGGCCCCTGCCCAGGGACAGCAGTAAGTTCTTCGGGCTCTTCATTGCCGTGACGGGTGGGCCCCCACCTGCCCCGTGGCTGTCGCCAAGTCTAAGCAGCAAGATGAGCTCAGGACCTGAGATACGGACTCCAGGACAAGTGCAGCTCGAGCATTCGTACCTCAGGAACATCAGTGCATCGCCGGGGCTCACGTGTATCGTGCAGACCTTCCTCACCGAACGGAAGTTCTGTGCTGCACAGGAGCAAACGGAGCAACGGAAGAATGGCAGCGCCACATCGCATCATCATATTTCATCCCCTCTGTAGATGGAAACCGTCAAGGTGCTTTCCTTGTCAGAGCCAGTTCGCCCGGTCTGGGGCACGCGACGGCCGGTCCCCCCCGGACCAAGGAGGGCAAATGGACCGATACTCTTCCTCACATGCGCGCACCCAATGCATCGTTGTGCTTTTTTCAGGGGTGAAATCTCCGGATGGCATGGCAACGGGGCTATTTTCAGAAGTACGTACTGCGGATGGCAGTGGGCAAGCTAGGGCTTGTCTCTCTTCTGGGAGTGCCCAGAGCCTCCGCATTCCTGCCACAATGTCGCGTCATGTCCCTTCGCCTCACACCGGGCCCCACAGCTGCCACGGGTTTGAGGACAGCGGGTTCTGCCTTGAAGGAGAAACGTGTATAAACAGCTGTGTTGACTGACAGCTCTGACCCCCAGCAGTGATACGCAGTGCACCGACAGAGGGGTTTGGGCCCCAGACACACCAGGCCATCAAGGAACTCGCGTTACATCTACTGCTCTAGGAGCGGAGTGGAAAGGAAATAATCGGGAGCTATTCATACTGTACTTTACGTATTATTGCATTCATTCATCAACAGTTCTCAGTTTTGCTTCGAATGACAAACCGATAAAGAAACCATTTTACACTTTTAAAACTGAAACGAAGAAAACCATTATTGGTGCCTTTGAGTAGAAATTAAAAGAGCATTTAGAGCAGGCAGGAGTTTAACTCTCTTGGCCTCAAGCGGTTCAACAGTGAAATCAGATAAACGAACCATTTCCGCTTCCACAAATTGGCCTTCAGCTCTTTTGGTCCGAAAGGTTCGCTTTCAAATAAGTGAGAAGGGTAAGAGATTCACAGCAGAGGTGTGAGCACTGACAATCAATCACTCAATCACAGTCAGTCAGTCAGTCAACACACTGCCAAAGACCTGGTGATGATAAATCCCTCATCGTTAAGAGCATCCGGTGACCAGGGAGCTCATTTACAGAGTGCTCTTTGCACTGTGGTTCAAAACTCTGGGCTGTTACTTTTCAGATGTCAAATCACAGTGCCAGACAGCGAAACCCGTGTCTTCTGGTCAGTTCAGGCGTCCAGTTGACCTTCCAGTTCACTGAACTCCACAGCTGCTGCAGCACGACATGGTTTTGGAATGAGTTATCAACCACAGGTGAACGCCAAGGGTACAGCTAAGTGAGTTAACACAAGACACCAACAATGTGCTCTGAGAAAATATGTTTTATTGAAAAAACACCTTGCAGAGCAGCTGCTGCTCCAGGCTGAGCTCTTAATCGCAGTGAGTTTTAACTCAAATGAGTCCCGCAAGGTCCTGCTTGTGGAAGTTGGAGAAAAATACACAGACAGGAACCAGATACCCCCAGCGGGACAGAGGATGATTTCCCACTGGAAACTTTGTATCTTTCACAATACAGGAGTCGCCAAATATGAACTCGTAGTAAGATCCACATCGACAAGAGTCACTGTTTATTTTCAAGTTCGCTGGTTTCCTCCTTTCTAGAGTGGCTTTACAAAGTCGTATAAAGACCAGAACAGAACAAAATTGTTTTTGAGTTAAAAGTTTAAATAGTGAGAGGCAATCCTTCATCAGAACTACTGCCACCTGCTCCTGGCTCACATTAATAAAACGATACCTTGAGTTCTAGGGAAATAATTTAAGGAGAACTGACTTACAAGCCAAAAAGGCTGTAGATGCAGCTGTTCCTCTAAGAGAATTTAAATCTTTAACTGCTCATCTATATACAGTAGGACTTGTTAGAGTATTGAAGCCTGCCTTCAGTAACCCCTCCCCCCAACAGACAAATAATGTTCAGTAATTTCTGCTTCGCAAACATGTATACACTTAAGGTAGCTGTAACTTTGAACTCAGAGCGTGTGCGTGCAGGCGTATGTATCCATGTGTGAGACAGATGAGAAAAGCACGGGAACTTCAGCCAAGCTCCTGGAGAACACCCCTGTTGTGCCATTTCTCAACAGCTGCAATTTGACTTGTTCTCAAGAAATGGTTGAAAATGCAAAGCAGAAGAAATGAGCACTTTACTCTTCTGGAGTGATTGTCCATGTTTACATGGAACACGTGACCCCTCATGAAGAGCTCTAACGGAAGCAGCGAGTGCTGGAAGCGAACAACTTCTCCGCTCATCTTTCCAGTATTACAGTAATAACAGACAACGAGCGCTGCGGCTCAACGCGCTGCAGTAACGCCATCACAATTGCAGCACGTACTCAGTCCACATCTCAGCAAAGCACAATGACTGCATCCGGGAGGAGGGGGGTACCAGGACCGGGGCTGAACTTTGAACTGGCCGCCTTTCATTATCGTGGCCAGGCGTAACATGGGGCGAACCGGGGCACTTCAGAGGACAGCAGTGGCAAATAGTTTATAAGAACAGCTTCAAAGTGGAGATGGGTGATTTGGTGGAGGAGGGGCTTCTGGTCGGAGGGTCGCAGGGGGCCACAGCTTCTCCGTGGCTGCCATCACAAGCCCTGCCTGATGCTTTGGATGATCTGGAAGATGGCTAGAGGACAGAGGGGAAAGTGAACACAAAGCATCTCCAAAGCTGCCATCTGCACCGAATCATGTTGGTGAAGGTTCAAAAGCAGCTTCTCAATACATTTACATTTACTCAGGTAGCTGATGCTTCCCTCCAAAGCAGCTTACAATGTCATGTACAATTATTTACATGAGACATAGGTAATTTTACTAGAACAGCTGAGGATGAGCACCTTGCTCAAGAGTATGACAGCAGTAGGCGAGATTCAAACTTGCAACTTTTGGATCCGAAGGCAGCAGCTCCAACTACTACGCCACCAGAGGCTGAGCGATTTCTTACTCGTCGGCAGCAACGGGAACGGGGGTCGGGCTGGAGCCCCACAAATACAGCCAGCCGGTGTCGAGGAGAAACGTACGTCGTACATATTTATCGAGAAGAGACGTCAACCGTGACCCGCAGAATGCGTGCGGAACAGCCGGCAGCACAGCGGGCAGAGTTGCTCCCTTTGTACCCAAAAGGTCGCGGGTTCCAATCTCGCCTCCGGCCCTAGCGCCCTCTCGAGCAAGGTACTTACCCTAAAATGCCCCGGTAAAATGACCCAGCTCTACAAATGGGTAGACGGCTATAAGCAGGTTAACGTCGTAACGTAAGTCGCTTTGGAGAAAAGCGTCAGCTAAGAGAATCGACATCGATGTAAAAAGTGACGGCGGCCCGGGACACCGGCGTTTCCCGCTCCTACGATCCGCAGCGGCTCCTCCCGCCCATTTACACGATGCTCAAAATCTGACCCGGAAAAATGTGTCGGCTAAAACAAACACAAGCCGATTTCCACATTATTCAAACGCCGCGTTTCAGGCAACGCAAACGGGGTGTCGCACACGTGTTCGCGCGCCTTCGCTCACCTGAGCCGCACACCACGAACACAAAGAGGGCGAGCAGCCAGGGTCCCACGGGAGACTTCTCCTCGTTCACCACGCGCTGGGGAAACACAGGAAGTGAGAAGGGGGCCACAGGAAGTGCACAACGCTGCTACTTTTCGACGCTCGCTCATCATGTTTCCCCCCCCCCCAAAACAAGGGGTCACATTTGCAGTCCGTTCTTCTTGTGTTTTGTACGGTGCACACTACTACTGTGCGCCTGGCTGGAGACGAACAGTAAAGTAGAGTAACTTGCTGCCGCGGCAGAGTGAGGACGCGACAGTTCCAGCGCGAGTCACGCAGGGAAAACAACAACAACAACAACAACACAGGAGTGAGGTGGGAGCAGAGTATTGCACTATATACATAGTAGCAAGAGATCATAGGGTTTTAAATAAAAAAATAAAACGCATGATTAAACGCTGGAGTTCACGACACAGACACACGCAAGGCCACATGATCGGATCCTGATCCTCGCGCACAGCACACCGCGCCGCGCCGCCGGCCGGTTACCCCCGTAAATAAATAACAAAGAAAGAAAGAAAGAAAGAAGAAGAAGAAGAAGAGCGCCGCCGTCACGGCGCGTTCATCATGATCACGACGTTACCGTGGTTTTCTGCACGTGTCCGCGCTGTGTGATCGTCTTGCTGTGCTTCTCATTGGCCACTTTCATCCGCTGCACGGCCGACATGACTGCAGGAGGAGCGACGGATCCGGACAGTAACGTGAAGCGCGCTCTCGACGCGATCAACGGCTCCCTCGCATCACAGTGACTCTCCACGCAAACGGTGGGCGAAACGCGGAAGCGGAAGTGCGGAGGCCACGTGACCACACAGCGCATACAAAGGCCAGAGAGGTATCATGTGACAGGAAGCGCCGTGTTTTTTTTTTTCGTTTAAACAAATTTTATTGAGCATAAGCAGTAATCACAGAAGCCAGGATCATAAAGAAAACGCGGAACTGTAATATTCGTGTTTTTTTTTCTGTTGTTGAACAAATCACACACAATACAAGAACGTTAATTCAGAACACTCAACCTAGCCGGGGGCGGGATTCAAAAAACCCTAATTTAGGGCCTAAAAATTACAAACACTCCAATAATAACCAGACTTCAAGACCTTAAAAATTTTACAGTAACAAACAGTCTTAATGACCTTACGCTCCTCGATAGTGTTTATGTACTGCTTAATTTCTTAAAGAAAGACAGAAAATACTGTAGGTTTTTTATTAGCAAATTTTGACCCGTGTATATGATATTTAGCTATAATGATTAACAAATTAATGACATATGCTTGTTTCTCTGTACATCTATCAAAACGAAAGTATACCTGAGCATACAAGGAATTTGTTTCCGGTTTAGAGCAAACCTACAGAGCACATTCACATGATACAGGCTACATGAACGCGTATTGAACTAGACATAGACTAATACGAACATAATTACCAATAATGCAGCAGACAAGAACATAGTATAATGCAGGCAGAACATAAAACCATACAGACATAATACAACTAAATGACCAAGCATAGGAAAAAAGTACGCGTTGACCTGTATTATTTATATTCACAGTACAAAGCAAAATCCATACACAGCTTATCGATAAGAAATTTAGAGACATCTCTGCATAGCTAGTATTTGGTAGAACGACAGTGCCGGAAAAGGTGAGGCACCGTTTCTGGGTGCAGGCTACAAAAAGAACAACTTACATCAATCCCATCCTTGAATCTTCTAAGAAAATGCTTGACAGGATAGAATTTGTGTATAATCTTGAAAGTGATTTCCCTAACCTTGTTAGTCAAGAAGTAACAAACTCGCTTTTGAAAACCCACCTTTTCCAGATCCACTTCGCCCAAGATCTCTCCAGCTCATTTACGGTGTAACTGTTCACGCGTCGTAATTCCATAAGCATCCCCAGATACAACCTTTATTCAGCCACTACTCTGGCATTGTACTTTATGTGTGTATCTTATAATATTTAAAAAAAAAAAAAAAACAATTGGTGGGAGGGTATCGGGGTTTGTCTCTCCTGTGTCTTATGCACCTACTCGAACGATGAACGTCGCTGCAGCAAGCGGAAGGTAACAAACTAGGTTTGCTTGAGAGTCACATGTCTGCAGCCATGTCTCCTTCTCTTAATGTAATACATAAATTGTACTTTTGCCGAGATGTACGTCGCTTTGGACAAAAGCGTCTGCTAAATGAATAAATGTAAATGTAAATGTATTTGTGAGTCAGCAGCCAAACTTTCTCCCATGGGACATTGTCAAGGTGTTCCAGTAAGCAGTGACATAAGGCACGGTGGCAACTCCATTCTGAAACAAAGACCGAACAGTTCTGTTATTATTTCCGAGACCATGCAAAACAGATCCTTCCACATGGAGTATCAACTGGATTCGCATATTCGTGTATTAATGAGCCACACAGTACCAGAATGGAACGTTGCTTCTTTTATTATGCCATCGTGAATGGCAAGTTGCCTCCCTCGTGTCACGTATCTCTTACGTCACTTACGTATTTTACTTATCTAACAGAATACATTACAGCTCCCCCTTTTCTTAACTGAACTTATAGTTGCAATAATGTGTTTGAACATTCAACAATGCATTCTATAAAGACATTTATTTTTAACTACTACTGTATGTCTCTACATGTTCTATTGTTGTGCAGTACAAACAGTAATTATGTTGCACATCATGTTACATGGCTTCAGTGTTTGAACTACCTCAGTGGCATTTCGACCAATCTGAATCTTCCGGATCTAGTGGTTTATTTATAATCGACTTCATTTGAGTCTTAGCTGCATCATGCTGAGGGCTGTGACTCTCCAGTGCAGCTACAGATTGGTCCGTGCTAAGTTCCTGTGTTTCATTTGTGCATGAATCAGCATGTGCGTCTTTCTGACAGTAGAAACTCATGCTCATTTGTCTTCAGCAAATGCTTTCTGTTTTTTCTGTAGGTTTTTCAGTTTGATGTGCAATCAATGAATGATCTCAGTCATTCATGTTTATCCTGGACAGTTGCTCGATTCCAAATCTGCCCCTGCTGTGTTCTCACTTTATAACCTGGAAATATGTCTGGCAGTTGTCTTGTTTGTATGTCATATTAAAATTTTTGTTTTGTTTTGTGGTTGTTTCTCTTTAATCTGCCAATTTCCTTCTGGAGTCAACTGTTGTGGAGGTTGGCAGTTTCGTCTTCAGGCTTCATCCCATTAGCACTTGTGCTGGTGACAGTCCAGTGCTATTTAGTGGTGCGTTACGGTATTCTAACAATGCGATGTATGGATCTCCCTTCTCACTTTGTGATTTTGTGAGCATCTTCTCTACTGCTTGAACAGCCCTTTCAACTTGTCCATTGGATTGAGTGTGTCTGGCGCTCGACATTTTGTGTTCAAATTCCCACTTTTCTGCAAAACATTTTAACTCCACACTTGCATACTGTGATCCATTATCGGATAGGACTACATCTGGTATGCCATATCCAGCAAACAAAGACTTCATGGCCATGACGACACCTCGACTTGTCAATTCACTCAGCTTTGCAATTTCTGGAAAATTGAAGTAATAGTCAACACAAAGTAAGCATTCCAAACCATTGTGGGGGAATAACTCGGTACCCATCTTTGCCCAGGGTCTTCCTGGCAATGTATGTGGTATTAATGGTTCTCTTGAGTGACTGTTTCTGTGTGTGTTGCACTTAGCACACAGAGATACCATGTTCTCTATTTGAGTTGATATACCTGGCCATCAGATGATGTCTCTTGCTCTTTCTTTACATTTCACTACACCCAGGTCTGATTCATGAATTTTGTCCAACATTTCTTGTTTCAGCTGACTTGGTACGATGAGTTTTGCCACTCTGAACATCAGTTCTGATGTGTAACTGATTTCTTCTTTGAATGTCCAACATGTTTGAATTTCTTTTGGAACAGCACTTTTTTCAACAGGCCTCCCATTCATGATGATATCTCTCAGCATGTGCATTTCAGGATCCTCTGCTGTAGCTTTCCTGAACTCCTGTCATTCCTTCTCTGAGATGGGCAGCTGAGGTGTGATCTAATTTATCTAATTCCTCTTCAGGCAAGTTTTCTGTGTTCTCTTTGCGGTATGCATGACTTAATGCATCTGCTATGTGCAGTTGTTTGCTTGGCCTGTATATGGCTTTAAGGCTGTATTTGCTGATGACACTGCTGTTGTGGGCCTGATCTCTGATAACATCGAGAAGGCTAACCTGTAGGAGATTAGGAATTTGGAGAACTGGTGCCAGGAGAACAACCTCATCCTGAAAATCAGCAAAACAAAGGAGTGGATAGTGGACTTCAGCCAGAAGCAGGACAGGAGCTATCAACCCCTTAAAGTCAACGGGGCCCCAGTGGAGAGGGTGGACAGTTTCCGCTACCTTGGTGTTCACATCACAAAGGACCTCTCATGGTCGCACCACATCAACACCCTGACAAAGAAGGCCCTTCAGCATCTTTACCATCTTAGACGCTTAAGAGACTTCAAACTGCCCTCTAGGGTGCCGAGGAATTTTTACATCTGTACCATCGAGAGCATCCTGACGGGAAGCATCGCGGCCTGGTTTGGGAACAGCGCCAAGCAGGACAGGCAGGCTCTCCAGAGGGTGGCGCGATCATCCGAGCACATCATCTGCACTGAGCTCCCTGACCTGCAGTCTATTTGCAGCAAGCGGCGATGGACCGAGGCCAGGAAGATGGCGAAAGACGGCGAAAGACCTCAGCCACCCGAACGACGGACTTTTCTCCCTGCTGCGGTCAGGGAAGCATTTTCGCTCCCTGAAGGCCAACACAGAGAGAATGAGGAACAGCTTCTTCCCGCAGGCCATTTGGGGTCTTAATGAGGATAACACCACAGAGTAGAGACTGGACTGTGTGCACAAGGAGCACTAACTGATCCGAATATTGCACCCATTGCACTTTTAAGTTTAACCTTTAATATTAGACTCCACACCCGTATATTGCTGTTTATGCATATATTTTTTTAAATTTTTATACCACTATATTTTTATCATACTTTTTTTTCTACCCTATTTCCATCATTATAAATTCTTCATACTTCTGCAGTATGTTTCCAAATTCTTTATTTGTATTGCATTATTTACACTATCTCTATTAGTGCGCATTACAGACAGTCGGAAAAGCATTTCACCTCACGTCATACTAAGTATGGTTGTGCATGTCACAAATAAAACTTGAACTCAAACTATTTCTGAAGTCCGAGTGAGAATCATCCTGTGTAGTCTAGAAGGGCTTTGAAGGAGCAGCTTCTTGAAGATACTCTCAAACGGTTTGTGATCACTTTCTACTTGAACTTTTCTGCCGTAGACATGCTGATGGAACTTCTCACATCCGTAGACAATGGCAAATTGCTTTTTCAATCTGCGCATTATCTACGTTGGTAATCTGTGAGCGCTTGTGATTAGTATGCTACTGGTCTTTGATCATGCAATAAGGCTGCTCTTATGCCTTCAGAGCTAGCACCTACTGAGAGGGTTAGGTTTGTTGACATTATAGTACTTTAGTGTTAGTGGATTCGTTGCCAGTATTTTCAGCTTTTTTCTTGTTCACTTCCCCAGTTCCATTCAGTGTCGTTTTTGAGCGGCTTGCTCGGCGGTGCACTTACTTTTGCCGAATTGGAGATGAACTTGGCAAGATACTGCAGAATACCCAGAAAGCTCTGTAGAGCTTGTCTGTATTCTGCTGGTGGTAATTAGATTACAGCTGTCACTTTCTCATCATCTGGTTTGAGTCCATGAGCTGCAAGTACATGAGCGATGTTCTTGATCTGTGATGTTCTAATTTGGATTTTTTTTTTTTCTCTTCTTGAGGCCACAACCTGGACCTGCAGGATCCATCCTTACCTCACAACTGACTGTGCCCAACTACTTGTCCAGGCCAATACTGACATCCCTTCTGGATATAAAACAATCCCCTGTGGCCTTCCTGCTACTGCCATCAAACCTCTGCAGGTGATACAGGATGCTGCTGCACAAGTTGCGTTTGACTTGCTGAAGCGTTCCCATGTATCTCCTCTACTCGTTTCTCTGCGCTGGCTTCCTATAGCTGCCCGGATCAAATTGAAGACCCCGGTTATTGTCTACAAATGTATCACTAGAACTGCTCCCAGCTATTTACAGGACTTGATCAACCACTACACCCCCACCAGATCACTTCGCTCATCTACTTCTCCTCGCTTGGTGGTCACATGAAAGGTAAAGCACAAAGGTTCTCAGTTCTGACTCCGTTGTGGTGGAATGACCTTCCCCTCTCACTCTGTCTACATTCAAGAAGGGTCTGAAAACTCACCTTTTCTGGACCCATTTCGCCCAAGATCTCTCCAGCTCATGTAGGGTGTGAATGTTCATGCACCGTAGCTTTATGATCATGCCCAGATAAGCCTTTATACAGCTGTTACTACTATACGTAAATGTTTGTGTACCTTTTAAAAAAAAAAAATTGTAGGAAGGTGATCAGGATTCATCTATCCTGTGTATTATGCACAGTGCAAAAAGTATAAAGACAAAGCTTACTGAAGAATCACATCTGCAGCCATTTCTCTTTCTCTTAACGTAATGTACAAATTGTACTTTCGCTGAGATGTGTGCCACTTTGGAGAAAAGCGTCCGCTAAATGAATAAATATAAATGTAGATATGTAACTCAATTCTGTGTTTTTGTCCTTTGTGTTCACATGTCAGCAGTTTGTGGCCAGTGGCGACATCTGGTGGCCACAGAAGGCTAGGAACTTGCAGGTGGATGAACATGCTGATGACAGTTTCCTCTTCTCGCTCAAGTTCATGCATTTTTCTTGGTTGTTTCCCCCCGTTTCTGTACACTTTGGCAAAAATGGTTCATTTTCTTGCTCGAGTTACCCGTCTGTCCATAGGCAGAGAATTTTCTCTGCCCTTATCCATTACATTTTATGTGTAGTTTGAAACGTTCTGCACTTCCTTTAACTCGTTCTTACTGTTCAGTCAAGTTCAAGTTCTTCCTTTTGTTTTCGACACTTTTGATTGTGCGCACGTCTGCTTCTTCACCGAGTTTTTATTTGGCCAGAACAGTCGTTTCACTAGCACGACAAACACGAAACAGCAGCTTTTCGTTTTCCTAACGTGAGGTCCGTCTCTGGCACCACTAGAGACTCTAGTCGGGCTCTCGGTCCTCTCGCCGGTCCCCTCGCCGGTCCTCCACAAACAAAATGAATTGATTCCATCTCTAACTGAGGAGGAGTCGTGCAGCTCTGCGACCTCCCAGTCCTCCTGGTCCTGCCAGGTCCTGTGCTTTTAAACTTAAGTTTATTCTTGAGTTGAGCTCCGTGACATACACAGCTACCGAGAATATATTGTAAAATATAATAATAATTATTATTATATAATATTACTCAATACTGTATTCTCCGACGCCGGGTTGAGCTCTCGGTCGTCAGGAACGAACAACGTGTGACGCCGCCGGGCGGGTTCTAGCCTATAGCATAACCTATAGCATAGCCTATAGCATAGCCTCAGCACGGCCTGGCCTGCCTAGTAGTAGGTTCTTTCTCGGCTCGCAACAGTCTAAAACTTTCGTCTTTCTCACCGTCTTGAAACTCAGAAGTACTGCACACTTGACTTCCATTAGCCAACTCACCACCCGCGACGTGTAAAAATCACGAGGCACATTTTTGCTGCACTTTAACTTTACTTTTTGTTTTTCTCCGTCCGCCTTCTTACGGCTCGACTCGAGTGAGTCGGTCGGTGAAGAACGAACACTGTTCGGAACAGGTCGAACTCAAACTCCAGTTCTCGGAGACACGAACTTCAGGGGGCTTCTAGGTGTGCCGACGTGTAGTCCGTTCACTTACGACCGGTGACACCAAGTATTAACACTTGTGCGTTAATGAGCCACACGACACCAGGCTGAACGGCACGCAGCTTCTTTCGTTACGCCATCTCGAATGGCGACAAGTACCGCCTCCCTCGTGTGACGTTTCTCTTACGTCACCGACGTAGCTTACGTGGCTTACGTATCTGACGGAAAACATCGGAGGAAGCAAGTAGTGCAACAAACGAGGCTGAAGGGAATATGCATAGAACAGAAAATTTAAAAATTGATGAACACAAAATAAACGAATAAATAAATTGAAATATAAAAGCACACATGTACGGAAAAATTAGACTTACATTTATATGTATTCATTTATCACACACTTTTCCCCAGAGTGGCGAACATCTCATAGAAAATACACACACACACACACACTTTCAGAACCGCTTGTCCCAGACGGGGTCACGGGGAACCGGAGCCTACCCGGTAACACAGGGCGTAAGGCCGGAAGGGGAAGGGGACACACGCAGGACGGGACGCCAGTCCGCCGCAAAGCACCCCAAGTGGGATTTGAACCCCAGACCCACTGGAGAGCAGGACTGTGGTCCAACCCACTGCGCCACCGCACCCCCCTCATAGAAAATACAAAGTGTTCATTACGGCAGCAGGAAGAGACACTTAGATACAGAGGTGTCATTCTTAAGTGCAGTTTGTTTCCACTATATGAACCAACGTTCATCAGACAAGTAGCTGCATAAAACTTTATCAGAATATCGACGATTCCTGATCGCTTTCCAACAGTTTTTTTTTGAGATACACGAACATTTACATACATTAGCGGAGTAGTTGTGTAAAGGTTCATCTGGGCATCATCAGAAAGTTACGGTGCATCAACATTTACACCTTACATGAACTTAAGAGATGATGGGCAAAGTGAGTCTGGAAAAGGTCAGTTTTCAGACCCTTTTAAATGTGGACAGAGATTCAGCAGTTCCGAGTGACGGGGGAGGTCGTTTCACCACAACGGAGCCGGAACCGAGAACCCCCGTGCTTTACCTTTCGTGCGCGGGACCACCAAGCGAGCAGAAGTAAACGAGCGAAGGATCTGGCCGGGGTGTAGCAGTTCATCAAGTCCCGTAAATATCTGGGATCAGTTCTGTTGATACTGTAGTGTCCCAGTATGGAGCTACTGGAGACTGGTTCAAGCGTCAGAGTAAAAGGAATGTGCTCTTTATTAAATACATACATCTTTTTCTAGCAGGCTTAACAAAGATGTTTCAGACAGTACAAAAAGGTGCAGCACACTGGAGAATCCCCCTGGGTCACTCCCAACCCCCCAACTACGCCCCACGGTTAAGGGGCTACCCCCGGGACTCCCCAGAATTCCCCTCTTCAGCATTGCACATAAATAGAACGACAACCAATCAGCGCGTAACACACACAACTATGTACACACAAACACTAACATCAACTATTTACGGGATGCCGGTATAATCCCCTCAGTGCCATTACAATACTTTTGTAGACATTAACCAGGGTCTTGAATTTGATCTGGGCAGCAATAGGAAACCAGTGCAGATCAACGAGTAGAGAGATACATGGGAACACTTTGGCAAGTCGAACACGACTTCTACTGCATTATTCCGTAGAAGCTGCAGAGGTTTGATGGCAGTAGAAGGAAGGCCACACAGGAGAGAGATGCAGTATCCAGATGAGATGTCAGTATTGGCCTGGACGAGTAGTTGGGCAGAGTGAGCTGTGAGGTAAGGATGGATCCTGCGGATGTTATGCGGGATGTCTCTGCAGGTCAGACGGAGACTTATTCATCACCAATGAGGTAAGATGCTAGTAGAAGAACGGTTCTCACACATTTGGCATTTTGACAAAGTGCAGTAGTGTTGTTCCATCCATCCATCCATCCATCCATCCATCCATACATCCATCCATCCATCCAGCCATTGTCACCAACCGATTGTCCCGAGCGGGGTCGCGACAGACCGGAGCCTCACCCGGCAGCACAGGGCACAGGACCGAAGGGGGAGGGGACGCACCCCGGATGGGATGACGACAGTGTTTTTATAATGTTTAATTTCTTTTACAAGGAGGGAAAAGACAGGCTTTGAGTTTGTAAATTTACACTTATATATATATAATATTTCGCTAATAAAGAATATGGTTAATTATATGGTACGTATCATCATCTCTGTCATATTTGTGAAATGCAAGAAAAACATGTTTTAAAGTAAAGGAAAAATCAGAGGAAAGCCAGCTGAAAGTGGGAAATCTTTCTTTTTTTTAACTCCAAGAACAGAAGCAGTGACAGTGACGTGACGGATGTCCGAAGCCACTCCCCTGTCATGCGACAAGGGCCCCGCGCTGTCTGCACCCTCCTGCTGTTGAAACCGCTGTCATTTGGGCCAAACTTGTGTGACATTTTACTCTCATTGTTACTTTCACACGGGCACGTGAGGGTGCGGTGGAGCAGCGAGTTTGACCAGGTCTAGCTCTCTGGTGGGTCTGGGGTTTAAGTCCCGTTTGGGGTGCCTTGCGTTGGACTGGCGTCCCGTCCTGGGTGTGTCCCCTTCCCCTCCAGCCTTACGCCCTGAGTTGTCAGGTTAGGCTCCGGCTCGCCGCGACCCCACTTGGTACAAAAGGTCTCGGACAGTGTGTGCGTGCGTGCGTGTGTGTGTGTGTGTGTGTTACTCTCACAGGTTTGTCACAGTGAACAAAACTCGTGCTCTTCTGTCCTCATCACATCCTATCACATCCACTCACCGATGAGTGAGTGGCAGCTGGGGTCGGCCCTTCTGACCCTTTTGTCGCCTTCGGACCCTTTCTGCGCTCTCGCTGTTCTTTGCAAACACTTTCTTCCGCTTTTCACAGCTCTGACGAATGCGTGACGCCATTCAGGGGTGCCGAAATCTTCTTCCATCAGCGCAGGGACACGGTGTGTCTGTGCCGTCCAACTGCCCCAAACTCGCTCTCCCGCAAGAAGGCGACAAGCACGTGAAGCGGTTAAGGAACTATCAAGAACTGCTTACATTTCGGTGCTCTAGGTTCCCAGCTCTGTTTTACGCCATGCGGTGTTGCGGTGCAGCGTTTGCTCATCACCTGATGGGATTTTTGTGTTTATTCAAAGATAACGAGCAAATGCACAGATCCATCATCGCTCTGATATGTACGGCTTCGCTGCAATTCAGGAGACACGCGCACACACGGGCTTTCAATTAACAAGCCTTTTCCAAATGTCGTAGGCTGCTGCATGTCACATGTAGACAGAATGCGGACGGAGCCTTGGACAATTTCACACAATACAGTCTTTCTCAGTGTAATGGGCTGCACTTTCGTTCTTCACAAAATGAAATGAGTGTCACTCGGCGAGTCCTGCTGCCGAGCGACATCCGCACAGATCCGAAGGAGAACGTCCCGCCTGCAGGTGAAAGACTGCGACCGTGCTGTTGTTCACTAAAGCGGCGGATGGAGCGAGGAGCGAATCGCCGGTGATACCCTGGTGATACCAAGAGCGCAGATGCACGGCACCAGCATCACTCTTACCTGTGGCAGACGTGGTCAAGTATAACATTCAGTGGTGCGTCCTTCACTTCGCAGCAATAATTTGGATATTATATTGCCATAATCTTTACTATTGCCAGGGAGACAAGGTGTACTGCTTTGTCTTGTTGAAAAAATAAATAGGACCTTTATATGTAGGTGTACTACACACCTTCAGAACCGTCTGTCCTATACGGGGTCACGGAGCCTACCCGGCAACACAGGGCATAAGGCCTGAGGGGGAGGGGACACACCCAGGACGGGACGCCAGTCCATCGCAAGGCACCCCAAGCGGGACTTGAACCCTAGACCCACCCGAGAGCAGGACCGTGGTCCAACCTACTGCGCCACCGCACCCCTAGCTGTACTATGTTTGCCAAAATACACAATAAATAATACATAAGAAGTGATACTGAAAGAGAGCATGGGACTTCAAAGTACTGTCTCATTCAGCACAATGTTAACGTAAAAGAGTATCTCAATGAAACCACAGAGAAGAAGCAAAAAACCAAGCAGCTTTTGTTCAAAGCTGGACTCATCATTATTGAACATGCAGAAACAAAGCCAAAGAAGCAAACAAAACAAACCAGCTTTTATTTAAGCCAGGAGTCAAAGTCACTGCATACAAACAATGTGAGACACATACTAATGTAAAGCAACAGCAAACAATGTTAGACACATATATCGATTTATTTATGCTGAAATTCTGTGTCAGATGTTTGCTTGTCTCTAAATACCGGAGGCACCTAGAACCACAGCAAACTGGCCAATAAAAGTCACTGTCGTGAACAAACTGTGGCATTTGTGACACTGACTGTGAACAAAACAAACCAGCTTTTCTTTAAGCCGGGAGTCAAAGTTACTCTCTACATACCATGTGAGACACCTTGATGCCCGCGATCCATATTCGCATTTCACTTTCCGGTTCGGCGAACTGGCTCATACCGCATTTTCAGGGTACGGAAAATGCTGGTCAAAACACACAAGCAGGGTGTAACAGCTCACAGCTGGGGAGTCATAAATACCCTTAATTTTAACGCTTTTTACCGTGGTCGTGTTCGGACGTGGCGGGAAGGGGCTCGGACCCCCCGTCCCTCCGGCAAGACGCTAGAACGTTCCGAAGGGACTCCAGCAAGGAGCAGCTTTCACCTGGAAGGAAACATGGAAAACGATCAATGTCTCCTGGCTTCGAGTACAGACGCACGCGACACTGGATTCAGACCGAGGTCCTGCTTCTTGTTTGCGTCGTCCTGACTGCTCTGGTACCTTGGAACTTGAACGGGGGGGTTTCACCCGCTTTACTCCAGTCATGTCTACTGCACCGTAAGTCTGAGTAAAAGTGTTGCCTGTGGAGCAGGCCAGTCGCCTGCTGCACTCGCCCCTCTCGCTGTGACTGGGGTCCTGGGGTCCTGGCTTACAGCCTACAGCGCGAGGGAGGGAATGTGCTGAATGGGAGCGTTTACCCGATCCCGGGTCCATCAGCAACCCAGTCCGCTCACGGCTCCGATGCGGTCCATTTTGAGGCCGAAACAGCCCCTCCTCGAGCTCCGGGTTCTACTCCCGAACTTCCTCTGGGGGCCCAAGAAGTCCAAGAAGAGGCGGGGCCTGTGCTGCAGCCTGCCCCGCGATTGCACGGCTGGGCTGTCGGCCGAACCCTCGCCGACCTCGGGCCGCCCGAGCAGCAGCGAGCCGATGGGTGCGCCCAAAAGCTCCTCCGGCACCTTCGTTGGGGAAGAATCGCAAACGTACAGCTCTCAGAGGGAGCACCAAGAGCCGCGGCAGGCGTGCGTCCGACCCGGACGCCCAGCACCCCCGTGACCCTTTGCGTTGATGAATCTGTGTGTCCCTGCGCAACACGTGCACGTGTGCGCCAGGGCACAGCGTGGTAAAGTGTGTGTCAGCCAGACGGCAGGTCATGAACTTGGAGGATGGTGCGAGATGCTCACCTGAGGGTCGGACCTGCGCGGCGCTGCTCTGGGCTGCGCTGGAGTGGACACAAAGAGTAGTAGCAGGCAGAGGCGCGGGACTCGGAATGAGGACGGGGACATCCGGCGAAACGAAGCGCACATCCTTGGGCGGAGGGGGAAATCCTGACGGAACCGCTGAACTTTGTAAATGTTCAACACTCCGAGGAGTTCCCTCGACACACGTTAAAGCTGCGAGGTGTGCTGCTGTCCTTTCTTGTTCTGTCCTCTTTGGGCTCAGGACTGGTCCAACATGTGGATTCCAGAGAGGTGGACTTGGTTTTAAGAGCTCTTTCGGAGACGTCACACATTGTCAAGAGTCTCTCGTGGAAACCGCGTGACCCCAGGCCGATGCTCCTCCTCTGCTGACGTCCCTCCTTTGTCCATCGCCATCGCCAAACTTCGGCTTTCTGGACCTTCTGTCTCCCTTTGTATAGATGGCTTTCTGCTGCTCCATGTTTCTCCGTGTCTCACATCTTTCCGCTTCCATGCTAACTTCTCTTCACATTGTCTTCCTTGCACTCCTACCTGTAAAAGTCCAGAAAAGGCATCTCCTGTTCAGCGTTGTCCTGCCTCTCTGGTCAAGGTCTCGCTCTGCTGCTGCCTTACACTCCAGTCTACGGTGACACGTCCAATCCTTCATCTCCTCTGAAATAGGTCATCATGTCCTCATTCAGTCCAGGTGTTCTTGGCTGATTCTGCCAGAAATGGATGATCCAGGAAACTTGATCACGCCCAAAAGACCAGAGACAGCAGACAGCCAGAAGCAAATGGCTAAAGAGAAATAAGATGAGTTGTTGCTTTAAATATTGCGTTACATATAAAATCCTTGGTGCATTTGCGGTTTGGCATTATGTTGAAAGAACAAAATTCCTGTTTGGAGCAGCTGCAGCTCCCGACCCTCGAGAATCTCGTAAAATGTCTCCCGGACAACGGCTCTCAATTCAGAAACTATGTTGGGCCGACACTCTGCTCCAATAGTTCCCCGTGTGCAGAGAGTTACCCTAGAGACACCGGGCGGCCCGAACGCTCGAGTCCCAAACTTAGTACAGCATTTTGCTGTGTTTCCACGTTCAAGGGGACGTTAATCCCGCACAGGGTGTGCGAAACGTTTGGTGTCACGACACTTATCGCCGCAGGCACATGAAACCTGTCGGAAATGTGCTATAGCCTCGCTTATGTGGTCGTGTTGCATCCATGAAGTTGAGAAGCCTAACCCCTGACCCTAACTCCTAGTCCTGTCCCTCAGAAGGGGTTTCAAAACCAGCAGTTTGTCGGTTCTCGGTTTTGGCCCCAGTGTGGTGGAATGAGCTTCCTGTGTCCCTCAGAGCTGCTGAACCCATCCCACACTGAAGAAGGGTCTTGAACCCATCTCTTTCTCTCCTGTTCTCCTGACAACTCTGAGTTGTACATCACTTTGGAGAAAGACATCCACAAAATGAATAAATATAAATGCTTACAAAAAGTACTGTATAGCACAGCAGGTAAGGCTGGTTCCTTGCAACGGCTGAACTGCTTGGTGGTTGTGGGTTTGAGGCCACCTCAGAGTCTGTGGAGTTTGCGTGTGTCTCCCTATGCTGGTTCCCTCAGACATACGTGGAAACAGGTACTGGCAACCTACTTGCATTCCTCCCTTGCCCGGAGGACCTGATGTGAGGTCGCCAAGGGTCGGGTGCAAACGGCTTGCCCTCCCTCACGCACATGTTGCATTACCCCACGTAGGGCAGACATAGTGTGGACTGAGCATCTCCTTTGAACTTCCTCCAGTTTTTCTGATTATATGGGGCAGCTGGTAGCGTTAGAGTGCTGCTGAGCAGTTACAGTTGCTGTCTTTGGACCCAAAGGTCAGAGGTCTGAATTCCTCCTTCAGCTGTAGTACCCTTCTTAAGCTATTTACAAGGTATTTACCCTAAAGTGCTCCAGTAAAAAAAAAATTGCCCAGCTGCAAAAATGGGTAAACAGTTGAAAGTATCTTAACATTCTAAGTCGCTTTGGAGAAAATCGTGAGCTAAATGAATACATGTAAATACTCTTCTTATATGAAATGTACCTTTAAATATCTCTCAGTGAGGGTCAGAGAAGAAAAACATGTAAAAGCGTCGCCTCTAAGTGCAGGTTGTCCAGGGAAACCTGTTTCAAGTTCTGGTGTCCACTTGCTTGACTGTGGTACCTCCTGGGGGGGGGGGGGGTCCTTTGTCTTCACGTCCTACCCTTACTGTGTGACGTCAATGGGGACCGGCTTCCCAGACAACGGGGCCCAGTACTAGGGTTAATGAGGCGTGCAGGGGGCAGCTTTCGGGGTGATGCTCGCAGTGAGAGCCACCTAATAACACCCCTTTCCTCGTCACCCACCCTGCCTCCATTGTCACCCCCGGCATGCAATACGCAGGAGAGGTGATTGATGCTCCGGACTCTGGGGAAAAAAGGGGGTCTTTGAGCCCAGGAGCTGCACTCGCGCAGGTCCTCGGAGCTCTGACGCAACCAGCCCCGGACAGGCATGTTCACCGCATGACAGTCGCAAGTGCAGCGGCCTGAGGCTCGTTCACCTGGGAAGTCCTTCCCGCAACCCTGCACACTTAACCCTAACTCCTAAGTGTAACATTAACCCTAACCCCAACCCCCGACAGCACTGAACACCAGGCCAGTTCCTCCCAATGAATTACCAGTGATCAACGATAACTCGGTTCCTGCCGCTCTCAGCAGCATTCACACCTAAAACCAACACCAGGAGCTCTGGAAGCACAGGTGTCAGGGAACAGGGCAAAAGGGTTTACCTCATCTGCGACAAGGTTTGCTCTGAAGGCTTAGGGGATGTTCTTTCTTACAAGTGCAAGAGCAGAGCAGGTGGTTCATTGTTATTCCACACACAAGCAGGATCTGCAGGACCTTCCCTTATCCCATAAGAAACTCAATGCAACTTCTGCTCCAGGCCATGGCAATACCCTGCATGGACTATTGCAGCTCACTCCTATCTGGTCTTCGGGCCTTTGCCATCAAACCTCTCATGTGGTACAGAATGCTGCTTGCACGTGTCGTGTGACTTACCAAAGCATTCTCATGTATCCCTCCTCCTCGTCTCTCTCCATTGGCTGCCCGCAACAAATTCAAGACTCTGGTTACGGCTTGCGAGACCATCAACGGATCTGCGCCACGATATTTACCAGACCTGATCACTTGCTACACCCCAACCAAGACTGCTACAGAACTCCACCTCTGCCTAGTTGATAGTCCCACACACAAGAGGTCCAAAATCAAAAGCGCAAAGATTTCCATTCTGGCTTCAGTGTGGTGGAATCATCTCTCTCACTCATAACTGCTGCATCTCTCTTTACATTTAATAAGTCTCAAAACACATCTCTTTTGTGGACTCACTTCTTTCTTGACCACCTGTGTGCTTGAAAAACGTATACTATGTATAGAAATAAAGGGAAAACAAAGGGCACAGTGTGCTGACCCTCCATGTGCTCGGTCACTTTCTATGAACTTGTTTTATTCGGTCACCTCAGCTGCTCTGACAGTCACCTGGATAGACCATGATTTACTCAGGACATCAGAATAAGACAATAGCAAACGATGGGCTCAGAACAAGCCTGATAGGTCATTCATTGCAGCTGTTGTAGCGACGCAGCCTGTCAAAATGAGCAAGTTGAATGATTTTCCATCGCTCATGTTCACTTTGATGTTCTGCTCAGAAGTGGACTGGTGGGTCTGGGGTTCGAGTCCCGCTTGGGGTGCTTTGTGACGGACTGGTGTCCCTTCCCCCTCCAGCCCTGTGCCCTGCGTTGCCAGGTTAGGCTCCGGCTTGCTGTGGCCCCCCTGCTTGGGACAAGCAGTTTCAGAGAGTATGTGTGTGAGCTGAATTGTTCAAGACTTAAGTTACACTATTTAAAGCAACGTATTTTAGGACAGCTGGTAGGGTAGTGGTTAGAGCTACTGCCTTTTGAGCCAAAGGTCAGAGGTTCAAGCCTTACCTCTGGCTGTAGTACCCTTCCTCAAGAGTACTTACTCTCAACTACTCCAGTAAAATTACCCAGCTGTATAAATGGGTAAATAATTGCAACCTCAACAGTGTAAGTTGCTTTTGAGAGAAGTGTCAGCTAAATGAGTAAATATAAAACATGTAATGTAAGTTCCCAGAACTTGTTGACTATCTTACCTGTCGCTAGACAACATGTCTTCTTGGTGGATGTGGCATTGATGTACACGTGTCCAGTGGAACTGATGAGACAGGGCAGCCGGAAGGCTCGTGGTCAGTGCCACTGCTTTTAAGCCCAAAGGTCGCAGGTTTGATTCCCACCTCCAGCTCTAGGAGCCTTGAGCAAGGCACTTACCCTGAATTACTCCAGTAAAATGACCTAGCTGTATAAAAGGGTCAATACCTGTGAGTCGATTAACAGTGTAAGTCGCTGCGGAGAAAAGTGCCAGACAGCGAATGACGGTAAAAGACACGTATGGCGGCGTGTGACCGCTGTACCTTTAGAGCGTGTGCAGCAAGTGGATACACTTTGAGCTGATGGCGCACAGCAGACCAGCTCCACTTCACCATGCTACAGTTACCGCGCTGATCAACATCTTAACGTTAATTCAACTTTTGCAAACTTTCTAGAAGTCAGCTGTGCAGTGAGGTGTCCGGTAGAAATTCCCAGTGAAAATGTGGTCCTTGAGAGGAGTATGAGTTCAAACAGGGGTGGCACAGGGGTGCTGCTGTCTCGGAGTGCCTTGGCCACAGGTTCAAATCTGACTCAGCGTGTGTCGAGTTTGCATGTTCTCCCCGTGTTTGTGTGGATTTCAGCTGGGTGCTCTAGGTCCCTCCCAAAGTCCAAAGATGCATTTGAAGTGAATCAGTGACTCATTTGCCCATATTGGTAGCACCCTGGTTAGAGCTGCTGTTATTTGCACCAAAGGCCGCAGGTTTGAATCTCACCTCCAGCTGTAGTACAGATGACTGGCTATAGGTAGTGTACTCTACTCATTACTGCAGTGTTGAGTGGAAGTCATGTTGCAGAAAAGCATCTGCTAGAAGAATAAATGCAAATGTTGACTTATACATGATCTTCCATTATGGCTGTAGGACATTCAGTGTAGCAGTTGAGGATGGTGGCTTTTAACTTTGAATTCCACTCCTGCTGCTCCTGTATTGCATTTAAACAGTTTTTACGCTGAAGTGCCCTGCTACAAATACCATGCTGTACAAGCGGGTAAATGGCTGCACACTAGGGGACAGTTCAGTCTGCATTCCACTTAAACAGCCCAAGCATATGGACACATCCACCGTGAACATGGGTTGGTCACAGGCCCCAGGAACTTGCCAGGGTTCCGCGGCCCACGTGGCCTCAAGGTACTTGATTCACTGTTGCTTTCAAACTCTGCACTGGAAAAGGAACCCAACTGCCCAAAGGTGTGGAAGGCCATCACAGTTAAGCCAGGAGAGCTGGACCTCTGACCCTCCTTCGTTTAGACATTGAAGAGCAGCTGTACAGCTGGTCAAATTTGCGTCTAAGAGAAGTTTGGTCTAATTAGCAGTCAGCTACAGCCTGCTGCACACAGAAGTCAATGACAATACTATACTGTAGCATGGTATTGGTGGCCTTGGACCACATGTTCAGAACGACACCACTTAGTAGCCACTGTACATCAATTTGGACAAACTTGTCAACTAAATGACTAGAGGCAGGTCAATGTTCTACTGCTCCCACATGAGTTCTGCAATTCTGCACCTTGGAAAATCCATCAATGACACATATTAATGAAAGAACCAGTCCATCTTCTGTTGAAAATTTATTTCAACTTTCACTCCAGGTCCTCTGCTAGAGGTCAAGAGGAACAGCGGAATTCATTTGCTAAGACACTGCAGGCCAGTGGCTTTCCGCACTTGAGCTCTGACAGAGGAAAGCAGGAGATGGCTGAGGTCATGGAAGAGTGGAGAGTCGAAGTGATAAAGGACAGAGAGCCACCTAATTGACCTTGGGGTGACGGAACTCCTTTCCAGCAAACTTTGCGCTGCTCCCAAGTTCTTCCTCAATCCTGGAAACGAGGAAGTGCGGGTCAGATATCAAATTTCAGACAAGTCAGGCCAATTTTAGTAATATTCATGAGCAGCTCTTAACCCATGACCATGTCAAACACTTCATGAGTGAGATGTGTTTGGCTCAATGTGTTCAGTTCATCTCCATTTTGGTCACTGTACTGTAAAGATAAACCCACCTCATCAGCTGGTTGTATTTAGCCAGACGCTCTGATCTGCAGGGGGCTCCAGTCTTGATCTTTGGGGCAGATAGGAGGTAGTGAGGAGATTCATCAACAGACAGGGGTTTCTGCAAAGGTGGCCAGAGGGACACGTACCTGTCCCTAACCTTAACCGCCATACATACATAGCAGGGCAGCCCCATTCAGCCAGGCATGTCCACCACATCACAACCACAAGTACAGCGGCTACAGCCCTGTTCATCTGGAGAGCTCCTCCCACAGCCCTGCTCGCTTAACCTGAACTTACCTGTCCTGTGCACAAGCCAACCACCAGGTCAGAGATGAAGGTGTCCTCGGTCTCGCCGGATCGGTGGCTGACCATCACTCCCCAGCCGTTGGACTGGGCCAGCTTGCACCTGCCGTGGCAATCAGAGGTCATGCCACAATCTCAGAGGACTGGGGAGTCTCCAAATGTCACAGTCAACAAGGCTGCCAGAATTCAGCAGCACGTAAGAATCTGGAACCCTGGTATACACTCACGCCTTGATGGACTCTGTCACGGAGCCAATCTGGTTGACTTTGAGCAGAAGGCAGTTGCAGGCCTTCTTCTCGACAGCCTGCTGGATGCGTTTGGGGTTGGTCACTGTCAAGTCATCGCCTACCACCTGGATGCCCACAGAGCCGGTGAACTTGGCCCAGTGCCCCCAGTCATCCTGATCAAAGGGATCCTCAATGGACTGCACTGTGGGTAAGGAGCACCAGGAATGCAGGGGACTGAATTACGGAAGCAGAAACCCTGTCGGCTTGCTGAGTTCATCAAAAACACGTCCACTCTGCGGTTGCAAGAAGGCAAAATGTAAATAAGCAAGCACACCGAGTTGCACAGGCTCGGCAGGACATCGCTGTGATGCTGACATCAGCAGTAGTACCTGGGTAGTTTTTGACGAAGCTTTTGTAAAGTTCTCCCAGCTGCTCGCCCGAGATGTAGCGAGATGGGTCATCAGGAGATTTGAAGTCAAGGTCATATTTGCCTCCTCTGTAAAACTCGGATGCTGCAACATCCATGCCAATGATGACCTTGTCAGGGTAGCCTGCTTTCTCGATGGCAGTCTTCAGCAGCTCCAGAGCTGAAAGGGAACAGTTACGTTGCAGAGAAGACGGTTCAATTCAGTTCTGTTTATTTTTTATAGAGTGCTCTTCTCATGCAGTGACACAGAGCGCTTCAAGGGAACCGCTTGAGAAGACCTCAGCGACTAGACCACGTAGAACATGTGTCCATGTGTGGTACGGCCAGGTGATGTGCCGCTTACCCTCATTATTCTCCAAGATGTTGGGAGCAAAGCCGCCCTCGTCGCCCACGTTGGTGGCGTCCTTGCCGTACTTGGCCTTGATGACGCCCTTCAGGTTGTGGTAGACCTCAGCACCGATCCGCATGGCCTCGTGGAAGTTGGCTGCACCCACAGGCAGGATCATGAACTCCTGCATGGCCAACTTGTTGCCTGCATGGGACCCCCCGTTGATCACATTGAAGGCCTGTAGGGGGCGCCAGTGATGGCAGGAGACAGAAAAAAAGCAGCACTTCAGACATCAGGATGCTAGACACCTGGACAGCTGCCCCGAGACGGAGGGGTTTACAGAAGCCCCTTTTCTAACATGGAAATTTGCATTTCTACTTTGCAAGCCCCACACCCTTCCCGTATCACATCCGTCCCTCCATGAGAGTACGTACAGGCACGGGGAGAATGACGTCCTTGTGTCCGGCCAGGTCAGCGATATGTCGGTATAGGGGGACGCCCTTCTCTGCGGCACCAGCCTTGCACACGGCCAGAGACACCCCCAGGATGGCATTGGCACCAAACTTGGCTGCGGAGTGGAGCGAGAAGAAACAGCTGAACTGCGCACTGGTCGAACGCCTTTCAGTGCACTGGCAACACTCTGGGAGTGCGTGGTGCTGCCAAACATCTGCGCGCCACTACACCGAGGGCAGCCGGCACGCATGGTCGCACACTCACACTTGTTCTCGGTGCCGTCGAGCTCCAGCATGAACTGGTCAATCTTCTCCTGCTCCACCACACTGAACTTCTGTTTGGAGGGACAAGAGCAGCGGCGTATTAGGAGGGACAGGAAGGAAGACGACTCGCTCCCCTGAGGAGCAGCAGCCGCTGGACTGGCTATGGACAGACCTTCTCGATGAGCTTGGGAGCGATGTCCTTGTTGACGTGTTCCATAGCCTTCAGCGTCCCTTAAAGTAGGACAAAGAACTTAACGCAAACTGCTAAGGTTTTCCCCTCATAGAGGCAGTGCATGCAGCTGGGGGTATGAGCCTCACCTTTGCCCAGGAAGCGAGCCTTGTCCCCATCTCTCAGCTCAAGGGCCTCATGCACACCTGTGGAGGCGCCGCTGGGAACTGCAGCCCTGAAGAGCCCTGGGAAGGAGAATGTGTGCAGTCACATGACCACAGGGTAGCCAGGTGCCATAAATATGGCAGTATGGATGTTTAGGACACAGGGGCTCGCCTTGCGTGTCAACTGGTGGGTTTCGTAAGGCGCCAATTTGTTCTGAAACGTGATTTTGTGTGTGTGTGTGTCTCTCTCTCTCTCGCTCTCACCTTTGGCTGTATAGAGATCCACTTCCACAGTAGGGTTTCCTCTGGAGTCCAGGATCTCACGAGCATGAATCTTAGTGATGGACATCTTCACTATGAAAAGAGGCTGAAACCTGGTGAGAAGGACCACATATCACACCAGGCAGTATCGGTCTGTCTCTCTTACACACACACACACACACACACACACACACACACACACACACCTGATATCTCCTTTGCTCTATAGTGGTCCAGAAATAGAAAGATATAAATAGCACCGTTGGGGGGGTCATGCTACAGACAGCTGGACCTGGAAGAGGTCAGTGTCTCACTGTCTAGCTCCCTTTACTGTACTTCTGTCCTCGGCTCCTGCCCAGTGCAGCGCTTGCGTCGCTGTGGACCTTCTGCGGGTTCCATTTCCTTTGGTTTGCGGATGCTAGTGCCCAGTTTGGTTCCGCTCAGATGCCGCCCTCACCGCTGAAGAGCACACGTGATGCATGATGACACACAGCACAGCAAGGGGGGCCCTTTATTCAAAATAGCTCCAATGAACTGTGTGACCTTCTCCCGCTCTCCCCTGACCCCTGGTCTTTCCCAAAAAGCTCACTGACATTTGGGCAGCTGGTGCCACGGGTTCAGGGCAGCGCTGCACAGCGGTGCCACTGGTTTTCTCTCTGTCTCTCTCTCTTAGACACACGCACACACACGCACACACACGCACACACACGCACAGACTGTTCTCCATTCCAACGGCCAAGGAATGAATTTTGGGATCTGTTAAGAGAGTAGCCCCTCACTACAGCCAGTGAGAGAGTGTGTGTGTGTGTGTCACACACCTTCCGAAGTGTCAGAGCAAAATACGCTTCACTCACTTGCTTCCCTGATTCAACCACAAGTGAGGCCGTGGCACCTCAGGCGTGAGCACAGGTAACCTGAGCGCAGAGCTGGATATAGAGGTTCGAAGTTGGATAGAGATTGTGGATGATCGTTGGAAAAGAACTATCAAGATCATAGCCGTTGATGTACGCCATGGTACTGTACTGTCTACTGCGGTAATGACAGAGGTGAAGAAATGTCAGAGGTCAGGATTTAGAGGAGCTCTGAAACTTAGCCTGTCCTTGACCGACAAAGAACTCGCACCCTCGCAATTGCTACCCAAGCAGCTGCTCGGGGGTCCGGGGGACGCGTGTGGGTACGAAAGCACGCCGAGCCCGGTCTTAGGGACCGTAGGACGACAGGGAGTTCACAGGTTCGAGAGGCGCGCCTGTCGGGTACACGCGAGACGGACCACTCTGGCGATGACAGGACAGTATGAGTCGCTGGAGCCGCAGCGGCAGCGAGTCGGTCGCGACCCACGAGAGCAAGTGCGTCCGCAACGCCCCTCACCGCCGACCTCAGCAGGCAAAGTCCGCTGAGCCACAGAGCAGTGTAGTCTGAGGTCATTGACCCCGCAGGTCATGTAGAGCA
This sequence comes from Scleropages formosus, assembly GCF_900964775.1. NCBI lineage: Eukaryota > Metazoa > Chordata > Actinopteri > Osteoglossiformes > Osteoglossidae > Scleropages > Scleropages formosus. Next base: position 29,458,958 of record NC_041818.1, read on the forward strand.
CACCGTTGGGCCACTCAGAGGGTGCCAATGAAGGGTCAGCGATAGGCAGTGACATGCAGTGACATGCAGTGACATGCAGTGAAGGGGCCTCTGCTTCACCGCTCTGTCCTTTCATAAGCACCACCTTCCAAAAAAAAAAAGAAGAGCACCTTAACCATTACTTCAAGAGGCAGCGACACCTAAAGCGTCTCGATCACGTCGTTCTTCTTGCGCTTCAGGAAGGCCCACGCTGACAAGTGCATTTACACAGCCAATGAATGTCCATTCTCTCGTCTTACCCACACGAACGCGCGCGACTCCTTTTACCTGCGTGCGGTTCTTCCAAGCGCCGTCCGACACCTCCACGTGAGCGACCTTAGCGCTGCATCGCAATTTATAGACGCTCCCTGCACCCGGTGTCCCAATATGGCGAGGATCGTAGGGACCGTCACACAATTCCGCAGCTTTTGGTTTTTTCCATCTGGGTTTTGTGCGCCGTTTGTACAACGTTCACCAACTTTTTCTTAATTCAGAACAAGAAAAAGGAACATACGCAGTCGAGCAGGAGTAATATTAGCAGTCATCGAGCTCTGTTTTTAACACGTTATATGTAAATATTAATAAATGCTATAAACGATAAACTAAAACAAACAAGGTTTGTAATGCAGCAGCAGAATCAGGATTAATTTTTTTGCAGATTATGAACTAGAGCATTGATTACAAACGAAGAGAAAGAAGAAGAAAAATGTATCAACGAAAGCAAAGGGAAAAAGAATAGAGTGGTACAATCGGTGTGTAATATTGCGCAGAAGCACACATAGAGCATGGTGTATGCGTTGTGTGTGTGTGTATAGGCCAGTAGTGGAAAAGTCCTGTTTGGGCAGGTTCACTTCTTGTTGCTCCGCTGTAACATTTATTTCCTTTTGGAGCAACAGCAGCTTTGGCCTACAGCTGCTGCGTTCTACGAACTTTTAGCCCACCGTGCGACAGCAGAGAGACGACGCTCCCTGAGTGTAGGAAAGGTTACAAAAGGCCTGATTGGGGGTGGGCTGTGACCCCAGACCGGGCTTCCCGTCTAAAGGGCACCGTCACACTTGGAGCCTCCTGCACGGCGCTACCCTTTACGGATGACTAAAATTAGCGGCGGAGACTGGAACTCAGCTCCTACCGGCGAGCTGCGCACGTCCCCGGCTTCCCTCGAAGAGCGCAAGAGTAGCTCACGCAGCGATTGTTACCGTCGCTCCAATAACTCACAGTGATTGTAGTCTCGGTGCCTAGAGCTTTTTCTAACCTCTTCTTTGTGACGAATGAACGGCGCATGGAACGTCTTCAAATAACACAAAGTCGTTCCCTGTGATGCTCCCTATCAAGAGAATCGCACCGGTTTTACCACGTGAAGGTGATACGCAGAGCTCTGCCTGCTTTTAAAAACAGTGTGTAGTACAACGCAGTCGTAACCTTACACCTTTTCACACTAGCGGAATTCTAGTGAGGAGTAAAACAAACAGGCGGCGTAATGGTTAGAAGCGCCACTTCTGCACGTGACGGTAACGGCTTTGAGGCCCACCTGCGCCGGAGAGTTACCCGGCTACATAAATGGGCAAATCGTCCTAAGTAGCTTTGGAGAGAAGTGTTCGGCGCTAAACGCAAATACTGGCGTGGCACTAAAACCAGTGTCACTTTTGTGCTCTGCGCGAATACGCCGGACTCCTGTTTTACGGCAATGCGTGTTGCGAGATGCGAACCCATGTGTTACCGTACGATGGACTTTCTCCAAAGCAACGCACAAGGAATCCATTAATTCACTGCACACACCAAGTAGTTCCTATTAGAATAAAATCTTTTATTTGTCCTCGTGAGAGTTACAGGTTTGCTCCACAGGGTATCTAAAAAGGCACACAAATATTCGAGGGGTCAAACTGTGGGGTGTTGCAGCAGCCCGACTTCCTCAGGTGTTCAGTGATGCACGCTCCCGCTCCGGGGTCCGGTCCCGGAGAAGAGTGGGGGTGGGGCTTCTATCAGTAGCCTGACTTCCTCAGGTGTTCGATGATGGGGAAGATTTTGGAGTTGAGCTTGCCTCCGTGGGTGTCCTTTCTGCCTCTCAGAAACACGAGACCTGGGGACACAGAGAAAGCAGAGTAACGCTGCAGCTTCACCGCGAACAGACACATGTACGGAGCACATTTTGCCAGAAGGACGACCGCTGAAAAGCGTCCCCTCGATCAACGAGGGAGACGGGACAGGACGGGACGGGGCCGCGGGGACGAGGGACTAAGTGACTCAAAGCTACCTTTGTGGGATTTGCCAACGCAGATGCAGTAGGTGTCTGGCATTTTATCGCTGGCCTTGGTGCGAATGTCCATGGTGTTTTGACCGTCGCTGTTCAAGGCGTCCCGCAGCACCGTGCACTTCATGCCGGCGATCGTGCAGCCCCCGGCGAAGAGGCCGCTGCGGTCCTTGCTGACCAGAGCGCGGGTCTCCGCTTGCTGCACAGAGAGACAAGTGGGACAAGGCAGAGCAGGAGTTCAGCGGAGCTCATCCCGCAGAGAGGTGAAGCGGGGCCTCTTCGGAGTCATGTCGCCACGGCGCCGAGTGTGTGGCTGCGCGAAACCGAGCGAGAGCGCGTGCATTTTCGCCGCGGAGGCTGTGCGGGACGGGCGCACGGTTGACGATGGACGAGGCACCGCCGCACAGCAGCGGCTCGAGCCAATTCGCTCCCTGACAGTAGTAACACGTTACTTTTACTAAAGTACATTTCGGGAGAACTTGTGCTTTTCCCAGTCTTTTACTGCATTACATATGTCACCATCTTCTCATTGCTTTCGAAATTTCTTTGCTGCGAACCTCTCGTCTTGCATACGGCAAAGCCGATGGGTTCTACGTCTGTCCGCGCGCTCCCGGATGCTCCAGCTACGCGTCGTCTCCACATTTACTGGGGACACGTAAGCGACACGTCAACAAACTTTGGCACAAAACGCACTCGTGGAACCGCGCTGGAGAGAGGTCCCAACACGACCGGACACATTTTGTGACCAAACACTATTGTTTGAAAAATCGTGCGGAAAATCAAAGAGGCACGGGGTGCGTCGGAGCACGAAGGCGCGCATCACGCAACAACGTCGGTTGCGCGGCGGGACAGATCGAGGTTGCCAGTGCCCCCTTCGGGCCATGTGTGACGGCAAATTTGACACCAAACTGGAGACGCTAGGAAGAGATGTGGTGCTTAACAAGCCAGGTGGCAGGCTGAGCACTTGTTCAAGAACAGCTGGTAGTGTAGTGGTTCGAGCTGCTGCTGCCTTTGGCCCCAAAGGTCGCAGGTTCGAGCCCCACCTCCAGTGGAAATACCCTTAAACAAGGTGCAACGAGACGGGGACGAGGGAGCCGGAGACTAATTACTACCACTATTTCTTCCGCCGGACTCGACGGCGAACGCGAGCACGCGCGAGAAAACGAACATGAGCCCAACCTCAAGCCTGTGGATGATGCTGACGAGACCGAGTCGAATCCCCTTGCCTCCTCACTAATGACTGTGTGAATAAAACACGCCAACAGGTGAGCGCTGCACCTACTCTCTACTGGCTTTGTCTGCTGCACAAGGTATTTACCCTAAACTGCTCCAGGAATATAGCTGTATAAATGGGTCAATAATTGCAAGCTTGTAAAAACCCTAACATCGTAAGTTGTTCTGGAGAACAGCGTCAGCCTCATGAACGCACGGACCCCCCGTTTGGGGGGGAGCGGGTCGACCGGACCCACGCCGCACCCAGCACGTCCGAGAACAGCGGCCGTGTTCCTGAAGCGGAGCGCGAGCGTGTCCGAGCGTGTCCCAGCATGTCGGGCTGCGAGAGCTGAGCAGGAGACGGAGGACAAGCGCAAACAGGCCGTCCGTTTCGGCTCTCGTGTATTCGTAGCCCCAGGCGCTCGGGGAACGTGTCACACCCAGCGCCCCGACACACATTCCTCCCGCAATCTTGTCTCGTCACGCCTAAGTCTGGCAGGAGGAGGTGCTTCTCTGGAACACTGCTAAACGAGGTACTCCGTGCAGCGCAAACATGCAGGTCTCAGCCTGGATTTGGAACATCTTCTCTGAGGACCGCGTGGCCGACCGTGAGACCATAACCGGGCAGCTGCGCAAAGCGCTTTTCGCAGTAAGTGTCCCGACAGCGAAGGAGTGTGGAAAAGCCAAGTTCCACACCGAAACTCGAACCCCGAGCTTCTGCTGGAACACCTGATTGCGCCGAAATAATGGAAACAGGAAGCGCAGCACTGCTGTGGGGCGTGACTTCCTCTCCGAGGGCTCGGTGGCGGCTCAGCCGTTACACAGGAAGTCAACAGCACGGTACTGCTCCTTGCGACCTGTTCTTTGCGGTTTCGTGTCAACGTGACTCCAGAAAGAGCCCTTCTGGTGCGGTGGGGTGCGGTGCGCTCTGCTCCACAGCACAGGTGTGCAGCCCTGCGTTCCATCAGGTAAGCCTGGTCACCTGAGCACTACTGGGCTTCATTGCATCAACAGAGAAAGATGTGAGAGCTGTGAGCCCGCAGTCGCCCAGCCGCCGCCAGCTGCCACCACCCGCCTCATGGGCAGAGCATGTAAAAGCGGGCGCAGGCCCGTGTAAAAAAAAAACCACAAGGTCAAATTTTAATGAAGAGTTCCTTCTGTTGCTTAGTTGGCGCTTTTATCCAAAGCACCTTTGCGTTTTTCCCCTTTAGAGCCGAACGAGTGACAGTTGCTCACGGGTGCGAGAGCAGAGCCCCCGGAGGCACACAAAGCACAACCCGATGGAGCCCCAGGAGGCATCGACCGCGGTGCGGCCTGATGGACAACGTGCGTACCACACGATCGCCGCAACCTGGGCTACCTGCCGGCCTGGACGTGCGCAAGCGGACCGTTATTCGGACGCGCTCGACTGAGGAAGTGGACGTGCGGCATCCTCCCCACTTCCTGCACGGGGGTTGGCCCTGTTCGCAGACTCTGTGACCAAATAAGGACTCGTTGAAGAAGTGTGTAGCAGGAAGCCGCTGCATGGGCAGAGGGCTGCTCGAACCGTCAGCGCTGACAGCGCTGCAGCCGAGACGAGGACGGAAGAGTCACCCCGGGTCCGTAGCCGGCTCATCGGGGCCTCGGGCCCGCGGCGTTTCCCCGTCACTCGAATCCGTCCGGTCGAACGCAACCCTCAGAAAGCACGTGCTCGGAGAGTGACGCCGGCGGGCACTTGGTGCACGTCGCCATAATCATTGACAGAAAAGGAATAAAAACCACGGAGGGTGTCGCTCTGCCTCACGGATGCCTAAAATGTCCTTTCCTGAGTAAAAGACACAGTTTTACCGCGCTTTGCTGACATTGCACGTGAAAATGGAAATTTTGCACCTGTTAAAAACCGACTCGTCCTTAAGCAGCGGCACGAGTCATCGCCAAGACGGGAGGTCTCCGCAGGGCACAGCGCGCTCCCCCTTACCGTGATGGTGGCGAAGAGGCCGCCCTTGGACGCCGCCCACACCGACTCCTGGCCCGACTCGCAGCCCACGATGGCGGCGTCCTCCACGTCGCCCTCGGCCATCAGGCTGTCGATGTAACTGTCCCAGGACATGGTCACGCTCTGTGATCTGCGGTGCTCTCTTTGTTCAGGCTTCTGGGGAGACACAGTGAGTCAGGACGGCGCGGTCCGGCAGAGGACACCCCCTCAGGACACGGCGACGGAGAGGAAGTAAAGAGGAAGAGGAACACAGCACCGCTTGTGTGCTGGCAGTAGAAGAAGAAGAACCAAAGTGTCCAGAGAACGGGAGAGAAAAGCAAAGTTCTCATAAGACGGGAGGGAGAGAAACACACTTGTGGTGTCACCGATATCACACATGACATGAGACAGGTAGCAGCACTCTGGTAACACAGATATCGCATGTGCTCACTGATGAGGCGTGAAAGAAGAGCTCTGAACACACAAGCGCCAAGGTACACATTTTAGTGGAACAGGACACGTAGTGTGGTACAAAAGGACACATTTAGGTGCAAAAGGACACATTTAGGTGGAAAAGAACACATTTCAGCAGGAAAGGACAAATTTAGGTGGAAAAGAACACATTTCAGCAGAAAAGGAGACATTTTGGTGGAAAAGGGACACATTTAGGTGGAAAAGAACACATTTCAGTAGGAAAGGACAAATTTTGGTGGAAAAGGAGACATTTTGGTGGAAAAGGGACACATTTCAGTAGGAAAGGACACATTTTGGTGGAAAAGGATGCGAATTCCGTTAGAAAAGGACACGTGTAAGAGCAGTACCTGTGGCGCAATCCTCCAGACCTCAGCGCAGCTGTCGACTGACACGGAGGAAGTGGGCTGGGATTTATAGAGGGCCGCGCCGGAGCCCGTCCCCCACAGCGCACTTCCTCAAAGCGCCCAGGGGCCCTCGGCACACCTGTGTCATAAGGGCGATTTGGACTCACGACGTCCCGCATGCCATCGGCGCCGTGTCCACACGGTCAGCTCGCACGAGGCCAGAGAGCAGGGCAGCGGATGAAAAAGAGCGTCGCGCGACTGCAGGCACCCGAGACCCCGGCACGGGTTACGAGAGGAAAAGTCATGTTTGATTGGTGCTTTTCATCTGCATGCGTGTTACATGTGCTTTTGTCTGAAATGTAAATGGCACAGCGATCATTTCCTTATATGGTCATTGAACTACCAGGGTTCGAGGTTTCAGTGCTGCTCAGCGGTACTGCGGTATTTTACGGCGGCAGCGGCACCGGTGGCGACCACACAGGTGTTGTGAAAGGGGTTCGAGGAGCTCTTCCGAACGTGCCTCCGTGCTGCTGAGCGCGGTCGAGGCGACGGGCACAGACACGCCGCGCTCCATCACATACGCGCATGCCATGGCACACGGCGGCGTGCGGCGACAGGCCCCCCGCGGGAGCTCATTCCTTCGCCCCGCACGCGTCGGTTCCCCACGTGCACGCGGACGCGCCAAGCCGAACCCCGGCCGGCGTGCCGCACGTCACCAGGGCACAGGGCGACGTTGCCCGGGGCCGTCGCTCTTATAGCGCTCGGCTCGTGTCGGTTCAGCGCGGTGGCGCCAAGCGCTGGGAGAACACGCTCGTACGCGGCACGCAAGACTTGTCGAGCTGCGAGCGAGATCACATCCTGTTTGTCACGCTGCGGTCCTCGCTCGCCCTCTGGCACCGCGGCGTACGCCGTCAGGAGGCGCGTAGCGGGCCCTCGCTGCGCTTTCTGTGCCCGCTGCCCTCCTTCCCTCCTTCCCTCCTTCCTTCCATCCCTCATCTCTCCTTCCTTCTTTCCTTCCCTCATCCTTCCATCCCTCTTCTCTCCTTCACTCCATCCGCCCTTCCCTTCGTCCCCCTTTCACTCCATTCTCCTTTCCCTCCATCCCCTTTCTCTCCTATACTCCATCCCTCTATCCCCCTTCCTTCCATTCTCCCTCTATTCTTTCTTTTTTCTTCTGCTCTCTGTGCTCCGAAGGCTGCGTTCAACACGGGCTCTGCTGTCCCGCATCGGCCTCAAGAAGCACGAAGAACTTCCTCCTTTGCAGTTCCTCCTACAAAAGCGAGGTGGGGGGGCAGGCCACACGGCTGCAGTGCTGCTCCCTGTCAGTGCAACATGCATGCAGTGACAGTGGAAGGCAGGAGAACACGCGCTGCGTGGTTCACTATTGCTGCTAAAGTCCCGTGTGCACGAAAGCAGTCGTCGCTCGCACTTCTCCACAGTGACTTACACCGATTTACCCACTGATACCACAGCTAATGGCAACAGCAGGAGGTGGCGTTCGAACCCGGGACCTTAGAGCGGAAGGCAGCAGCTGTAACCGCTACGCCGCCTGTTGCATGGAAGGCTGCTTCCTCAGTGAAGCCTTCAAGATGCTGCCCTGCGGCGTCTGTCCCGGCTTTAAAAAAGTCATGCTCATGCCGAAGACGAGCGCGCGTGTGTGCTCCGTGTGCGCACTCCACGTGTGCGCGCTCCGCGTTCCCGCAGCTGCCGCCCAACTGCTGTCATGTTTGCACCGCATTCCAGTCAGGCTGTAACACATCGAGCTCGGCACACGACTCCGCACGCCAGACACAGCGAATCCTCCTTCCTGTCCAGCCGCACGCCAGGAGCCGCCATCCACGTCGAGTCCGGAGCCCTGTGGCACGGGGGGGGGGGGGGGGGGGGGGGGGGGTCCACGCAGAGACACACAGCAACATGCTGTGGTTGCGCCCCATCCACACATGCTCCTGGACCGCTGAGTAAACCACCAGGGTAAACTGTGTTTACTCTGCTTCTACGGTGCTCACTATATTTACTCCCGACGGTGACACTTTCCAGCCCAACACAAAACCTCCTTCTGCTGCTAAAGTCCCTCCTGGTCGCCATGGAAACTGGGATGGACACTCGGACCTTCACGCTTTAGCGGAGGCCACAGGCAGAAAGTGGAAACACTGTTATCTGCAGACAGACACACACACACACACACACACACACACACACACACACTCAGGGCTGCCTTCATGCACAAGTGAGATAAAGACCAAGTGGAGGCAACACATTGAACTCTGGAAGCTATTTGTGGCACCATGTGAAACACGGAAGGACACAAAAACGCCATTTTCACTTTGAACAGGAAGATACACAACTGCACAAAGAGGCGGGAGCCCAGCCTCACTGAGCTCACTGTGAGCTTACACCGTTCACTGTGGTAAATGGCTGTCGCTTTGTGGGTGCGCGACCCATGCCCAGAGTGTGCCCTCACTGCCCTCCCACCCTGTACCTGTGGGATAGGCTCCACATCACGGTGACCCTGACTGGGGTCTGATGAGTGGTGACTGATAGTGACCTTTGGGGTTTCTTCTTAAACATGAGACAGACTGAGAGGACAGCAGTGGCTCCAAGTTTACACAGGTGTGACACGACTCTTAGTGTCCTTGCAGCAGGGGACCGACAGGATGGAAACAGCACTTACACATGTGGGGATGCTGGGGGACACTGGGGGATGCTGGGGGATGCTAGGGGATGCTAGGACTTGTGATGTCCACACAGGCTGCTGCCAGCTGTCTGACTCTCCTCCTGCCCACAGTGTGGCATCGGGTACGAGGCTTCTCCCTTCCACACTCCCTGTCCTCTCCTGTCAACAGGACACGCAGTCTGCATGCACACACACACAGTTGTTTAACACGAAGCACACAGTGTAACACATAACGTAACACACAATATAATACATAGTGTAAGATGTAATGTAACGCACAATATAACTCTTAACGTAACGTGTAATGTAACACAACGTGATGAACACATGATGTAACACGCATTGTAAAACATAGGCCTTGGGGCCCAGAAGGGAGACACTGTGAGTGAAAGCAAGAGTCTGCGATTGACGTGTTTCCGTTGCTCGGGGCGAGTCTCCGCGTCCCGGAACACAGTCGCATGCGGTTAACCGTTTCCTCAGGCCTGCTCTGCAGTGCACATTTCACACTCACTCATGAGCAATTCACACACACACAAAGACACATCAAGTGTGCACATGTCACACAACTCATGCCTGCAGACAGACAGTGTGTTTCTCTAGCCAGCGTCCAGCAGGGGTCCTGTTTGGGACATAAATGAGGGGCAGTGAACATCATGCAGCAGAGGCAGAGGGACAGAGACAGAGAGCGGGACAGACAGGGATACAGAGGGACAGTCAGACAGAGAGAGAGAGACAGAGACAGACAGACAGAGGGACGGCGGCGCTGTGCTCGGCAGCGCTCGGCAGGACCCCGGCAGCGCGAGCGCTCCAACGCCACGTGCGGCGAGACAAGTGAGACGTGACGGTTGCAGCGAGACGCTCTACGCGTGCTGCCGGCACAGTGACGGCCGCCGGACGGAGGAGACGCGGCGCACCGATGTCGTCTTTCTCTCGACTCGTTGAGCGCCGCGCGGCCCGTTGCCTCCTGACTCATTGCGAAAGCGTGCAGGCGAAGGGCCCACAGAGGAAGTGGCCGCAAGAGGCCGTCGAACCCGGGCCGTCTCTGCGAGCCACCGTTTTCTGCCCTCTTCTTTTTTTTTGACTTGCGCAGCTTTTCGCTGCTGCCTTTCCAAGAGAAGCGACGAGGAAACGACGCTTTCGGCCTCACATGCCCTTATTAGGCAAACACGCCGCCGTGCAGGGAGCCAACGGCAGGAGGAGGCCCGGGGTTCGAGGCAGCGCTTCGGTCACTGGGGTCACGGTGCGAGAAGAGCAGTGAGGGATAGCTGTGGAGCTCCAGGGCGAAAGAGTGTTATTAATAAGAGCAATAATAAAGAGTGTACTGGACTTGAAGTCTGTCTGAATCATGAAGGGTCTTGAACCTGTCGCTTTGAGAGCCACTTTTACACTGACCTTATGATGGCTTCATAAATGAGTCCACCACCATCTGCTATGATTTTGTGCGTGTTTGCTGTTTGAATCTAAGCTCCGTAGATAGTCGGACAAGCTCCCTCTGCCCCTTGGAGTTGCTGAATCCCTCCCATCAAAACCATCAGCTATGATCATCTGTGTATTTGCTATTTGAATGTCACTTTGTGGAAGTGAAATGTTAATGATGCATTTTATAATCATCATTTTGGTATACATATAGTCGGTGTTTGAAGAACATGTAGTCCCTATGCTAAAGCCTGCAGCGTGTATTATATCAGAGCAAAGCACGCAGCGTCACTGTCTCTTTTGAACAGAATAAAAGGCAGAGAGTGAAGCAGCACGGGGAGACACTCCGATCTCAGATGAGAGAAGGGGGTTCTCCCGTCGGCCGACGTCAGCGCAAAACTGACAGCTGTGGTTCAGACTCTGTTTGCCCGAGGAAGGTCTTTGCCTGAATCCAGTCTTCATTTTCTTCCACAAATTCTACAGGAGCTACAGGAGGGATGTGAACCAGCAACATGGTGGTGTCACACACACAAGCTGTGTGTCCATAGTGCCGTGTGTGTGTGTGTGTCTGTTGTTGATGCACTTGGTTTACTCTGATTTGCGTGTCACTTTGGAGAGACGTGTCTGATAAATGAATAAATGTAATGTTTTGTACAGGTGTTTCTTATTACAACTATCATTAAAACGCCACTTGCTCTGCTGTGCTGGACTTAGGCGGTGTGGAGACCCACACAGGAGGCCCAGCAGGAAGAGGAAGGATGAAACAGAGAAGGTGTTTTCCCTAAAAACTGAAGAACGTTTCCATCGGTGTTTCTTCTGCAATTTCCCTGAGACTCATACCAGCATAATACCACAGTGCTGTACCACTGTACCGTCATACCACCATACAGCCCCTATTCCCCAGTATATACAGTATATATAATACTCCACTCCATTGTCTGCAACCGCTCATACACAGGGCACAAGGCTGGAGGGGGCGGGGGCACACCCAGGACGGGACGCCAGTCCGTCACAAGGACCCCAAGCAGGACTCGAACCCCCAACCTGCCACACGGCGGTGCCGGCTGAACCTGCCGAGCCACTGCCTATATAATATAATATAATATATGTAAGAGTATAATGAAGTTGAGTATATTATGTTGCCTTACGCATGAAACCTTAGGTGCTGTCAGAGCACTGCTCTTTCGTGTACGCGCAGGTAAAGAGGGTGAAGCGACGAGCGCCGTCTGCCGGCTCTATCGTTTCTCCACTGAGAAACGGAGCTGCAAGTTGCGATACCGTGTCGAGCTCACGCTGAACAAAGAGGCACGCCGAGTGTGCTTTCCTGCGGTACGGAATAGCGTACCGTGCCATGCCGTGCGCTGGGTCTCCATCCTCAGCTTTGCGCACTAACCTTCCCCTAGAGGCCTATGGCTTTGCGCAGGCGCCCTGATGGAGGAGGGCAGCCCAGGACCACCTGGGCAGCCTGTCTTTCTGCTCTCCACGGAGCGCGTGTGCTACTCGTGGACCCTTACAGTTTCCCGCTGCGCGTCGACAGCAAGTGGCACGAGCGGTGCGCTCTGTGATTGGTCAGAACAAATGCCTGCGCTGCCCTGCGTTTGACGCCCCCTCTACATGGCCCTCGAGGCGGAGCTACGCGGCACTGGGGCCCGCTCACGTGCCGACACGTGAAAGAGAAGAGCTCCTGCGGTCCGTGTGCCCACTCGGCCGCTGCAATCGTACGGTGCGTCAGGTTCGTGTGAGCTGTGTGCACCGCCCCCTCCCTCAGTGTGGCTCCCAGGACGTGAGCTCCTGGAGCTGGGGGCGTCACCATCGCTTCTGCCTGGAGGCAACGACGGGGGGCAAGAAGGAGTTCTGGATCGAGTTCAGAGCTGGTTGTGAAGGGCACCAGAATGAGGAGGTCAAACAGACAAGAGCAGGACTGCCAGGGAACCGGCAGGGTGCGTGCGTACAGGAGTGACGAGTGGAAGGCAGGTCCATCTGCAGGTCCATAAAGCCACCCTCATACACAGTGACAGGCCTCAGGCCTCCAACATCCAGAACACACTGGCACGCTGTCTGAGGGACAGCTGGTACTGCAGTGCTTAAAGCTGCTGCCTTTGGACCAGCCTGTGGCTGTAATACCCTTGAGCAAGGTACTTACCCTGAATTGCTCCAGTAAAATAAGCCAGCTGTGTAAGTGGGTGAAAAATCGCAAGGTGCTTTGGAGGAACGCGTTACATACAATGTCTGTGTTCTGCAATAAACACCCAGTGTTCAGGCTCTGTGTGTGTGTGTGTGTGTGTGTGTGTGTGTGCGCGCGCACACTGTTACTCTTGGTCTGCGTTCTGCTCCAGTCTGGTTGTTGGTCCTGCTTCTCTCGCGGTTCCTCGCCTTGCTTTTCCTCCTGCGCTTCATCATCCTCCTGCTGCTCTTGGAAAGTGACTCTGGCGCTTCGGTCCTGCTCTCCTTCCTGCCTGTCACCGCTGTGCAGAAGCTCCTGTGTGCCAACACAGTGAGTGAGGAACCAAACGCATTCGATGCAGCCTTCGCTCACATCACACACACTTGGAACGGCTAGTTTGCACTGCAGAGCATGTGTAACTTGTAGGCTACAGTTCGAACCAGCAGCTCAACCACCGCTCACTCTTGGAGAAACTCTTTCAAGACGACGTCCAACAGCATGCTGGGGGAGAAAGTGTGTGTCATGGCAGCAGGAGGCCCACGAGCACCTCTCGCAAAACCATTGCATGTCATCATAATGACCCCTAAAGCACCGAAACTTTTACAGAAAGTGCTAAAGGAAGGCAAAGGAAAGTCTTACCGACTGATCTGTTTAAAACTTGTGAAAAACCAAGATCCTCTTGAAAGGTAAGATCATTGTGATGTGATTTACTCTTGTTTTATTGCACAAGACATTTGAGGAATTGCTCAGCAAAGAGGGGTCACAAACAATATTAGCACTTGCAGTGATTGTTACATTAATTTCCTCATTAGGTAGTTTCCAAACGACAGTAATCTTTATTATATACAGTACAGTACATTTAAAAGCAGCTCCACAAAGACATACATATATGGCTTACAGAGCATTTCTGATACTTTCTCCACGACAGACACTGAATTGCAACGTGTGTGCATGCGTGTGCGCGTGCGTGAGACACCTCGACCTCTCGCTGCAAAAGTCCTCACCATACGGTTCCCGAGCTGAGGGTGACCGAAGGTCGGATGGCGACACATCGGCGTACTTCCACAGAAGGTAGCGGGAAGAGGCGCGAAACTGCAGGGGCCGCTCTGGGGGCCCATACCGCCTGTCGCAGACCATCGGGGGACCTGAACCCAGAGCAGTGTGAGGTCTGTGAAAACGGACGTGGACCGAAACCCAGAGGCGACCAGGGCGACACCGTACTTGTTTACACGTTTAATCTCCGCGTTACTTAAATCGCTGTTGGACGAAGCTCTTCGGAACACAAAGTGACGAAGGCGTGTTCCCTATGAGAAATGCGTGTGCGCATTAGCAGCGTGTTTGAATGCGTAAAGAGGAAACTTCATGAATATTAACGCTCAGTGGAGCTTCCAGTATTCATAAATAAAGCCGACTGGGGACCCTCATATGCAGTTCATGGTAGACAGATGAACCACCGGAATGGCCCCCCAGCAGGACCATAAAGTCCTAACACTGAACACTGTTACAGGTGTGTGTGTGTGTGTGTGTGTGTGTATGTCACTGTTGAACCTGAAGGACAGTCCCCCATCCCCCGTCTCGTTCTAAAAAGGACCTGCAACACTCAATATGAAGTACAGCATGCTTATTAATATTAAACTGCGCCTATTAATATTTTAAATTTCCCTGCAGCGATGGATGAAGTGTTATAAAGTATGCTTATTAATACTCAAGTGCACTTACGAATATTAAAAGGTGCTTATTAAAGTGTGTGTCGCGTTGCAGGTGTGTGTCTGAGTGGGCGAGTGGGACGACACTGGAAGCATAACGCTGGTCTCTCCCGACTGGTCTCTCGTCAGGCTCGCGTCTCCTTTCTCGAATGTGGCTGGTTCCCGAGGACCGAGTCCATCTCATCCACGATCTCGGCTGTCAACTGGGACAAAAGCTGAGGGGGAGAGATGGGGACAGGCAGGGAACAGAGTGAGACAGAGCCGCTGTGTCCTGCTGCGTCCTGCTGCAGCTGTCACACAGCGCAGAGGTGGGGGTGAGACAGGAAAGCAGGTCAGCGAAAGATAGAGAAATTGGTAATAAATGTCCCAAAGAGGGGACTGAATGAAATCATCAACCTGAGACCCCCAGCAGAGTCCCAGTAAGAGGACAGAATGATGAGAAGTGCCATGAGGAGGAGGAGGGGAGGAGGAGCTGCTCCTCCTGGACCAGTGATAGTCATCTTCATTATTGGAGTTGCTCGACTGCGATGCGTAACCTGGTCCTGCAGTCACCCACAGTCATCCAGTCATCAGTGCTCATCCACAGAGGTGGGGACAGAGAGAACGAGGCACAAAAAAGAGCCTTTTAACCCCAGCAGAGTCCCAGAAGATCTTGTGAAGTGCTCACCATTACCCATGTCCACATTAATACTGCGCTTACGGGACAGCACTGTGGCCACAGCTGCTTACACTGTTGATCTACTTACAGTTGTTTACCCCTCTGTATGGCGGTGTAATTTTACGGGAGCAATTTAGGCTAGGTACCTTACTCAAGGGTACTACAGCTGGAGGTGGGACTCGAACCAATGACCTTTAGTTCCCAAGGCAGCAGCTGTAACCACAACACTACCAGCCGCACCCCCTACCTCTATAGAACATGGTATTAAATGCATGGTTTGTGACTCACATTTCTGAACCGCTTGTCCCATATGGGGTCACGGGGAACCGGAGCCTACCCGGTAACGCAGGGCGTAAGGCCGGAGGGGGAGGGGACACGCCCAGGACGGGACGCCAGGCTGTCGCAAGGCACCCCAAGCGGGACTCGAACCCCAGACCCACCAGAGAGGAGGACTGTGGTCCAACCCACTGCGCCACCGTGACTCATTTATCTTATTTTCTCCAGCTTTCTTGATTAACACAGCTCAGTCTGAAGGAATGTGTTTGGAAACACAGCGATACTGTTGCACTGGCGCTATGAGCACAAGTTTGTTGGAGTAGTTTCGATTAGGAATGTCCGCCCCGTACCCCTTAAATTGCGTGGAAGCCGTCGACCCTGTTCATTGTGCATTATATTTTGTGTTGAAGTTCCGTCGCTGCTGTTCGTGGTGTTCCAGGTAAGCGTACTTGTTTTGCTACCGCTTTTTCCCAACGCGCATTCGTGTTGTGTAACTGTGCGGATTGATAGACACAATCGGTTGTGTGTCTGTGTAGTGGTGTATGGCACTGTAATTAATTTGTGTGTTAAATAATATTTAGTGGGTTGTTAGGGTGCACGTTTTCGGGAACATTTCTGTGTCCCATAGCGGGGAGTGGGCGTGACTCCGTGGATTTCTGTGTTTGTGTAGCGTTGTGTGTCACTGTAATTATTTCGTTTGTTAAGTAGTATTTAGTGTTTTGTTAAAATGACTATTCTCCGGATCATTTCTGTGTCCTTTAGCAGGAGTGGGCGTGACTCCGTGACTTCGATTAATCGCGTCTGGTTGGTTGTTTGTTTTGGTCGCCATTGTTGGTGTAGTTTCAGTTTCGATTAGGAAGTCAGCTGATAGGCAGTAGCCCAGTTTAAATAGCAGCCGGTGACCCGTAGGGGCAGTGGTTGCGGCAGCCTCTTGGTGCGAAGACTCGGGGTGCAAAGACAAGGGAGTCTTCCTCTTCACCTGCATCATCTGTCCTTATTTGAATGGCATGCTGCCTCTATCACTGCCCCAATCACTCTTGTCGTGGCTGTTCTGTACCATCCCCCCGTTCCTCTCGGCCACTTCCTGGATGACCTTGACATCTTGTTGAGCTCTCTGCCAGGGGACGACACTCCGTTGATTCTCCCGGGTGACTTCAACCTGCATGTCGACGACATTCATGCAAGCGGCCTTCTGTCGCTCCTACAGTCCCTCGATCTCTCCCTGCCCCGATCCCCTGCTACTCACAAAGCAGGCAATAGTCTTGACCTTGTATTTTCACGCACCTGTGGCTGCATGTCTCTGACCACTTCTTCATTTCCTTTCAACCCTCCCTCACCGCTAACTCCTCGCCCCTTTCTGCACCCGTTGTCACCTTTCGCCGCAACTTAAAATTTCTCTCACCTTCCCGCTTTGCCTCTGCTACACTGTCCACTCTCCCTTCTGCTGCACAATTCTCGATCTATCTACAGATGATGCCACTAACGCTTTCCTCTCTGCCCTATCTTCCTGTCCCCTGTCTTCTAGACCAGCACGCCCCAGTGCCACCCCATGGCTGTCTGATACGTTACGAGCTGACGGGACCAAACTGTGGGCCGCAGAGCGAAGATGTCGTAAATCCAGAACTCCGTCGGACCTCGATGCCTAACAGTCACTCTAAGCTGCTTTTCAATCTGCTGTCTCTTCAGCTAAAACCTCCTTCTTCCACAACAAAATACACCCTGCATCTCAAAAACCACACACTCTTCACCACCTTCTCATCCCTTCTGTGTCCCCTCCCACCTCCTCAACCTTTTTCTCTCATTGCTGATGAATTTGCTTTGTTTTTCAGAGACACTCAAAGCAATCACTGAGAAGTTCTCAGCATCACCCTTCCTGGTTCGCGCTGGACCTCCCTGTGAAGTCATGCTCTCCAAATTCAAACTGCTCTCCGAATCTGAAATCTCTGACCTCCTGATATCACACAGACCCACCCCACCTGCTTGCTAGATCCAATCCCATCCATCGTTACTCCTACAGAACATTTCCCCGCAAATCTTCACCTTCATCTCTACGATCATCAACTCCTCACTCTCCTCTGGCTGTTTCCCAGCTGTCTTCAAAACCGCTCTAATTTCACCTCTGTTAAAAAAACCCTCCCTGGATCCCAGTCTAGTTGAAAATTACATGCCAGTCTCTCTCCTCTCCTTCCTGTCTAAAACCCTAAAGCGGGGCGGCCTGCGATCAACTGTCTGATTTCCTCACACGGAACCATCTCCTCGATGGTTATCAGTCTAGTTTCAAAGTTGGTCACTCCACTGAGACAACCCTTCTGGCCACCCTTGGGTCCTCCTCCTATAACTGTCCGAATCAAATTCAAGACCCTGGTTATTGCCTACAAATGGATCAACAGAACTGATCCCAGATATCTACAAGACTTGATCAACCGCTACACCCCGGCCAGACCCCTTCACTCGTCTACTTCTGCTCACTTGGTGGTCCCGTGCACAAAAGGTAAAGCACCGAGGTTCTCAGTTCTGGCTCCGTTGTGGTGGAACGACCTCCCCCCTCTCACTCAGAACTGCGGAAACTCTGTCTACATTCAAGAAGGGTCTGAAAACTCACCTTTTCTGGACCCAGTTCGCTCAAGATCTCTCCAGCTCATGTACGGTGTGAATGTTCATGCACTGTAACTTCATGAGTATCCCCAGATAAAGCCTTTATTCAGCCACTACTCTGGCATTTTATTTGTTTGTCTGTGTATCTTATAATATTAAATTTAAAAAAAAAACTTGGTAGGAAGGTATCAGGATTTGTCTTTCTTGTGTTTTATGCACCTACTTGAACGATGAACATTGGTGCAGTAAGTGGTAGGTAACAAACTAGGTTTACTTCAGTCACATGTCTGCAGCCATGTCTCTTTTAATTATGCATTAATTAAAAATCATCTCTATGTAATGCATAAACTGTACTTTTGCTGAGATGTACATCGCTTTGGACAAAAGCGTCTGCTAAATGAATAAATATAAATGTAGGTGTGGATCGTGTCGGGTTCGCAGTACGTGTTCCACACCGCCATCACATTCTGCAGCATGCCCCCCCCCCCCCCCCCAACCCCCCACTGGACAGTATGCAACAGGCTCAGCGTGCAGAACACACACACAGAGCTTCAGCGCCCAGTGTCCATACCTGTATGGAGCCCAGATTCTCCAGCAACTGCTCGGTGTTGGACGCTCCCAGGAGGACACAGCTGACACCCTCACTGCGCAGACACCACGCTGAATGACAGCACACCCACAGTTAGGGCTACACACAGAGGAGAGTCATACACACGCACGCACAGACATGCATGTATACATGCACATACCGATGGCCAGCTGCGCAGCTGTGCACCCCAAACGTTCAGCCAGCAGGTGGAGCTCTTTGACTTTGTCCAACTGCCTGCGGCCACTCTCACTGTCCATCCGCTCCTTCAGCCACTGGTAGCCCTGACATGAGGGGGGGCAGTGAACAGGTGTGTGTGTGTGTGTGTGTGTGTGTGTGTGTGTGTGTGTGTGTGTGTGTGTGTGCGCGCGCGCGCGCGTGCATGTGTATGTATGTATGAGTGTGCTGACTCACCTTCAGAGCAGCACGAGAACCCTCGGGGACACCCTCACTGTACTTCCCTGTGATGATCCCACAGGCCAGGGGAGACCACGTCATGGCCCCCACTCCTACCCGAGATACACACACACACACACACACATAGAGGATAAGAAAATGCTATGTAAACTATGAAGTAGAACACACCTACATTTTGTGTAAATGTGTAGCAGTAAAGAGCTCTGGGCTCACAGTCTCAGGATGCAAAGCCACTGACCAATCTTGTGGTAGAGCTCCGGCAGCTGCGCCTCCACCTTGTCTCTCTGGAAGTAATGGTACTCGGCCTGCTCACACACCGGGGGGATCAGGTTGAACTGCCGCGCCACAGAATACGCCTCCTAGTGGTAGCATTGAGGAACAACAGGAGGAGCCTTAGCAGGTCTCTCCAATTTCGAGTGACCCTCAGTGAAGGTCTGACAGCATCGAGAGCATGAAACCATTGCGTAACATTTATTCATTTAGCTGACACTTTGCACACAAGGGAGTTACGCTAATTTACCCATTTATACAGCAGGGCCATTTTTACTGTTAGGAGGAGCTAGCAGTACCGGACTGGCTATGCATTTGAGTACATGCTTGGTCCATTTTCCGAAAAGACTTACAGTCAGGCGGGGCTCGAACCTGCTGTCGAGGGAGGGTGGGCCGTGGTGTTGAGTGGGCGTTTATATGTGTTGTGTATGACTGTCAGCTGGGCGTAGCCAGGGCTTTGGTCTAATGCTTCTCTCCCCAATTTTTGTTGTGACGAGTATTTCAGTGGTTGCAGTAACCACTGTAACCACTGCGGCCCCTGCTGCTGTCGTGAACCTGTGAGACACTTCCCAGTGTGTTATTCACAAGGGGGGCGGGGCTATAGCTGATGAACATGCCGCTCTTGCAATTAAATGGGACGAGAGCGTCTTTATTACCCCATTGGACAGTGAGGAAAGAAGAAAGCGTTTGTCTAGACGACAGCCCTGCGGCACCAGCACTGCACACAGGGGACTCCAGTAAAGTAGGCGACAGAGGGAGAGAACCTGCAGATGCTCACGAGACTCCCAGCTGCAGGCCACAAGGAAAGTGCAAACATGATGTGCAGACAAAAGGTCGGGGGGCTGCTGGTTATGGGTCGCCTCACACCTCAGAGAGCAGGGTCCTGCAAGGGACATGGGACAGACACTCACCATGATCTCCACGGTGCTCCAGCGGGACGTCCCCCAGTACATGGCCAAGCCCTGGTTGATGACGAAGGTCATGGCACGGACCACCTCTGCCGAACACACAGATGACGTAAACTTGGACAGGGCAGTCAAATACATCATGCAAATAATGCAAACATCAAATCAATTTAATTGATTCTAGAGCGTAATTCACCTTTAGGCTGCATGCTTTGCAGTAGCGATCATCTGTTGTCATGCACACTGACACAAGTGCATGTGCATGTATACACACACACACACACACACACACACACACACACACACACACACACACACACAGATGTGCAAACCATGCTATGAAGACCTCACCTTCCATTGGACTGGAGATGTCTGTGCGATTTGCAAAAACAATGTCCACATACTCCAGTTGCAGTCTAGACAGCGATCCCTTTAGGCCTGAAAAGCAGTTCAATGGGCCAGTGATGGGACCACTGGGACCAAGGTTCAATGGTCCGGTGGATTCTGTGCTCCAGTGTATATTTATTCTCCACACCAGTGTCACTTTTGCCTTCCTATAAACAATGGCACTGCATGGTCCTAAGGACAGTGACACCGCTGTTCTCATGACAAGGAACACAAGCTGTGGCCTGTTATCTGTATGAATTCACCATGGTAAAGGCTTTAAATGAAAGCAGTGAGATGGAAAAGGGGCAACTGGATCTTTATAATGGTGGGAGATCAGAAAGGCGACAGTGTGCACTGAAATACACCGTACCTTCGATAATGTGCTTCCTGGAAAGCCCCCTCTCTGTCTCCGCCCTGCAGGTTCAAAAAAGGTACTGTCACCATTTGTAGATTATGCCATTCCCTTAGCAAGGAGATGTTCATTGTGGCACGAATCTTCTTGCTACTTTTGGTTCTTCTCCAGACTCTAATGACCGTGTAACATAGTAAGGTGTCAATGAAGTTCAAACATCACTCAACGTCTGCAGAAGAGCACATAATTCAGAAGTATGCGGGCAGCTGGTGGCATAGTGGTATAAGCTGTTACCTTTGGACCTACAGAGAGCCAAAGGTTACAGGTTTGAATCTTACCTACTGCAGTACTACCCTTGAGCAAGGTACTTACCATGAATTACTTCAGTAAACATGCCCAGATATAAAAATGGGTAAATAACTAAGTAGCAGGGGGGCGCGGTGGCGCAGTGGGTTGGACTGGGTCCTGCTCTCCGGTGGATCTGGGGTTCAAGTCCCGCTTGGATTGCCTTGCGACGGACTGGCGTCCTGTCCTGGGTGCGTCCCCTCCCCCTCCAGCCTTACGTCCTGTGTTGCCAGGTTAGGCTCCGGCTCCTCGCGACCCCCGTATGGGACAAGCAGTTCAGATAATGTGTGTGTGTGTGTGTGTGTAACTAAGTAGCTTAACACTAAGTCGTTTTGGAGAAAAGTGTCAAATGAATAACTGCAAATGTACATGTGGCCTCTTGTAAATATAAACATATTCCTTAAAGGATACTGTACACTGTGTCAAATCACCAAGAAGTTGCAGAAACTCTCACTGACTGCATGTGACAGTGAAACAGCAACACTGGAACAAGCAATGATGAAGAGACACTTACTGACCACCCCAGTAGATCTTGGTGGTCACCACAAAACTGGAGCGCCTAGCAGAGGGCAGGAGATGTGGAGAAAATAGGGAGATCAGAGAGCCTTGGCTGAGATGGAACAGAGAGACCAGCAGATGGAGAGACCAGACTGAGATGGAACAGAGGGACTAGAAGGTGAGGGAGACCAGGAGGGAGGTACAGCTGTACAGATCACTACAAAACAAAGAGGCACCTCCATCCTTTCTTCTTAATGATGCTTCCCAGGGTGAGCTCTGCCCTACAAACACAAAGGTACAGTGAGAGATGTGTGTGAGAGAGGAAGTATGCACGTGTGTGTGTGCGTGTGTGTGTGTGTGTGTGGGAGAGCAGTGCTCACCTGCCCGTTGCGTACACCTCTGCTGTGTCAAACAAGTTTATGCCGTTCTCATACGCAACTGTTACCAGGTTCTCAGCCATCTACAGAAAACGTACGCACACACACACACACACACACACACACACACACACACGAGTGAGGCACCAGCACCCACTGATAGAAAACATGTTAGTGACCACACACTGGACCCATACTGGACTTACCTCATCTGAAACCTGAGCGCCAAAGGTCACCCAGGTCCCTGGGAACACAAAGTAAACGTACCATCATGAGACCACCCCCCCACACACATAGATATGGAAGCACACACACAGAGTCAACCCTCCTGTGTTGTTGTGTACTTGTGTGCTTCGTGAATAAATTGTGTTACTCACCCAGACCCAGACAGGAAACTCTGAGACCTGACTTCCCCAGGTTCCTGAAACACATTCAAAACTTACAATGTATTTCTCAGTGAAAAGAGCTGGTTTGCAACACATCTTCCATGCTTCCTGTCCGTCGACCCTCACTAACCACTGGACCAGAAGTTCCTCACCAGCCATCTTTCTTTGCCTCAGAGTACTTTGCATGAAATGAAGCTTCAGTAACATTTAAACAGTGATCTGTACCATGAAAAGCTGGACCTGCTCCTGTGTGCAGCTACTGATCATGGATAGAAAAGATCTTGAAAACCAGTTCGGTCCACCAGGAGCTCCAACCCTCACCTCATCACTGGATGTATACCCGTCTTCCACCCGAGTTCTTCATCACGTTTCCCCCAGTCCTCCACTGCGGCTCTTCATTAGATTTCCATTTGTCCTCCACTTTGGCACTTCACTGGCTTTCCATCAGTCCTCCACCTGAGCTCTGCTTGGGGTTTCCATGGGTCCTCCACCTCAGCTCTTCATTGGGATTCCATGGGTCCTCCACCTTGGTTCTTCACTGGTTTTCCATCAGTCCTCCACCTCAGCGCTTCACTGTGTTTCCGTATGGATGATGCTGGGAGTGTAGTGAGATGAGAAATGCTTTCTTGCCACACAATGGGTTTTGTAGTACCGGCAGAGCAGTGTTTTAATGCTACAAAGTACATAAACCTTGCTGCTGACCAGGTGTCTTTCTTCGTATTCAGTCCAGCCCTTCTTTCATGGAAACTTCCAGCAGGATGAAACACGCATCATCTCAAGGTGGTTCTACAAACATGGCTGTGCCTTTAGTTCATTCCAGTGGACAGGGACTGCACACTGACACTACAGGGATGTCAGAGTGATTCTACACTGATCATAATGTGCACAGCAAGGGCTCAACGTTTGTTACTGTCCTCCTCTATAAACACCTGACACATATTTATTTAAGTTACCTACAATTATTTACCCATTTATACAGCTGGTAATTTTACTGGAGCAGTTTAGGGTAAGTATCTTTCTCAAGGGTAGTACAGCTGGAGGTGGGATTCAAACCTGTCACCCTTGGGTCCAAAGGCAGTGGCTCTAACCACTACACTACTGTCCCCCACTTAGGGAAATATTAATGATGTAGGAATGGCGGCCGCTGCAGTGCAAGAAGCAGAAGTTCCTCCCATCGGTCCAAAGAGGCCACACCCCTCCTGCTCCATCACCACTCATGCATGACGTCCCACCCGTCCCTGCCCCTGACACCTGCTTACCTGTACTTCATGCTACTGTGCCGTCCAACTGCTTCTTTCATGTGGGCATGTCCCTGGGGTGCGGTGCGCCCACCCGCTCCAGCTCTGGCCTTGGCCTGCCCCTGTTGGATGCCCCCTGGTGGTCCAGAGCAGCCGCTGCCCGCCGAGGTGCCTCTCGCACCACAGAGCCGGTCCTCGCTGCCACGGCTCTTGAGGCTGTGCTCCGTACAGGCGATGGACACCTGCATGGCACCCCCTGCAGGCTCAGTGCGTCCTGGTCGGCAGCGCACAGTGACACACACACACACTCCGAGCTCCCCAAGACGGAGCAGAAGCACCTCTGTAACTGTCAGTCCAGTACGCTTGTCAGTCCGACCACCTTCAGCACGTGCGCGTAATGGCTCTAGGATCTACTGACTGATTGTTAGCTGTAACTGTAACGCAAACGGTCCCCCAGGGCCTCTTCACGGCGCACGTCAAAGCGCGGAGTATGATGTGTGTCACTACAGCTCTGAGTGTATGAGGAGCGCGTGTCCGAGAGACGCTTCCAAAACGCTCCTCCCCTGCTATAGAGACCCCGCCTCCTCATGGCCCCATGTGTGTCCACAGACCACCCCCACCCCCGCGCAAGACACAGTACAATAACTATAGGCTGCTAGAAAGACACAGTAACAGCACAGTAAGTGTTCTCATATCTTGACAATTGTTACATCGAGATGAAAGTCATACTGGACATAGAAACTCTCAATCGTTTTTTTTTTTAAAAAACTCACCTTAATATCTCTTAATTCCACAGACACAAAGTGTAACTCCCCCAGAATTATTTCTGAAGATGATCTCTCACTTTATTCCAACATTATTTTACCATCCAAGAGCACAAACTGCCCCTGATGGAGAACACAAGAAAAGCGTATGAAACGGACACAACACGCTTGCAGTGCGGCCTGTCCTACCCTCTGATGGGTACTAGGTTCGCACCTACAGCCCGACACCACAGTGGCAGTGTGATCAATGTGATGGAGGAGCACCGTGCACCAGCACACTCATCGGCAGACAGGACACACAGCTGGACAAGGTTGTACATTTAGCTGATGCTTTGCTCTTAAGCAACTTATAACTATTTACCCTTTTATACAACTGGGTAGCGTCATTGGAGTAATTCAGGGTAAGTACCTTGCTCAAGGGTGCTACAGCCGGAGATTGGATGCGAACCTGCGACCTTTGGGTCCTAAGGCAGAAGCTCTAACCACAATATACTGGAGTATTCCACAGCCCAATGTTCCAAACCCTTCTGGCTGAATGCAGGGCTCTGTTGAGGCCAGCGCCACAGGGTCACAGCAGGTCTACAAACAACACTGACCACTTGGCACTCAGTTCAATGGTCCATCGCTCCAAGAGAAGGTGATCACAACTCCTTGTGCAAACAGGGCCTCAGTCTGATGAGCAAATCAGTGTCAATCACAGCGCAACCTGGGTTGGAACTGACATGACCCAGCGGGTTTTGAATACACAGCGAGCACCAAGGAGTAACTGACGCAGCAGAGCTTTGCTTGGGGTATCGCACAGGGGATTTTTGAGTGTGGGTGTGTGTGACCGCGTACAGTGGGCTGCTGGAAGAGCCCTGTCGGAGTGTGATTGACTCCAATTGTTTACCTGCCCCTGTGGAGACAGAAGGGGATCTGTCTGTCAGTGTCTGGCAGTAATGCAATGGCAGCGCCACCATGAGGTCACTTCTTCCATGGGTTCTTATCTGTCTGATAACTGTCATTCGCTAGAATCCAAACATGCTTTAATTAATAAAAATCTACAATGACTCTGGGAACAAACTGCTTGTTATATTTCTTTTTTAATCATCACAGATTAAGGGTCTGGATTCATGTTTGTAGGTTTGTGCAATAAAAACAGAACTTTTTTCAGATGCACAAAAACAGCCTCTGTGGACTCAAAAGCAATCCATAAATGGTAAAGTCACGACTTTTCAGATTAGCATAACTATGCATATATTTAGCACAGAGAACAGGAAAGGAGACACTGAATTTACTTATCCAGTGATCCACAGAACTTCATGTGAACAGGTGTCTCGCGTTATGACTGCTGCTGTATGAACGTTTATTCTAATTCAGGAAATGGTCCAAATGTCAGTACAGTATAAATAGAAACAGCACTTTTTTAAAGACACACTCGGCAGTGAGTGAGCGAGTCAGTCTCCCAGCATGCATCAGGACATTTCTCTCACCAGTCACATCACTGCGCTGCCTCTTCACTCTGGTGCCTCCAGCAACATCTCGCCAGGTGTTCAGCGTGAATGTGAACATGTACGTGTGTGTGTGTGTGTGTGTGTGTGTGTGTGTGTGTGAGAGAGTGAGGTGGGGGAACATGTTTCTGTAAATCCCAATGTACATAAAATATTTTTCCATTTGGTTTTCACCGCCTCCTTGCCCTGAAGGTCCGTATGTGAAGCTGCTTTCCACCCCAGTCCTGCTCAGGCAGCGCGTGCACTGAAAAAGGGCAGCGCTCTCACAAAGGAGTCCAGGCGGGTGCTGAAGAGCTCACTCTGTATAGGCTCCCCAAGAGGACACAGCGGGTTCTTCACCACGTACTCCACATAAAGCTGGAGAGAGACAGGATACAGAGCATCGACATTTTCAACAACTGCATCACAGAAATTAACCTGAATACTATTTTGGGTTCACGCACACGATAAAGCGCACTAATAATAGTTAAAGTCTCCAAAACGAAATGACAGCCTGATATATAGCAGCAAAAGCCTGGGGTCCATTTCCCAAAACCATCTTACAGGAAACAAAAAAGTGCTTGTTTTAATTGTTGAACATAAACAAGTGTTATTCACGTATTTGCTGAATATAATAGTCTCATAACCAACTCTGCGCAACTACTTGTCTAGGCAATGGTGGCATCCCATCTGGATATGAAACTCTCTCCTGTGTGGCCTTCCTGCTACTGCCATCAAACCTTTGCAGCTGATACAGAACGCTGCTGCTGCACGGGTTGTGTCTGACTTGCCGAAGCGCTCGCATGTATCTCCTTTACTCATTTCTCTGCACTGGCTTCCTATAGCTGGCCAAGTCAAATTTAAGACCCTGGTTATTGTCTACAAATGCATCAATAGAACTGCTCCCAGATATCTACAAGACTTGATCAACCGCTACATCCCAACCAGACTGCTACGCTCTTCTACTTCTTTTCGTTTGGTGGTCCCGCGCATGAAAGGTAAGGCATGGAGGTTTTCTGTTCTGGCTCCACTGTGGTGGAATGACCTCCCCCTCTCACTCAGAACTGCTGAAACTCTGTCTACATTTAAAAAGGGTCTGAAAACTCACCTTTTCCAGACCCACTTTGCCCATGATCTCTTAAGTTCATGTAAGGTATAAATGTTCATGATGATGCTTGGATCAATCTATTACACAGCTACTCCTGCAATGTAACGTAAATGTTTATATGTATCTCAAAAAAAAATAAACCTACTAGAAAGGTGATTAAGAATCAGCGATATTCTGGTAAAGTTTTATGCAGCTACTCGTGTGATGAACGTCAATGCACATGTAATGCACAAATTGTATTTTCTATGAGAAAAGCATCTGCTAAATGAATAAATGTAAATGTAATGTAAATATATATGTAAAAAATGGAAATATTCAATTCAGTTCAATTGAATTCATTTTTATAGAGCGCTCTTCTCACGCGGTAACACAGAGCACTTTAACACAGGCAAAACGGAAGAAAAACAGATACAAAGAAGACAGTCGACTAATGGCTACCATAATAAAGTACTTTTATAGAGCTATAAGTATACCTACTGGCCACCGGGGAAAGGAACAAAAACTCCCAGCTGAAAGTTGAGGGAGAAAAAAACCTCTGGGGGTTCACGGGCCAGTGGTTGCCCACCCCTCCTGGGCATTCTAGATTAAGGAACAATTGTAAGCCAGTTTAACAAGTAATAATGATATTGTTGCTAAATGGTATCTTGGATCCCCAGCTCAGCATGGAACATCTTGTTCATCATGGCAGTGACATCATCTTACTACTACAAAGGTTGTTGGGATCTTCCATGAGAAAGCAGAGCACAGTAACTGAAATCCTTGTCACCAAGTTGCACCCCTGCTTCTGCTGTCCCTGCTGTGCGTGAGCATGCGTGCGCACACAGAGAGAGAGAGCGAGAGAGCGAGAGAAAGCCCCTAAGCACAGAGCTCCTCACCGTGCTGTAGATCTGGTGCAGGATGTCCCTGCAGTTGGGAACGCCCAGGTCGGTGTTCATGACCACCTTCACTCCTGTCGGTGTCTCGTAGTAGTGGAGCTTGTAGCGGCTTGTCTGGAAGGACACAAAGCCGTCTTTCCTGTGGACACGTACCAGTCAAGGAAGAGAAGAAAACTGACACATTTCCAGAGGGAAGACGGTCACACGGATACTGCACCATTAGGCCTCCAACAAAAATCATCAACACACACACAGCAGAAACAGACCACTTGGGTGGATATGCCAAGATTTTATGTTTTCAAAATCATGCTCTGTGTGTGTGTGTGTGTGTGTGTGTGTGTGTGTGTGTCTGGAACCACCACGGGGTCTGATTCCTGATTTTGGTGAAGATACATATCGAGAGGAGACATCTTGCTGACGAAGGAGCGGATTGAGAAGAGCATTCCATACATGAGCTTGAACTCCTAGGGGAAAGAGGAGAAAGTGTAGGAGCAGAGAGTGAATGCAGCAGGACTCTCAAAAAGAGACAATCACAATGACAATGCATGACAGTAAGGGACACATGGAGCGGTGGATGCGCACTGGAATTCATAGGACACACACACAGGGCGAAGGGGGGGGGAGCGGCTATATGGGACGGACGGCAGACAGGGAGCGGAGGGTCAGTCACGGTGGAAGGAGGGACAGGCGGCAGCCTTTGCTTTGGCTTTGCTCGGCGCTCGCCACCTCGTCCTTGGAGATGCCCGCCTGCTTCTTGCGGTTCCATTCGCTGTAGTGCAGACAGACGCCGCTGCGGTCGAACACGTACAGGTTGTGGACGGTCATCTGGGGACACGGGGGGGGGGGGTTTGAGGAGGAGGAGGAGGAGGAGAGAGCTGTGACTATCAACTCCCGCCCGTAGTAGACTGACTCTGTACTTTGGAGGCCAAGGTTGCAGGTTCGAGTCTAGACTAACGTCGTGCTACTATCAATTTATATAGCGAGCAGAGTTGGAGTCAAACGGCCGGTAAATCGCAGTGAAACTAAGTCACCAGGCGTAACTTAAGAACGGCGCACACAGCAGAGAGTCAGAGAGTACGATTACGAAATCTGCATCTGGAATGTAAAAAAAGTGCTGATACTAGAACGTGACGGTCGGTGCGGTTACAGAGAGAAAGAAGGTCTGAAAAACTGCTAGTAGCGGGGATATGTACTGCGAACAAAGTGCTATTTCATGATTTTCAACACTGAACATTATCGATTATGTCGCTGCAGACACAGTTCTGAGTTTCAGTTTACACAGCGGCGCTCGGCTCGCGCCTCACACTTAAAATTATTTTTATTTTTGAACTCGTGTCCGGGACGCTTCAAATGATCACATTCAAACAAGATCGTGTAAAAATGTATTACATCGACATTTAGGTCCACCTCAAAGTCACCGATCAATCGTGTCTTTTTATAGAGAAGAAAATAAATGCCATATTATTTACCTCAAGTTAACGAGGGGATTCAAACGGCAGCTACCGGTAAAAGCGGAAGTGCTACTTCAAAATAAAAGACCGACTGCAGCCAAACACTTCCTGCTGAAATATTTCAAAATAAAAGACTGATTAATTGAAAAAAGACAAACGCCAGAAATCCTCGAGTTTAGCGCGCGACTACACTTTCAAAATAAAAGACACAAATAATTGCTTTGCAAAATGTAAAAATATGCAGACCAAAGAACAGTTAAGAAAAACATATTCATAGTTACCACGGGCTACTTTTATTTAAACTGCTGTTTGACAATCCAAATAAAGACATTTAAACGGTATTTTAATTAATTCTGAAAAATTTCTGAAGCATATTTCACCAAGATTTTGATGACGTGAAGCAGTCATTTGCTGTGCAGACGAACCCTCGGTTTCCATGGAAACAGAGGGACGCTCTTCCATTGCAACATTCTGTATAGTTTCATGCACTGAAGTACAAATGTGAAATGCTGTGTTAATCACTGCTGCAAAACTAAACTGATAAAAAAGTCTGTTCCTTGAGATCTGTCAGATGTGTGATAGCGGATTTCTGTTAATTCCAGTTAAAATTCCTGGGTGACATAAAAGCGAAAAGACAAAAAGACAGTTTTAGAACTGAGTAATAAATGACTCATGCTTTACACAGAGTACATGGGAAAAGATGAACATACCTTCTAAAATGAATGAATGAATGAATGAATGAATGAATGCAACAATCCTGGACACTTGAAAACTGAGCCATTTACACATGACACGAGAGAAAAACTTAGAAATAATTGCAACACACGATTTCGCTATTAACAAAATCATTTATCTTTATTGCTTTGGCAAAATAAGACACTAGGCCACATAAAGTGAACACAAAATTATAGCAGTTATGATTAAACAAATTATACCCACCTTTAATTCAGATTTTTGAAAAAGCCTGTGCTAAGGATCAATAATGAGAAAATAAGAAGAGAAGAAGTCATCCCACTCATTTGGACATTTAATAATTTTTTGCCCATACATTTTCCCATAAATTGCCTCCCTGAATACCCAAAAGGGTAAGAAAAGTCACAGATGCTCCAATACAGCAACATGTTGAAGGCAGGTGACCAAACCCAAGTTCAAGCCTTTGCTTTTTAAGCATGATAAGATCTGAAATAACACACAATTACATATGTATAAAGCACCTACATACTGAGCCATTTACACATTCCGTGAGAGAACCTATAAATAATAAGATAAAAAAATAGAATAATAAAAAACCTAGAAACAGAAGCTTTTCATTGATATGTGACAGTAAGATCAACACATTAATAATTGATTAGATCCCTTATACACATCAAACACTTTCTAATAGACTTAGATTACAGTGAATGACCTATTATGAACATAAAAAAAGTGGAAAAGTTTTAACTTTTATTTCATTTTTTACACAAAATCGTTTGCCATAGGTCATTGCAAACCTCAATACATTATATGTAATGGTGCATGTTCTTAATTGTAACGTGCATTTCTTAAAGAACTTGTGTTCCTGGCAGTCACGACAGATGTGTACTTTGACACTTATACTTTATGTGCCACAAAACAACCTGATTGCCCAGAAGAGAAAAAAGAGAGATTCTTTATAGTAAGCAGTTATTCTAAGTGCTAATAAGCAGAAGAAGCAGAGTGCCGGTGGAGTGTAAGAGGACGTCCTTCTCTCAGAGCTGGGCAAGCAGCTCCCGTGTGTTGTCCTGCTTCAGAGGAATGTTTCACTGGTGCTGTCGCTGTTTGCTGGTGGAAGTCTTGCACCTCTTGCAACCAAGGGCATCAGGGACCAGTGGTCGTCCACACCCGTTGCCACCGCTCCCTGCTCACCCTCTTGAGCTTTCCACTCCCACTTGCCCACCACCCACTCGTTCCCCGCGTGTTCTGCCCTGCTCTCACTCATTCTCCGACCTTCATCCGTCTTCTCCGCCTGCTCTTCTTCTACCTTCTCCTCCCTCAAAATGAGGCTATACCTCTTTTTCCACTCCTTGCTTTGCTTCTTCTCATGCTCTCTAGTGCTTTGCTTCCAGCTGTCCTGTATCTCTGTCCACCCAGGTGTCTGTCCCTCTTGGCTGATAACCCTATACAGCGTCTTCTGGAAGACTTCATCCTCTGTTGCTCCCCCCTCTTCCCAAACTTCTGTCCCTCTCTGGCTCTTGAAGACTGCATGTTCTGTTTCCTTGCAAGTTGTAACATTTTGGCTAGCAGCTCTTGAGTCCACCTGGCCTATCTCTGTGGACCTCATTGCCCCACGGCCGTCCTCACCGTCGTCAGCTACAGACACAAGCAGCACTGAGCGGAAGACAGCCTGAGCCCCTCCCGCTGGCAGTGAGATGGCACCAGTTCTGTTGGGCGTGTTCTTCTCTTTGCCCTCTCCTGACTCTTCAGCGGGAGTCTCACTTATTGTCTGGTAAACCCTGAGTTGCTTCCTCTGTGCCCTTGTTGACCGAAGGAGGGGCAGGTAAATGCGGAGGTGGCCATGGAGGAGCCAGAGGAAGGCTACACACAGCCAGAGCCCGAGAAAGATGCAGAGGCATAGGTAGCCAAGGAAGAGCCACCAACAGTACACTCCCAGTGGCTGCCCCCCCTCTCTGCTGTCTCTCAACTTGATCTCGTACTGAAGCCCAGCAGAGAAAGTAGGGCTTCCGGCTGAAGGATCACGCAAGGTTGAAAGTGCGGTGGTGGCTGAGAAACTAGGGGACGTACTTGGTGTGGAACTTGAGGTCTCTGTCAAGTCTGTCCCAGTGATGGCATCATAGACCCATGTGGACCACCTCCCTGTGACTGGTTCATACTGAACTTCTCTGGTTGTTGTTGAGTTTGTTCCATAGAAAAACCATGAATACCACAATTCTTTGGTTGTTTTGCTGTAATTCAGATGAGTTGTTGATGAGTTGAAAAAGAACCACGTGTACAGCTGTGTCACAGTCTCGTAGAAAATGTGGCTGGAGGATGTGTGGCTCCAGGGCACTGAAGGAGCCATAGCGCTGTTGGGGATTGTGTTAAGAGCTGTAAGTCCTGCAGTTGATGTGTCTGTGGTCCACATGTTAGACTTTCGGTACGACCCTGTAGATAAGGGTGAAACATGCAAGAAATCTCCACGTGGACCAAAAATATGTGGGGACTGGGTGCTTGCCTCAGTTAGTGGAGAGCACAAGTCCTCTTCCTTCAAATCGATGATAGGTTGGTCATGCAGCTTGCTTGGACTGTAACACTTTACACTTTCCGGGTCGTTTACAATGTTTGGACCTTCACGGATGTACACATTTTCTACCTCACTGTTCAGCCATGCTGAGAGGTAGCTCACCTTGCAGCTGCAGTGCCAGCGGTTCTTAGACAGGTAGACGTAGGGAATGCCTGGCTTAGAGTCAAAGAACTGGTTTGGCAAAACGGTTAAATGGTTGTCCTCCACATCAAAGGTCTTGAGAGCTGTGGAGGGTATCAAGGACAGCAACTGTGGAGGCAAGGCTTGGATGTAGTTCTGTGAGAGGACCAGAATCTCGAGCTGTGTCAAACCACTGAAAGTGGCAGCATTCAAGGTGTGCAGCTTGTTGGCCTGCAGGTGGATCTCCATGAGGCCAGCAGCTGCCGCAAAGGCATTGGGCTGAAGCACTTCGAGCTGGTTACTTGAGAGCTGCAGTATTTTCAGCTTGGGAAGGAGAAACTCAGAGCTTTGCTCCAATGTAGACACCTGGTTCAGGGAGAGGTCCAGCTCATAAAGCTCGGAGAAGTCCTTGAAGGAGGTCCATAACAAGGAGATGAACTGGTTGTCAGTGAAGTTCAGAACTTGTGTGGTCAGCTCTATGGCGGAGGGGACGTTGCTCAGGCCCATGGAGGTGCAGCTCACACGTGGACGGTTGTCATGGTTTTTGTCACGTACACAACTGGCACGTGTCATCGGGTAGCTGTGAGCCAGGAGGAGGAATATGGAGACAAGCAACGGATTCATTTTGCTGCAGATGGCTGGAACGGAAGCTTCAGACAAAATAACACAAAAACACAATTTAAACATGGAGGTAAAATTAAAGTGTTTGCTAACTGACCGCTGACCACGGTTGAGGCATTTCAACAGCTGCTGCACATCCTGACCGTTGACGCATCAGAAATTTGCTCTTCTGATGGCAAACGTGGTCAGTCTGGGCAGCCAGCAGGAGTGTTTTTTTTTCTAATGTAATGTAATATTTAAAATATAAACACAATATGATTATGACAAAGTTCCTGCCTCCACATGTGACAATGTCATTTAATATCAATAAGCGCCAACAACATTTTCCTGCTGTTTTTGCCATTTCAGTTCACATTACAATAATGCAAGATAGAATAAAATAATAATGAAAAAAATGCAATATAAGAGGACAGACAGATAAAACAAGAAAGTAAGCTGCAAAAGACAAATATACCTGAAAAATGAATAATAATAAAAACTTGAGTGCAGTATTTGAAAAAATGTCATGTGTTAAACATTATTTACCTTCCTTTCACCTTCCTACACTAAAAAGCCACTACCAAAATATATTTCCCCCACTAAAGTACTTTTACCAGTAAGTAAAGGAAATTAAAAAATGTCTTTTACCCTGCTTGTCATCAGCGTTTCAGCGCCGCGACATCTCCCTTGGAACCCAAACTGGTCGATCTCCGTCAAGGGAGGCTGTCGTGGTTCAGATATCTGCGAGTGTGTGAACGCGTGTGTGTGTACGTACGCATCCGGAGTGCGGTGGGGGCAGTAAACCATGCAATCGTCCTGCAAACAGACTTCCTTGTGTCCAAATTCAAACCCTGTGTCTATGTGCTGCTCTCTTCAGACACTCCGTCAGCTCCCGGTGGCCCCCAGGGTCCCCTTCTCCACCCCTGGTCTTGTCTTGTGGCTGACCACACACAACGTCCGGCCACTCAATCTGCACAGAGCACTTGGCCTGCGGTGAAAAGAGATGCCCACGGAGGAAACGCAACGACACGTTGATATGGTCACTCAGCAGAACCAGCTGCCACAGCACTGCAGTGACCCTGTAACCGCCTTAAGGAAACTGTCAGCTGCCGTACCCTACGCTCCTGTCCATCGGATAGGCCGAGTGCGTGCGGGAACGGCGTGTGCGTGGAGCACTGCGACCGTGCACTGGAGCAGCGGATGGACGCATGCAATCGGTACCTGTGTTGCTACCTACTGTACACTGAACTTGGTGCTGTTGCTGTTGGAGCTGCACACATGGGCTGTGTGTAGTGGGGGCAGCTGGTAGCGTAGAGGTTACCTTCGACTGCCTTCTATCCAAAGCTGCAGGTTTGAATCCCACCTCCAGCTGTAGTACCCTTGAGCAAAGTACTTACCCTGAATTTACCCTAGTAAAATTACCCAGCTGTACAAATGGGTGAATAATTGTAAGTAGCTTAACACTGCAAGTCGCTTTAGAGAATCAAAAGGGTCAGCTACATGAACAGATGAATACATGAATGAAGGTAAATGTACTGCACCTCACGCACCTTCGACCCCACGGCAGAGACGAGAACGGTTACTGCGATGTACCACAGCGAGCACCTTTACCGCGATCCTTGCACTTGTAGGCTACGGTCAAGCGACCTGTGTGAGTGACGAAGGGCTGCGCACATCTACCGGGGTCATGGGGTTAAATCAGCGTAATTCAAGTCTCGCTGGTGAACAAACACGACAAAAATAAATCAATTTTAAAATACAAGAACAGCATAAGTAGAGTGAACAAGCAGGGATTCACATATTATTATTAGTTTTTATAGAGCGCTCTTCTCACGTAGTGACACGGAACGCTTTAACACAGGCATACAGCAAATAAAATTGATACAAACAAAGAAGACGGTCAACTAATGGCTGCCGTCATGAAGAACTTATCATAGAGCTACAAGCATACCTACTGGCCACCGGGGAAAGGAACAAAAACTTCCAACTGAAGGTTGAGGGAGAAAAAAAAAACCTCTGGGGGTCCACGGGCCAGTGGTTGCCCCACCCTGCTGGGCATTCTAGAAAGTAACAATTTGTAAGCCAGTGTGTAACAAGTAATTATAATGTTGGTAAAAGTAGTAACATGATAAGTAAGTAGTAACATCATAACACACACAAGAGTAATAAGAAGGGGGTGTTTACAATTTGTCCAAAAACAAGGGAATCATCTGCGACGTTCTTAAGGCTTTCTTATTTGAAAAGAGTGAAGAAGAAAGTGTGAAAGAACGAGGGATCATAGACATTTTTCTCTGGGCAACTGAATGCATTTTGCTTTATGAATATAAAATATTAAATGTAGCCAGTAAGAGATCAATGTCCACAGCTTGGCCCGGGTGATGAAAAGAAAAACACAGAGAAAGTCACGGCAATATTAAGGCGAGTAAAGAGAGAAAAAGAATTTGCCACAGAAATCTGGCCCCCGGCCGAAGCGAAATATACATCATCATGCCGAGCCATGATGACACGAGGAAGCAAAAAGCAAATGAAACTAAGTGACGAGGATGGATTCTTTCTCGATTCTTCCCGTCGCAACTGAACAAAAAGACAAGAAATCACCGCGTCCGTTACATTTCCTGTTTTGGACAACAAAAGCACTTGCAGGGAAGGGTGACGAACGCCGCGTTCACACAGTGTGCGCCTGACGCGGCGAATGATTGATTCTGAGCTGCCCGGTGGCGGTTCGTTGTTCGCGCCAACACAACTGAGGCGCTTAGACCCTTTCGAGTCCAGTCGCAGGGCGCGGGGCGCGGCGCGCGACACGGCCGAGCGTCACGGAGGCCCGCGTGAAGGAGAGGGGCGCCGCTGCGCTTCGCGGGCTTCGCAGGAGCGACCGTCTCCGTCGCCGCGGCGCTCTGCGTGATGACGTCACGCCCAGGAGAAGATGGCGGAGGGGGGGGTCGAAGAAGGCGGGAGGTGAGGAGGTCCGGAAGCACTCGGTTCACTCTCACTTCCGCTCGCGTGTATGGCGCGCGCTCTTCGTGTTCCGTGTGGACGTGGAGGCGGTGGAGAAAAACTGAAATATAAACATTGATCAAGTGTGTGTGTTACGATCATAAACATACACACACACAGCACTCAGTTACAGCGAGCCGAGTATGTCTTAATTATCGCGTCACTCAGTCAGTGCCACTTACGCTCAGTCTGTGGGTGTTAATGGCAGCGGTGTGTCCATCCACCATGAATGATGTCACACGCTGTGTGTGAGAAACACGTTAGTGACAATGTCTTAATCTCATGGCAGTTAGTTGGTCAACGTCAGACACTAGTATGTCTGTGAGTCCTCAGCATTTCACCCTTTGAGGGCCTTTCTCAGCTCATCCCTGAATAATATGTGTCGAAGCGGACCTTCCGCCTGTTGATAGTGTGCCATCTGTCTCTCTCTCTCTGTGTGTGTGTGTGTGTGTGTGTGGGCAGGGCCAGGGCTGGTGGGTGGAGCCCCCCGTGTTGTGCGAGCCCCCCGTGCTGTGCGAGCCCCCCGTGCTGTGCGAGCGCCCCCTGCCGGCAGGAGGAGCCCTGTACCGCTGTCCCAACTTCAGCATGAGCACCAAGGAGAGCCCAGCGGAGTGCGGCGAGGCTCTCGGCCTTTGTCCTCCGTCCTTCCAGTTGGAGCAGCTGCTCGTCTGAGAAACGCGGCTAGGGTAGAGCACTTTGTGTCTCCGTGTCTGCGCAGAGAACGGGAGCGAGAAGCGCGTGACGCCGGCGTTCGGACCGAACAAGCTGCTCGAGGCCCCGCCCTGCTCGGCCGTTCTCCCAAAGGAGCGTTTCCGGTGGAACGCCGATGAGGTGAGGGCGGGCTGTCGGGATGGAGTTGGTGAGCGGGGACGCGGGAGCGAGAAGCTCGGGTGAGTCGTGGTACACTCTACACCCTCCGCTGTACAGAAGAAAAGGTCATGTGACTTGATGTGATTGTGCAGCAAAGTAAGTCAGAGTTATGATGGTGCTCGCCCTCAATGGGCTTCACCGCGCAGCCTGTGTCTCCAGAAGGGATGCCGTTGTGCAGGCGACTTCACGTTCTTCACACTCTTTTAGTCGTTGCAGTATGGGGGTGGGACAAAAAGCGGTGTGAGCACAGGGCTCAGAGATGTTGGCAGTGTCCCCAAGGAGGAAAGTCAAGAGTCACAGATGTCCCTGTTTCGCAGGAGATTGCATCCTACCTGATCTCATTTGACAGACACGAGGAATGGCTTACCTCCACGCTCAGGACTAGGTGACGTGTGTGTGTGTGTGTGTGTGTGTGTGTGTGTGTTCGTTCATTCTCTTAGCTGGTGGCGTAGTGGTTACAACTGTTGCCTTCAGGCCCAAGAGGTCGCAGGTTTGCGCCTAACCTCCAGCTGTAGTAACCTTGGGCAAGGTACTTAGCCTGAATTGCTCCTGTAAAATTTCCCAGCTGCATAAACGGGTCAGTAATTGTAAGTAGCTTAACAGTGTACGTTGCTTTGGAGAAAAGTGTCAACTAAATTAATAAATATAATGTAACTTAGGCCCTCTCTTTAAATGTCCCCTGGCCAGGCCCCTCAATGGCTCCGTCATACTGTACAACAGGAAGAAGGTGAAGTATCGGAAAGATGGGTACTGCTGGAAGAAGCGGAAGGACGGGAAGACGACAAGAGAAGATCACATGAAGCTCAAGGTTCAAGGTGTGGAGGTGAGCGCCCCCTGCTGGACACACCCGCAAACAACTTCTGTGGTGGGTATACGGTATGGTGATCACTTAATGTGCTCCTCATTCTCGGTCTCTTCCAAAGTGTCTCTATAGCTGCTACGTCCATTCCGCCATTGTCCCAACGTTCCACAGGAGGTGCTACTGGCTTCTGCAGGTCAGAGTGTTTGTCTGCTTTGAGGGATCTTTACTGTGAGGGACCTTCAGTTCTCTCCCTTCACAGTTGCGTTGAGGACCTGTGTACCTGGTGAAAATCCTTCGACCAATGACCGTAGGTGTTCCAGCTTCAGAGACGGACTCAGGTGGCAACCTGACAGGGCCAAATTGGCCCATAACTTCCGGAACATGCTTATTAAATAAGATCCATGATGTAATCAGTAATCAATCTGGAAATGGTACGGCACATTCCAAAGCAGACAACATTGACGCTCAAATGTCATGCATTGCTCAACACTTTGTTTCTCCACGTTTTGAAGTTGTCTGTGTGATGACACTGGTCCTCAATGTACACACCCCGTTGTCTAACACACTTAATTCATAACCCTCTATTTATTCACAGTCAATAGAAGGTTAAAAGTACTAATGTTATTTTATTCATTTGTTCACTAGTGCTATAAAAATCTTGGATACTATCCAGTCATGGGTAATAAAGCAGAGTACTTTTTTATTACAGCCTTTTATTTTAAAGTTTTAAAATGAAAGATGATTTTCAAAAGGGGCAAATGGTAGCATAATGGCCAGCAGTAGTGGCTCCGCTACCCCATACTCCCTAAGCACCTCCCACAGAAATTCCCGGGGAACACGATCATAGGCCTTCTCCAAGTCCACACAACACATGTAGACTGGATTAGCAAATTCTCATGCCCCTTCAATGATCTGTGAGAAGGGTAAAAAGCTGTTCCGCTGTTCCACGGCCAGGGTGGAGTCTGCATTGTTGCTCTTCAATCTGAGGTTCAACTATCAGTCAGAGTCTCCTCTCCAGCACCCCGGCATAGACTTTCCCAGGGAGGCTGAGAAGTGTGATACCCCGATAGTTAGCACACACTCTCCGGTCCCCTTTGTTAAAGATAGGGACCACCACCCCAGTTTCCCAATCCAAGGGCACTGTCCCCGAGGTCCATGCAACATTGCAGAGGTGTGTCAACCATGACAGCCCTGCAACATCCAGGGCCTTAAGCATTTCCGGGCAGATCTCATCACCCCTGGTGCTTTACCACTGTGGAGCTTACCAACTACCTCAGTGACTTCCATCAGGGAAATGGACTCTGACAGCCTGAAAGCCTCTGGCCCTGACTCCTGTAAGGGAGGCATATCACTCGGGTTTAAGAGTTCTTCAAAGTGCTCCTTCCACCACCTGACAACGTCCTCATCAGAGGTCAGAATTTCTCCACTCCTGCTAAACACAGCCTGAGCGAAACTCCTCCGACCCCTTCTGAGCTGCCGGAAGGTTCTCCAGAACCTCTTTGAAGCCGACCGATAGTCGTTTTCCATGGCCTCTCCAAACTCCTTCCATGCCCGGGATTTTGCTTCTGCAACCGCAGCCGCTGCTGCCTTTCTCGCCTGTCGGTACCTGTCTGCTGAGTCAGGAGTCCCCAGAGCCAACCAGGCCCTAAAGGCCTCCTTCTTCAGCTTGACGGCTTCCCTCACACACCGGTGTCCACCAGCGGGTTCTCGGGTTGCCGCCCAGGCTGGCACCAACAAGCTTTTGGCCACAGCTGTGCCTCGCTGCTTCCACAATGGAGGTTTTACACAGGGTCCATTCAGACTCCATGTCCCCTACCTCCTCTGGGACATGGGAGAAGCTCTCCCGGAGGTGTGAGTTAAAATCATTCCGGACAAGGTCCTCTGACAGTTGTTCCCAGCACACCCTCATTAAACGCCTGGGCCTACCGTGTCTGTCCATCGGTTTTCCCCGCCATCTGATCCAACGCACCACCAGATGGTGATCAGTTGACAGCTCAGCACCTCTCTTCACCCGAGTGTCCAGGATATGGGGCCTCAAGTCAGATGAAATGACTACAAAGTCGATCATTGATCTTTGGCCCAAGGAGCTCTGGTACCAAGTACACTTATGAGCATCCTTGTGTTCGAACATGGTGTTTGTTATGGACAAACCATCACTAGCACAGAAGTCCAATAACATTTCACCATTCGGGTTCAGATCGGGCAGGCCGTTCTTCCCAATCACCCCCCGCCAGATTTCCCAGTCATTGCCAACATGAGCATTGAAGTCCCCCAGCAGGACTATGGAGTCTGTAGGTGGGACCCTGTCCAGAACCCCTCCCACCTTCTCCAACAAGGCCAAATACTCTGAACTGCTGTTTGGTGCATAAGCATACAGTCAAAGTTTTCCTCTCTGCAACCCTAAGTCACATTGAGGCAACCCTCTCATCCACCAGGGCAAACTCCAACTGTTTGGCAGCTAGCTGGGGGCTTGTGAGTATCCCCACACCCTGCCTGGCACCTCTCACCTCATGCAACTCCTGAGTGGGAGAGGGACCACCCCTTATCAAGGAGCTTGGTTCCAGGCCCAACGCTGTAAGTAGAGGTGAGCCCAACTATATCTAGTTGGTATTTCTCAACCTCTCACACCAGTTCCAACTCCTTTCCCCCCAAGGGAGGGGGCATTCTATATACTAAGAGCCAGTTTTCATCACAAGGGGCCATGACACCATGCACCACCCTTCCACCTCTAGCTATGCATAGCACCAGACCTCAATGCTAGATCTTGCAGGTGGTGGGCCCACATGGCCCCCCCACAATACCTTTTCAGGCTGAGCCCAGCCAGGCTACATGGGCTACCCAGCCACCAGGCACTCACCTAGGAACACTACCCCCAGGCCTGGCTCCAGGGGTAGGTCCTGGTGACCCTATTCCAGGCAGGGTAAACATTCTCTTGTTTACTTTTTTCATGGAGGTTTTTGGATCATGTTAGTCCAGATCTTCACTCCCCACCTGTTCACCTTGGGAGACCCTACCAGGAGCATAATACTCTCAACAACATAGCTCTAGAGATCCCTAGATCACATAAGCCCTTCCACCACACCAAGGCCCCAATCCAGGAAGGGATCTGGGTAACTTGACTGGAGAAATTGAGGCTAAGTACACTGCTCAAGGGTTTTACAGCAGCAAGTGAGATTTGAACCAGCAACCTTCAGATCCAAACACAGTAGCTCAAACCACTGTGCTACCAGTTGCCCCTTCAGTCACTAAGACCCAAGCGAGCTGAGTTAAGGCGGTCCCACACTCCAGTTCTGGCTCAGTGTTCTTTACTGTGTTGTATTGGTGCACATTGGGGGTTGGGGGTGCACAGGTTGGATTCAGTGCAGATAAAGAAATGGTAATCTGTTTCAAAGTTTGTATCTGGACTGATGAGCATATCTGAGATGAGGAGCGAGTGTATTGCCTTGTTTCTGGAGGAAGATATAAGACAGGCATGTGACAGCAATGAGCCATCTGCAGACGGTCTTTACCTGTGCAGTAAATAAATGTGTGCTTTCCAGCTCGTTCCTGGGTTCCAGAACCCCGACATGGTGCTGGTGCACTACCTGAACGTGCTGTCCCTCGAGGGCTGTGGGGCGATGAGCGGGCCGCTTCTGTGTGTGTCAGGCGACCGGCGGGACAGTCAGTGCTGGACTCGAGAGGAGCTACACTCCCAGCTCAAACCCATGTGTGAGTATCTGAGCCTCCGGTGCGGCCCACTGCCGTCACGCCGTCACCCATGTGCCTCTCCACTCCAGTCTACAGCACGAAGTGGTCCTGCAGCGACAGCAGCGGCGCCCCCGACTTCTCCGTCGATCACCTGGTACAGAATGTGCTGGAGACACGACAGGCGAAACCACAGCCACGCACGTGCTCTTGCCTGTGCAGCACCACACTGGGTGAGGAAGGGGGAGGGGGGCTTCGTTGTACACAAACGGTTGGTTGGATGGTGTCGTGTGACCGGCCGTATTCTCCACATCCCACCCCTTTTGCAGCGGTGCCTGGGGCCAACATTCCCCACCACTGTGTGAGCACCAAGCACCAAGGCAGCGTGGGCGGGGACAGAAAGGCAGCCGGGTGTCTGTTGCTGAGCCCTGTTACCCCCTCCACTCGTTTTGGTGGTGACAGAGAGACCTTGGCTACAGTGGCCCTGCCCCAGAGTGCCTTCATCGTCATGGCAACTGCTTTTGGCAGGAGCCGAGAGAACCTGATGCAGAACCTGAACTTTAGCGGCACTGACATAGCACACCCCTCCATGGCGCACCCTGCGAGCTTAGTCTCCGCTGCAGCCCCCTCCCTGGCAGTGGCAGCACCCTGCAGCTGTGCAAAGTCCCTCCTCAGCAGCACCCCAGGTGTGGCCGTGCTCAGCCTGAATCTGCCCTTGAGGCCCATCTCCGGAGGTACGTTCACAAGTGACCGGCTCGTGTCGGGGTGCAATTCTCCTGGCTCTCTCCCTCTCCCAGCGTCCTCCCCTTGTTGCCCCCTGGCCTTCGACCCCGACTCTTTCCTCAATAGCTCCAAGCGAGGCCAGGCATATGGGGGCACTTCCCAGTCGAGTTGTGTCTCTGCGTCGTTAGCCCCTGACATCCCTTCTCTCGCCCTGCCCCTCTGCCCTTCCTCCCTTCCCTCGTCGCCATCCCGTTCTCCCCTGGCTGAGGTGGGTTGTGGTAGGAGTAGTGCGACCGGTCTCCCTGTTTCCATGGCAACCCCATAGACGCTCTCTCCCTCACTGGTCCTTCCTCTGTCGCCCCTTGGCCTGGAATCTGCCCTGGGTCTGGACCCCCTTCAGATGTTGGAGGTGGAGTCTCAGGATGAGGGGCCCAAGAGAGTGGAGTATCAGGAGCACCAGGAGCACCAGGAATGCGGTCAGAGGCCCGTCCCGGAGCAGCCACTCACTAGACAGGAGGCCCGTCCACATTCAGAGCAGCCAGTGCAGCTGCGACCTTCTGCGCAGTCTCTGCCAGGGGGGAGTGAGATCGGACTGGGCGTGCCACTAGGGGGCCCTGCGGCCGTGGAGTCCCCTGTGCCCGTGAAAGAGGAGCAATCCTTCCTGGCAACGCCCCCTAGTGTTGGGCCAAGGCAATGCCTGTGGAAGCAGCCAGTGAGGATGTCTCTGAAGTCCAAACCCATGGGGACATCTCCCAGGACAGCCAGCTCCCTGACCTGATGTTGGAGTTCTTGGGTGGGGGGCAGGAGCAGCAGGATGAGCAGCTAGAGGCGAGTGGCTCCTCCCACACACACCCGTCACCCCCGTTTCCTGCTGCGGTGTGCTGTGTGGCGCCCCCTCCACTCAAGCCGGCCCCTTCCTTCCTGGCCTTTCCCTCCCTGACGTCCTCGCTGCAGAGTGGCGCAGGGGCAGAGCAGCGGCACCTCGCCATCATAACAGATTTCTCTCCTGAGTGGTCCTACCCAGAGGTGAGCACAGGGCGGCATGGCTATGTGCGGGGCTCTGGGGATGTGTGTGTTCTGCTCAGCGCAGGCTGCCTGTTGTTGCCACATTGGATCACATTGGATTTGGCCCCTCCCGCTGAACATGCCCTCAATTTTGCAGTCTGTAAATTTTTGTGTGGTGGTTCTGTTGTGGAAGCT
The DNA here is from genome assembly GCF_900964775.1 of Scleropages formosus. Classification (NCBI taxonomy): domain Eukaryota; kingdom Metazoa; phylum Chordata; class Actinopteri; order Osteoglossiformes; family Osteoglossidae; genus Scleropages; species Scleropages formosus. The sequence goes on from NC_041818.1 coordinate 29,502,377, forward strand.
AACATCATGTTGCACAATATTCATTGTTATGTTTAGGCAATTCATGTGTGAAAGATAGTTGATGCATTGGGTTGTACAGCAACCTCAGGAACCTAGAGCAACATCAGGGCTAAAATGAAAACCAAGGTGTGACATTAATACAGTATTGCTATCTGTCACTGTATCTGTTATGAGTAGCTTTACGCTGAAATTACTCTCCTGAAATTATTGGGACTAAAGTTGTAGGTCATTTACGACTTGTGCTGTTCATGGCTCTAGAGTCACCTTCAGCGCTAAGACAGTTGCCTTGTTCTTCTCACAAGAGGATCCGAAGACACGACCTCTGATATCAGCTGCGCTTCAGTTATCCTCTTCCATTTGCTTTCAGCTCAAACAAAAGTTTAGGGGCCAATGGGAATGAGAAGAGTTGGCAGAAACATGGACTCCTGACCTCTGACCTCTGGTCCCTGATCCCTCTCTGTCTCTCGCTCTGGGGGTCTATCTCTCATTGGGGAGGGGATACAAGGATTTTTTTAACGGCTCGTACCTCAGGAGTGCCAAGCACACCAGACACGTTGTGTGTGTTGTCAACGTGCTCAGCGGCTCAGTGGGACACGCATTGTCATGGTAGAGATGTTTGCGTGTCAGTTATATTGTGTGTTATATCCACCTGCGCACCACTACCACTCAGTAACATGAGTGACAGATACCGATATACAGATTTATTTGCAGGTTATGCTCTCTAAAAATATAACGATGTATTTATGCAAAAGATAGTTATAATAAATAAAAGTACACTCAGATACATGACAAGCTTATGAGAAGATACTGTCTACCGTAGTAAAAGGGCACCCCGATCAAGCGCAGCGCTACTTTTGAGCCGTTATGCAGTCGTTATTGTAGTTCCAGGGCGGGCGTGAAAAGAGTTGATGCGAGAACTCCGGGGGGGCTTTGCTCCGCCTCGCCGAGCCGAAGAGGGACGCGACGGTACCGCGTTACGGGGGCCCCGAAAAGTGCCGACGGAGCGACGGAATCACGAGGGAAGGAGAGGCGCCGGTGCGCGTCGCCTTGTTTCTACACACAGCGAGCTGCACGGCTGCTGCGCGAAAGGAGCCTTTTATAGCGTCGCCGTGTTTTTAGTTTACACGCGACGAGAGAGCACTCGGCGGTGAAGCACTTCTTTGGCACGAGGTTTCTGTGCTTCAGAGGGTCTGTGAGTGTGTGTGTCTCTGTGTGCGCGATGTCTCACTCACTGTTTGGTCCTTTCTGTCATGTCACAGTGACCAGTTGTGACCGGTTCTGGCTTTTTTTGAAACTTGGTGCTCTGCTTCCTCAGGGTGGTGTGACGGTGTTGATCACAGGGCCCTGGACAGAAACATCTGGATGCTATTCCTGTGTGTTTGACCAGAGTACTGTCCCTGCCTCTCTGATCCAGCCAGGAGTCTTGCGCTGCTACTGCCCAAGTGAGAACACCACACACACACACACAGAGGAAAGTGGAAAGATCAGTTTATGTTATGACGTGTGCTATTCTATCGTGGAAAATGTGCAAGGATGGAAATCTGAAAGAGCTATACAAGAGGAAAATGGCTACAGATGGTGTCGCAGCTAGAGCTGTCACTTTGTAGCCAGAAGGAGCTGGGTTCATATCCCACTGCTGTAGTACCCTTGATCAAGATACTTAACTTGGAACTGATACAAGGAAAAGTAGCCAGCTGTGAATGCGCATATCAGTGTAAAAACGCTGTCCACGCTATAAGTTAGTGGAAAAAGTGGTCATGTCAGTGAGTAACTCAAAGAGCGAGCAGTGTACTCAAGTGTACTCCACCCAAACCTTGACTTCTCCTGATGTGATGCACTCTCCGTCTTGTTCTCTGAGGTGTATGTCACTTTGGAGAAAAGCATCCTGGAAATGAATAGATGTGAACGTGAACATGTGGAGCAGAGTAAAAATGCTCTGCGCTGCACTTCGGGACACCAAGAGAGGGGGCGCCGTTGTGTCATCTTTTGCTCTGTGCCTGTGTTGAGCATTGGACTTGTGAAATGCCTTCTCACGTTGCAGAGCTTGAACTAGCTTTGAGCACTTGTCCATCTCTCGGCCAAGTCCAAGAAGGACACGATGGGCTGGTAACTGACCCTCTTTCCCCCCCGGGGCTGCTCAGCTCACGAGGTCGGCCTGGTGGCCCTGCAGGTCCTCGAAGGCATGGCAGCAGTGTCCTCCTCAGTCCTCTTCGAGTACCGTGCCCGCAGCATGGCCTCTCTGCCAAGTTTGCAGCTCGACTGGCCGTCACTTGACGGTAAGTGGACCGAGCAGCCCCTGCGATCCACAGGTCAGAGGTGTGTGTCCAGGGTCCGGGGCAGATGACTGTCATCCTTCACCCTTCCATCTTCACCGAGGGTTTCCAGGGTTCCAGGAGCTGCTCCTCCTCCGACTGGCTTGCCTTTCTTCAGTGTTTAGTGAAGTGTGGGTGTGGATGTGGGGGAGGAGGGGGTCACTGAGCAGCTGAGGACCAGAAAGTAGGATCATCATATGTGTGTGTCTGTGTGTGAATGTATGCGTGTGTGTGTCTGTGTGTTTGGCCCAGTTGTTTTATGCTCACTTGTTGTCCTCCCATCCTCCTACTTTAACAAGACTGAATTAGAGCACATTACCACAGGGCCTCAGAGGACCGCAGTGCTGCTGGCTCAGGAAGGTTTTAAACACACACACACACACACACACACACACACACACACACAATCTTTACCTTTACTTGTCTGTTACACACTTTTCTTCAAAGTGGCACACGAATCAGAGTAAACAAAGGACATCAACAACTGACAAAGAGCTTTAGGCACGCACGCATGCACGCTCACACACAGCTTATGTGTGTGACGCCACCATGTTGCTGGTTCACATCCCTCCAGTAGCTCCTATAGAAGTGACATTTGAATAGCAAATACACAGATAATCGTAGCAGATGATGTTAAACTCATTTATGAAGCTGCCAAGGGATCAGGAAGGACTCAGCAGCTCTGAGGGACATACTCTTTATTGAAAGGATAACTCAATGTGTCAGTACCTAGCACGTGAATACTGAGTATTAGTCCAACACACACCTACTGTACAGGCCACAGGTATGCAAACCCTCTTCCTAAAGCTGCTGCAGGGCCCCTTGCATTGTGTGTTGAAGCAGCAGGGTGATGTGATAGCAGAGAGAACAACGCCCCCTTCTGCTGGACAGTAGTGTGTGCACTCTGGCAGATTCCTGGGCTCAATACGAGTATGTGAGCCATGACTGCTTGGGGAGGAATATGAAGTGGGTGTATATGTGTGTGCGTTTGTGTGTGTTGCACCCATACACTTCTCACACGTGCATGAAGAGGATGAGTTCCTTGCCAGAGAAAGGCCTAGACTCGTCCATGAGGGGGATGGCGATGGGGACAGAGGGACACAAATACTGGCAGGATCTGGGAGGAGAGGATTACATTTTCCGAAGCGCAGGATTTCCCCGGTGCTACTCACTGATGGATGGCATGGAGCTGTTTTCCACTGTCAACACTTAGCCACCGCCCCACACACACACACACACACACACACACACATATATTGAGTGCTTTCCAGTGAGCTTCTTTGTGGAAATGAGTGTAAGGTTTCTACACAAAACACACTGGGACCCTGCCGGTATGTTATTAGTGTAGCTTTAAAAATGTCACAAGATTCAAATTTCACAGGAATAGCTGTGTGTGTGTGTGTGTGTGTGTGTGTGTGTGTGTGTGTGTGTGTGTGTGTTGTTAACTGACGCCTACAGTGTGACATCTAAATATGTGTATGTTTGTGTGTTTTTATGCCTCTGGGTCTCTGTAAGTGTGTCAGTGAAGTCTGTGTGTGTGCTGCCCTAGTATGCAAGTGATGTCAAAGTGTCCAGCTCAGCCTGTTGCTATTTCTGACTGTCTCTAACCCAGTTTAAACCCCCGAATGGGGGGGTGAAGCGCGTCATTGGCCAGTTTTATCTCCCTTTGAAGAGCCCCCCCCCACCCCCCAGCCCCGCCCCGTCACGTCCCCAAGGGCACCTCTCTCCCATCTGTCATCCATCGCTGCCTGCACGGAGTGCCATGCCGCATTGTGCCAGCTGGCCAGTGTGTGTAGCAGCGTTCGCCTCAAGAGCTGGGACTCCCCCGCGCTTGGACCTGCACTCGGACCCGCATTTGGACCCGCACTCCATGTTCTTGCCACAGATGCTGTCGGGCTCCTCCCTTCTGTGGAGTTGCTACTCATCTTCCTTGCATGCTGCTCCATCTCTCCTCCTTCATCACGGTCTCTCTCCACAGTGGACCCTCGCCCTGTTTAACTGTCTGTGAGTGTGTGTGTGTGTGTGTGTGTGTGTGTGTGTGTGTGTGTGTGTGTGTGTGTGTGTGTGTGTCTGCGTGCGCATGAGAACACCCCCGTGCTCTGTGCCGCTTCCTCTTCTCACGTAATGATTCCTGTGGCTGCTGCTGGTCTGTGTGTCGCCCCCCCGCAGGAGGTGTGAATGGCTCCGCGTCCTGCTCAGTGGTAACCACAACTCTGTGTGTGTGTGTGTGTGTGTGTGTGTGTGTGTGTGTGTGTGTGCGCGGCGTGAGGGAGTAACAGAGAGTTGCTGAGTGGTGTCATTTTTCACAGGTCCATTTAGAGTCCCCTGTTCACCATCATCATCCTTATTATTATTAATAACTGATGTTCATATGGAGAGCTCGCTGTGCTCCGGCTCTGCTGTAGAGTCCAGGCCACGGGGGGCAGGAGACACGCAGCTTGGAGGCTCCGGGGCCCTGGTGCCGATTTTTGGGTTTTTGAGGACTTTTTTGGGAAGCTGCCCCTCCCCTCCTCCCCCCTGGGGAGCAGCAGGGAAACTGACTGCCAGCAGAAATGGAGAGTGCAGAGGGCACACGTGGCCTTACAGTGCTTACAGGTACGCCCACAGGTGTGTCTGTGTGTGTCTGTGTGTGAGACAGGTATGCGGGTCTCCATCTGCACTGGCCAGCACACAAACAGCGCACCTGTGGAGAGGAGCCCAGTGAGGGGGACAAGAGGGCGGTGTGTCTGGAGGCAGCGCAGGGTACCCACTATGCTCTGTGACCCTGGAAAGGTGTGTGGCTGATCTGACGAGTTTAGAGGTAGCTCTCTGGTGGTCATGCTTGCAGTTTGTGTGTGTGTGTATGTGTGTGTGTATGTGTGTGTGTGTGTGTGTGTGTGTGTGTGTGTGTGGCTTTCGTCTGCTTTGTTGCAGATGGTGCTTCTCTAACTGTGAACACTGGCTGCCCTGTCCTAGTGTGTATCTGAGCTGCATGTTCTAACATGCTAAGCACATGCAGCTCAGATACACACCTTTGGACCTAGAGGCTCACATTGAGTTTGTCTGCTTGTGTTTTGCTGCTGAGGGACCAAAGGAAATGAGCCAATGGTGGCGGCAACCACTACAGCTACAGTGCAGTACTGCTACACCAGTAAATGTGACACACAGCTCGACACATGGCTGTGGGGTGCATTGGTCCAGGTGTGTGTGGGCAGGCTGGGAAATGGTGAATTGTCACTTAAGGCCACATTTCCAAGCCGTTACACTCAATAGCACTACGTTTGTTGAGGGAATAAAACTTTGATTTTGAAGTAAAAGGAAAGTTTATGAGTAGAGGAAAACACCGCAGGAAGGGTAAAAAAAGAAAAGTGTGGTATATTTAACACTGTGGCCCTTTGTTGGAGAAACACGGTTCCTAAGTACTGAGCTCTTCTGCAGTGTCATCAGGTGTTGGGTCACCTACAGGGTCACGTGGCGCGCTGTGCATGGAGGGTTTCATTATGGGGTGACAGGTGCTGTCCTGCACACGGGGACCTTCCTGTAAGCCCGAGACCCCCTGAAGGACCCCCCAGTGGACCCCCAAGTGGACCCCTGACGAACCTGTGCTCTCTAACAGATAACCAGTTCCGCATGTCCATTCTGGAGCGCTTGGAGCAAATGGAGAAGAGGATGGCGGAGATGACGTCCCCCACCGGTGGCACCGGTCAGCAGCCGCAGGGCACCCAGCGTGGCCCCGTCCCAGAGGCCCCCGTGGCGGACGAGAGCAAGCAGAGCCCGGTCAGTGTTGGAGTCGTGGAAGTCCTGCGTTACGTGGAGCGCGTGTGGCGTGTCGCGTGTGGCGTGTCGCGTGTGGCGTGTCGCGTGTACACGAGCCCGATCTGTTTGTGTGCCAGATGCTAATGGGGGTGTTCAGGTAGCGCAGTGTCTCACTGAGGACGCTGCTCCTTTAAATCCTATAGAATGGCCCAGGGACCCCCCCACAACAGGTGCTTCCACGTGCCTCGCTCACTTCCCCTCTTCCCGTCGCGTCCCCTTTATATTTTCCATCCTTTAAGTCGTCCCCCTGATCTCGTTCTCCATGCGTTCTCTGCTCATGTCCCTGCTCACGTCAGCCGGTGGCCCCCCGCGCACCCCCACCCGGCGCGCATTCTCAGCAATGCTCGCCTGTTCCTTGTTGCTCATTTTTAGCTGTGTCCTCTTGCGTCAAAGATGAGGAAGGGAGAGTTGGAACGCGGAAGAGGTTTCCATTCCGGTGGAGGGAAAAACTCGAGGGAGGGGCACAGAGGCCTGGGGGGCAGCCATGGATTTAATGTTTCCTATCAGGTGGCTCTGAATGGAAAAGAGATGGTCCTCCAACTGTGTGAGTGAAAATAGAGACGGGGAGACGGGCCTTGAAATAGGAAAGGAGAGAGAAAGGATGGCAAGGCTGCTGCTCTTGCACTTTGTAGCGGGAGGCAGGTGAAAGACGGAATGTGCAGCGTTCCGCGGTAACGGACAAAGGGGGGGAAGGATCGAGTCAAAGTCAAAAGTGTCGCTGAAAAGAACTACGTGTGAGAAAAGGACTTGAGCGGCGGAGTCACTGTCACTCTCTTCATCTCTTGAGTTGGACCTCCCAAATGGACTCGCTGTACTGGAGCACTTTGCTCTCAGTGTGTGTATAGGTGTGAATGACGAACATCTATGTACTTGCTACATCTTTAACATAACTAATACAACAGCAGTGGATGTACTGTACACTTGGTGTTGTTGGATTTGTCCTCAGCGCCCTTCTTTGTGTCTTTGTGTCTCTCTCTGTGTCTCCTTCTGTGTCTCCCAGTCAGGGTCATGGTTCGAGCAGCGCATTGTGGCGCTTTTTGAACGCATGATGGCAGGGGGCCGGTGGGGCGGGGGGAGTGAGAAATTGATCCACTCTGTGAGACACAGAGGAATGACCCTACTTCACCTCGCTGCTGCCCAGGGATACACTAAACTCATACACACCCTCATACACTGGAGGTAGGTACGCACACATCCTTGCCTGTGTTCCTGAAATGTACTCGCTGCAGTCCATTCGTACATGCGTCAATGTTTCCTCCTCCTCCTCTTCGTCCTCCTGTTGTCTCGAGGAGTGTGAATTCGGACAGTCTGGATCTGGAAGAGGAGGTCGACCCCCTTAACGTGGACCACTTCTCCTGCACACCACTAGTGAGTTGTCCCCAGATTCTTGGGTTACACTACAATATGAGAAAATGGAGAAATGAGAAGATTTGTTCTCTCGTCACTGTTCAATGTTCAGTTCAGCTCAGTTCAGTGTATTTTTATAGAGCCCTGAACAAAAGCATAAGACAAACAGACAAAAGATAGTTGGCTATATATTAAATTGGCACAGTGTCCATGCGGGTATCAAAGCTATTAGTATGTCTACTGGTCACGGAGGAAAGGAACAAAAAGTTCCCAACTGAAAGTGAAGGGAGAAAAAAACTCCGGGGGCCCAGGTGCCAGAGAATGCCCCCTCCCTCCACTCCTCCTGAAGCCAATGCAGCAATGTAAGTACTGCTTTTATATGGTCGTACTTCCTAGTTCTTGTAACAATTCTCGCAGCAGGATTTTGTACCAACTGTAGCCTGGATACAGTATGGTGCGGACAGCCCCATAATAGCACATTGCAATAGTTCCATCTGCTTGAAGCTTCTACCTTTGGTGCTAAAGATTGGCGTGATTGTGTCAAGAGTTTCAGCATCGCCACCCACCACAAGTACCTCTGTTTTACTGGCATTCGGAAATAAAAAATTACTCATACATAATTTTATACTGGTGAAACAATTAGCTAAAGACACCACATGTGATTGGTCATCATTTACATTTATTGATTTTGCAGATGCTTTTCTCCAAAGCGAACACAGTATTTTCTTTGAGATGTACGTCATTACGTTAGGAGAGACGTAGCTGCAGAGGTGTGATTCTTAAATACAGTTAGTTTGTTTTCCTCACCATATGCACTGATGTTTGTCACAGAAGTTCGACGTTCATCAGGCTTAAAGGAAATGTATAGCTGTGTGTCATTGACATATGAGTGGAAACTTACATTGTATTTGCTCATAATATCACCCAATGGTAACATGTAGAGTGAGAACAATAATGGACCCAACACAGAGCCCTGAAGCACACCATATTGAACATATAATTGCTCATGTAATCGATACGTTACTAGTACTATTTTCATCAAGATGTTGCACGATTTTGGTCTTACTGTTGTCAAACGACAACGGCAGGTATCGATCAAAGGGTAACAAGTAATGATCGGGAATAGTTTTGTTTAGAGGAATAATATTTACATTATGAACGTGTACGCCGTAAGTTATGATGAGATCGAGCGTTTGGTTACGGGAATGAGTAGGACCGTAAACAACTTGAGTAAAACCGGCGGAACTTAAGAGAGACTTAAATCTATTAGTGAGAGAATCTGACAACAAGTCCATATGAATATTGAAATCACCCATCAAGCTTATTTTGTCATGAGTGATGAATAAAGGGGCTATAAAGCTACAAAATGTTACATTTCGTGCATAGATTTTGCCAGTCTCTGTATATTAGTTATTGCTTCCTGCCCCCAGATGTGGGCGTGTGCACTCGGCCACCAGGGGGCAGCAGTGCTACTGTACCGCTGGAACAGCTTGGCACTGGGCATCCCGGATTCTCTGGGGCGTCTGCCGCTGACTGTCGCACGCTCCCGAGGCCACAGCCACCTGGCCCGCCGCTTGGAGGAGATGCATGCCCAGAGCACGGACCCTGAGGAGCTTTGGCTCGAGACCACAGACCCAGGGGAGCTCCGGGTGCAAAGCTGCCACTGGGGCCACGCCAGCACCTGTCGGCAGCACCCGTTCCTGCAGCTTCCCCTCTCCCCGATCTCTACGAGTCCGGACACAGGTGAGAGCTGTGAGTTGGGAAGCTTTTGGCTTGTTTGCATCACTCTGAACATTTTCTCACACTATTTCAAATACAGTGAAGCTCTAAGTGAGAAGCAATAAGGTGTCGACAGATGGGCGAGTGGGTGTGTCTCTGGCCAGCTCTGCTACTGCTGCTTTATACATCCACAGAGATCTTCACATGTTGCTCCCTGTGTTCCAGGTCTCAGCTGTTCCAGTAGCACAGCCTCGCCCTCCCCAAGCTCTGCTTACTCCAGCTGCTCCATGCTCTCCAGCCCCCGTGCATACAGCCCTCCTGAGCCCATGGACATTTCTATGCCTCCCCCCCCCCATGCCTCTGTGCCACTGCTGGCTGAGGTCCCTGACACCAGTAACCCTGGTCTGCCTGCCCCCCGCCGGGACCACACTAGCTTTGAGGCAGAGCTGCTGAGCTACAGCGAGAACGCAGAGAACGAAGACCTCATGCCTTCAGTGGAGGACCTGCAGGTGTGAGACACCGCAAACACACACGCACAGATTGAAAACCTAGACTTCACATTCCGTGGTTCACACATGAAGCAAAACTTCTGCACAGATTCTGATAAAATTAAATAATTTGAGACATGTGGAATGTGAAAAGGTAAAAAATTAGTTTTTGAAAAAATATGCCCCTGACACAGGGGGTGTGGTGGCGCAGCGGGTTTGACCGGGTCCTGCTTTCTGGCAGGTCTGGGGTTCAAGTCCCGCTTGGGGTGCCTTGTGACGGACTGGCGTCCCATCCTGGGTGTGTCCCCTCCCCCTCCAGCCTTATGCTCTGTGTTGCTGGATTAGGTTCTGGTTCACCCTGACCCCACTTGGGGCAAGTGTGTGTGTGTGTGTGTGTGTGTGTGTGTGTGTGAGAGAGATGTACTGGTGAATTTAGGCCAGAATGTCAGCAAGACTCACAAGTGGGGGACAGTTGGTAGTGTAGTGGTTAGAGCTATTACCTTTGGATGCATGGGTCACAGGTTTGAACCTCACCTCTGGCTGTAGTACCCTTGAGTGAGATATTTACCCTCAAAATTGCTTGTGTAAAATTACCCTGCTGTATAAATGGGTAAATAGCTGTAAACTTGTAACATTGCCAAGGTGATATCAGCTCAAAGGCTGTTTCACTGCCCTCTGCAGGTGGACATGGTGGCCCTGGCAGAGCAGATTATTGAGGCCACGCCTGAGCGCATCAAGCAGGAGGAGTTCCCTCGGGGGGGCCGAATCCCCGCTAAGAGAGAGACGAGGCAATTCTGCCATTCAGGACACCATGCCTTGGCTGGCCTCCTACCTGGACAATGTGGACAGCCAACCCAGCTTGTCGCTGCCCAGGTAGATAGAAGTGTCTGCTCTCTTCCTGTAACGCTGCTTTTCCCTCAGCTCCGCGCCTCCTCCTTCCACGTCCACCACCCATACGTGCTGTAAGTGACACACTTTTGTGCCACTCGCTGTGATCAGCAGGTGTGTTTGCCACGCTCCGCTCGCACAGCCCCCATCGCCCCTCAGCACCCTAGCGCTGCGGTGGCTGCGGCCCCCCAGCAGTGCCGCCTGGGCCGAGTTCCTCAGTGCGTCGGCCAGCGGGTGCGTGGAGCGCGACTTTGCCCTTCTCACGCTGAGCGACAGTGAGCAGAGGGAGCTGTATGAGGCGGCACGCGTCATCCAGAACACCTTCCGCAGATACAAGGTGTGGCGCCCACAGGAGTCTCGGCCTTTTGGGGGAAGGGTGAGTGGGCGAGCTCTTAAAGAGGCTACTAAGGGTGTGTTTCCCTCCCGCTGGCAGGGCCGCCGTCTGAAGGAGCAGCAGGACCGGGCAGCAGCTGTGATCCAGAGATGCTACCGCAAGTACAAGCAGGTGCCGTAACAGGTGGAGGCGGTGGCAGTGGCTGGAGCTCTGTGATCGCAAGGGCACCGTGAGCTATCTTAACAGCAGCCCAGTCACAGTTCTTCCTCTTCCCAGATGTGTGTGTTGAGACACAGCTCACCAAAGGACGCTCGCATGTCATGTGTTTGTTTGCGTGTGCGGATCCTGTGCTTTGGCTCTCTTGAGTCACTGCCTCATATGAAAGCCACACTAATGCTGCGTGTGTCTCTCTGGCCAGCTAACGTGGACGTCGTTGAAGGTAAATGTCTCGCCTCTCCTCGCAGTGCTCTCTCTGGTCACTGACTGTGCACATGGGGCTATGTGATGAGTCCATGCACCCGTACACACACGAAACTAAAGGAAGTGACATCACCATTGCAGTGGTGCCCTGTGACGTGTTCTGCAGTGGGTCGTGTGCTCTGCTTGCTGCCCCTCACTAACGCATTGCAGAAGCTTACATTTACTGACTGTGATGTCTCTCATATTACCACATTGCAGTACACTGGCTCCTCGGGTATAGCTCCAATGTCGCTTGGTGATCGGTAACTAGACGAGGAACGTCGTGCGCGTCTATGGGATGAGTCGCTCAACAAGTGGCATCGAGTAGGAGTTTGTGGAGATGTATTTTTCACTTCCACTCAAGTTAGTTTTATTTTGAATGTAGCTTGAAGTAGCTAATCCTAACCTTAATTAAAAAAAAGAAAAATTGAGAGAAAAAATCTAAGTGGTATGTTTTTCTTTTGTGTGTGTGTGTGTGTGTGTGTGTGTGTGTGTGTGTGTGTGTGTGTGTGTGTGTGTGTGTGTGTGTGTGTGTGTGTGTGTGTGTGTGTGTCATTAGGAGGGGGTTGCTGTGGTGCAGTGGGTCTGTCCTGTGCCTGCTCTCTGGTGGGTCTGGGGTTTGAGTCCTGCTTGGAGTGTCTTGCGACAGACTGGCATCCCGTCCTGGGTGTGTCCCCTCCCTCTCCAGCCTTACGCCCCTGTGTCACTGGGTTAGACTCTGGCTCACTGCGACCCCCACTTGGGTCAAGCAGCTTCAATCAGTGTGTGTGTGCGTGTGTATGTATTATTAGGCTTTCATGGATTGTGACTTAATTTACCCACAGTTTACTAGTTTGCCATTTTACTCTCACAGAGATGAGAAGGTGCCCCAGTCACACAGGTTCTGTCCTTAAGCTCGGTCAGACCTTCTTGGAGTTCCTGCATTCAGGCACTCACTGTGTGTCTTGTTTGTAAGCTGTGACTCTGCTCCTGCTGCATTGTCCATGTTGCTTCATAAATGACACTTTCTCTGTTTGTGTGTGTGTGTGTGAGCGAGAAAGAGACAGAAGTAACTCCAGACTGTAGTTTATCACACCAAATTTGTAGGAAGGTGATGAGGATTAGTCTATCCTGAGTTTTATGCGCCTGCTTGAGCGATGAACATCAGTGCATAAAGTGGAAAGAAACAAACTAGGTTTATTTAAGAATCACATGTCTGCAACTATGTCTCTCTTTCTCCGAATGTAATGTACGAATTGTATTATCCATCAGATGTACGTCACTTTAGCAGACGCTTTTTCCAAATGAATACATGTAAATGTAAGTGTACCTCTGTGGGCTTACTGCTCCTTCGCTCACAGTACTATGCTTGAGTGGCTCCTTCCTCTGAGGTGTGAACCCGTGTCCCTCGTTGTCGCGTTACCCCAGTATGCCCTGTACAAGAAGATGACCCAGGCAGCCATCTTGATCCAGAGCAAGTTCCGCAGTTACTACGAGCAGAAGAAGTTCCAGCAGTCACGGCGGGCGGCTGTGCTCATCCAGCAGTACTACCGCAGCTACAAAGAGTACGAGAGGCTGAAGCAAGGGCACCGCGCGCCGGGGCCACTTAACCCCAAAACCAAGTGAGACACTGAATTGGCACATCGTGTGCCCTTTCTCCTTACTTGCAGCATGTCACACGATCCTCGTAACAATATGAACCCCGAAGCCTGCTCTCTGTCCCAGGAGCTCGTTTCTCACCAAGAAGCAGGACCAGGCAGCACGCAAGATCATGAGGTTCTTCCGCCGCTGTCGACACCGGTAAAGCACATCACCCTCCTCGTCTCTCACTTGCTTTATTTTCTTATTTTCTTATTAACACTTTTGTAATGTCAAGTGACACGTGAAACATTTTAGTCTATTCAGCTGACTGCAATAAATATCAAGTATTACTGCAGCATAGCAAGCAGTCAGCATAGATGAGAAATGTGCCATGAGAAGAGGTTTTCTTAGGAATTACAACCTTGGTGAGATGGACACCACACAGGGCAAGCAGCTGCTCCTGCACACCTTGTGCGTCCCGTGGCCGTCTCTCTGACAACCTGTGACTTTTTACTGTAGCATAAAACTGTCATGTGTCATAACAAGGAGCCGTAATGCCTTACCTTTCTGTTTAAAACTTGAAATGATAACAGAATTCTCTCAAAAGGCAGTGTCATTAGAAATGATTCTGTTTACTCTTCATCCGTTGCCATTCGTACGCTCAACGGGACAGGGTACCAGTGATAACAGTAATTGTAAGAATTGCCGCATTCGAGTTCTAGTTATAATGTTAGTCCTTACTTGATATCATGGCTTTAAAAGCAGCTTCTCTGGGCTTTACAGTAAAGGAAAAAGATATTTGGCTTGCAGCTCTTGGGCACTTAAAATATTAGAGCAGAAGTAAAACATTAAATCCAAAGACTAGGAGAAAGGTTACTTCAAAGAACAAATGCATTATGTAAAAGTGATTTTGAACATGTGTGTCTTAAGCCTGGATTTAAAGGTGTCCCGAGCAGTTCTAACTGAAAACCGAGTCCAAAATATCAGATGTCCTCTGTGGTTAAAAGGCAAGGCAGGAATTTTGCAAGTTTGTTGAAAAAGTTTTGCAACTCAGAAACGCATTCTTTATTTATGCTTGACATTTAAATGAGTGTAGTTAATGCTTTGGGATAATTCTCTTTACTAGCAGGTTTTCAGGACTAAAATTATTTAGTGATTCAAGCCTTTACATCCAGAGACTCTTGTAGTTGTTGATGTGTTTTTTTCTCTGTGTCCTTTACAGGATTAAGGAGCTGAAACAGAGCAAGGAACTGGAGAAGATGCAGAAGAAGGGCCTAACCACCTAGTATAGTCTCTCTTTCTCTCTCTTTCTTTGTCTCTCTCTCTCTTTCTTTCTCTGTCTCCCTCTCTCTGTCTGTCTCTCTCTCTGTCCCCCCCGTACATACTTCCTCTGCCTTTGCATAGTGAAACACACTCCTACACACAGTGCTGCTGTCAGTAAGATCTTCCTCACTCTGCCTTGTTTTTCTGCTCAGAGATGAGGGATCTGAGCTCCTCTGTCTGTCTGTAATTGGCCTTCAGCGGCGTGAAGCCAGGCGGCCAAAGCAAGCGTTCCTCTCGTCCCGCGTGGTACTGAAGACAGGAGCTGCAGGGAAGAGCAAAATACGCAGCACTGCCCTTTACCTGCCTACCTACCACTTCCCACAAATTTTACGCTGGAATATGGTCAATGTAAAGTTTTGAAGACGTATTATTACCTGAGCTGTACACTTAATCCCTGCGCAGTGTTGGAGTGAAGCGACGCACATGATGTTGGAAAGGCCTCGTGGAACTCTTCTGCACATGGCTTCGGTGACACGGTGCACCTTTCTGCTGCTTCTTCATGCCATTGTGCCTGTGCTGGGGCTGTCGATGGGACACGCTGCTGCAGGACTCTGGGCACAGGGTCAGCGCTGAGCATGTGGAGCAGCTGCGGAGCCACAGGGAACAGAGAGAGCAAGAGCGACTCGACCCCGAGGGGAAGAGCGGCTGCGCTCTCCTGGTGCAGCTGTGGACACACTTAGGGGAAATGTGGTATAATAGCAGTACAGTCAGTCCCCGGATTACGAATGAATTCCGTTCCTCAGTCTGTCTGTAAGTCAGATTTTGACGTATATCGGAACAGTTAGGTATGGTGGGTATCTAACATCAGTTAGTCAAATATTTGTCTTAGTATATAGTATATCATGTACCTTTCTGTCCATGAAAAACATTAAAGAAACACTTCCGGATACACTAAAACATCTTTAACAATACAGTAATAATAAGAAAAAATAATAACAATAATACAATGAAATGATAATAACAATAATAATAAATGTAACTACAGTATTTATAATAGAGAGAGACAGAAAGAGATAATAAATGTTGCTATCTATTTATAATAGAGAGAGAGAGAAGGAGAAAGAGAATGTGTGTATGTGTGTATGTGTGTAGGTATAAAAAACATTAAAGAAACTTTGTTTGCTTTTTCAGTGTTTGTTGGTCTTTCACCTTTTTCCGATTGCTTTATTATTTCCACTTTAGTTCCAGTCACGATCATTTTCCTTTTCTTTGATGCATCACCATCACATTGCAGCACGGTGGCACAGCGAGTACCGTTGCTGTCTCACAGCGCCTGGGTGGTGCAAGAGGACGTGGGTTCGATCCCCGCCCAGTCTGTGTGGAGTTTGCATGTTCTCTCCGTGTCTGCATGGGTTTCCTTCGGGTGCTTTGATTTCCTCCCACAGTGCAAAGGCGTGCTATTTAGGTTCACTTATAGTGTGTGAGTGACAAGAGTGTATGTGTGTGTGTGTGTGTGTGTGTGTTCCACTGATGAATGGATGAGTGACCCAGTGTAATTAGTGTATCTAGCAGTGTAAGTCACCTGGGTGAATAAGGTGTGTGGGCTGATGATACTGCATAGAGTTCATTGGAAGTTGCTTTAGACAAAAGCGTCTCCTAAATAAATAAATGTGATGTTGAATAAAATATAATTTACACTTGGGTGCCATGGTTAGAAGGGTAAAAACAAAAAAAATTAAAGCCAAATTCAGTAACACTTGAGGCACTGTTAACAGAAATGTGGTCCGACTGAAAAGAAGGAAGCGTTAGTCCTACCTTGGGCTCATGAGCTGGTGAACTGCTGTAGACACGCAATGTTTTGATGCGCGTCGCAAAGTAGCGCCTGTTTATTACAAATCTGTGTAACTCAAATTTTTATTATAATAGGCTTCACGGCGGGTGGGTCGCAACTACGGGTTGTATGTAAGTCGGATGTTCGTAACCCGGGGACTGCCTGTGCTGATCAGTACTGGAGTGAAGTTGTTTAAAGAGCCTTTTCGCAAATTCAGATTTGCACTTTCCTCTTTACACTCTGTTCTTGACTTTCAGCCCCTTGCCTGCCTGCTTTTCACCATGTTTTTACAGCGGACGGTTTCCTGTGGTTCTGGGTGCCTTTTTGTCTATGGCCAAAGAGCGGTGGGCCGGGTCCACGGGCTGCACGTCTGCACAACTGCCGTGGCCACAGTCTCGCATTGCACCTTTAAAGCCAAAAGCGAGCAGCATTGCTGAAATTGTACTGTAATATTTGTAGAGGAAGAGCTGGATTGTACTGACTTTTAATTAATATGCATAAAATGTATATACTGTAAAAAAAAAGTGTGTGGAACTAATTAAGGTAAAGAACATTAAATGTGGTTTGCATGACAGATATGTGCTTTGTTTTATAGCCTTGATTTTGAAGACGTGTTTGAGTTGGAAGTGCACGTTGACTTAGTGTTGGGGTTAGGGGTTAGCGTTACACTTCACCTGTACACTGGAAATGTAATGATCCTTACAAAATATGCGTATCACTGCAGGAAATATACCTTTTTCCAGATGTTTGCTGGACTGCAATTTTCTGTTTTTCATTATTGGAACATACAGCCATGGTCAGTATGAAAAGTGAAAGGTGAGGCTCTGAGGCAGTTTGAACACTTTGCAGTAACATGGCATTCTCCTTCCTGGGAGGTCTTCCTGGGGAACCACGATGGCGCCCTTGCGCTGCTCACAGACACCAACAATTACAGAACCATTTGTCCTATATGACGAGAGGTGATGTGGTGAAGGACAGAGTGCGCCAGGGCAGAGAGACCATCATCCAGGACCATTGGAAGAATTTCCTTAAGAACAAGAGCCCTTCATGACGGAGAATGAGCTGAGATGAGCTCTGAAGTCCCTGCTGCTGGAACAGACGGCATCGCTACGGAAACGTGCCCAGCGCATTCAGAAAGACGTATTCCCGTCCCACGCCGAAGACAAGGACCGGGAGCGAGACGACGGCAGCTCCCGTTTCCGTGTGCTCTTCTAAGGCTCTTACATCGATGGCGCTTGAGACACACTTCATCGAGATGTTGCTGTGAACATTTCACACATTAGCTGTTTTCTATAGTCTGCATTTGGCTCCACTGGTGGCTCCAGATGCTTGTCCTCCTGTGACCCGCAGGCTGTGCTGCGTGGCCCTGTCATGCCGTTTCCTCCTCCGACAGTCCTCAGCTCCCCAGAATTCCACCACGGAACATCCAACCATCCTTTCCTTTTAACATGCTGATGATCTGACAATTTTGTTCGAAGCAACTTACCATGTTTTTACTGCAGTCACTCTGGTAACTATACCTGGACTGAGGGTATTACAAGAGGAGAAGAGTGTGGGATTTGAACCTGCAACGTTCCCATTGTGATATCAGGTCCTTAACTGTTACCCGTCCTGCTGCCGTCTAAGCTGTAAAACATCTGTAGCCTCAAGTTCAGTTGAAACGAATGGCACCGAAAAGTTAACGCTTCCATGGTGTCGTCCCTGAGAGCGACGGGAAGTAGAGTGAAAGTGGCCTCTTTGCCTGCGACCCGACACAATGGTGCAGGAGGAGCCGGGGTCAGCGGGGTCGTCGTGCCGGATGCGCTGGGAGTCGAACCTGCGGCACCGGGACTTTCCATGACCTCGGTTTTTGCAGCCTTCAGCTGGAGCACGTTGCTGACCTCGCAGCCAGGCTGCGCGCACGTGTGTGTGTGTGTGTGTGTGTGTGTGTGTGTGTGTGTGTGTGTGTGTGTGTGTGTGCGCGCACGTGCTGGGACGAGTGGATTGTGGGAAAAGAGCGAGAGACACTAAAAGCGAGGAGCTGGGAGGACGAGAGGAGCAGCCGACGTCCGCGGAGCAGCAGTGCGACAAAGTGAAGGACCTGTTAACTGCAGTACGGACTCATCAGGGTGTGAGAGAAATAGAAATAAAAACGCAATATAGCGGTAACTTATGCGCGCGCGCACACACACACACACACGATGAGAGTTTTGCGAGCAACCTGCTTGTCCTGCCCCTTCGCCTGCTCACATCCACTTGGGGCTCCCAGCACCAACACGCGCCAACGCAGGAGGAAGAGGAAAACGGAAGGCACCAGAGGAACCAGAGGAGGAGGCGGGACACTGGAAGACGGGAGGTCGACGGAGGAGCAGTTGGTCACGGCAGAGGAAGAAGAGCGACCGCGTTTTCCAAGCACATGAAGCGGGCCACGTGCAGGAGAACTGCTCTTTTCGGGAGCAGCGCCGCTCTCGGCACACGTGACTCCCGCACGCCGTAGCTGCCAAGTTCACGGTGAACGACTCGCGAGGGTGCGATTGACCACATCTGCCAGGAGGGGGCTCTCCCTCCGTTTCTTCTCTCAGTGGGGGGCGGGGCCACGAGGGGTTGAGGGGGGCAGGAGGACGACTGCGTGTCTCACGGAGGCACGGTGGGACGTGGCCTCCGCGCTAATACGAGGACAGAGAGGGACGAAGGAGGCGAGACGGACAGCGCATGCAAGGAGGGCGGGGCCATCGGGGGGACCAGGTGCAAACAGGGGTGGATGGTGCAAATTGCGGAGACTGGCAGCATGAGGTGGGAGGAGGGCGACATGACTCTGCAGTACAGCGATGGTCCGGCTGGGGAGGACAGGCTACCTGGTCGCCATGGTGACCGTGAGACTACTGCAGAGAGCATGAGGAGGTGAACCGCTGCAGAGCCGAGAAATTCGCTGCACACCGAAACAAAGCCGCCTGGGCCATAGGTGGCATCCAGCAGCGCCCCCTACAGGCCGCCCCCTGAACGGGCGACGTTCAAACCCTGGCCGTGACTCGCACCTTTTTTGAACCCGATGCTTTCATCAGAACTGTGCAGCAGCCTCAGCGGCCAAATTGATTTGAAACACAAAATTCACCAATATTTACATATCTTTACATATGTTTGAGACACACAGCTTCGCCTGAAAGGACGTGCAAATAGAGACGACCGACAGGCGAGACTGCGTGCGTGAAACAGAGGTTCTGTTGTACCGCAGCTTGGCCCCACCCCCACTGCCCCCCAGCCCAAGGAAACAATTAATCCAGAGAGGAGGTGGGAAAACAAACTTCTCTGTGTGAGTCAACAGAGTGAGATGAGATGAGGGAGCAGCTGAGAAAACAGCGGCCGAGCGAAGTGGGGAGCGGTGGGTGGAGGGGCCTTGGGAATTTATGCAAAACCATAATTCGTATGAGGGGCAAATGACAAAGGGAAATATGAAGGGAAATGTTTGCATACGCATTGAGACATGCAAGTCTGGATTGGTGGCACTACTCTGACCTTTGACCCCCCGGCACACGCACACACACGGCACACTCTGGGTTCATGGATGCTGGGGTGAATCATGCTCTACACAACCAGGGAAGCACTACCTGGTCACCGAAACCCCACCTGCACCGGTGTACGCAACCGGTCCTTCACACCTGTACGCACCTTCCTGATGGCGCCCCCTGCAGGACACACAGCTCAGTTATTCCGCCGAGCTGCGTGTCGACCGGCCTCCTCCACGACGGTGTGGTGTGAAAAATTGTTTGTTCAAGTAGTTAATATTTCCAAGTGATTAATATGTTCTAATGTGATGCAAGAGTTAAGATGTTCAGGAAACGAATGCTGTCTGTATAACGCAATGGAGAAACGATGATACGGAAAAACGAAACGCAAAGAAAGTTTGACCTTTAGGACGCGTCCCGACACGTTTCTTAAACCGGGACAAATTGTTCGGACTAAAGATCACTTTTGTGTCGGATGAGAGGGAAGTTTCGAAAGTGTTGCTATGCCTTATGACGACGTATGTATGAGCTTGCAAACAAAAGGAGGCAACGCAAACCGATTGGAGAGACAACCAGCCTCTCCTATCGGTTCCAGAAAAGGAAATATCATTTCTTTTACAACAGGCTCCTGTGTGCGTACAGACACGCACACCAAAGCACTAGAACCTGGAAGTTAGGGAAATCAGGTGGGGTTCTCAGGTGTGCAATGCCCTGCCAGCAACAACGGCTGAACACGTCTTTGCTCTTCATCGCTTGCCGTCTCTTGTGTTCAGTAGAGTGGCTTTCAAGGCAGAAGAAAAATGAAAGATATTACAATAAATTCTTAGCTAAAAAGAGAACATGTCATTTACTAAAAGTGCAAAAATGAATCTGAATGTAAATAAATAAAAGTCAATGTTCATCTCGTTTCCACCTTCTTGCTCAAGGTTTATCACTGCGAGCGGAACTGAAAAGAGTTTCACTGTAAGACGAAGACGACGTTTAGTTTCCGTTCAGTTTCCATTTGATTTTCGTGCACTGTTTCCGTTTCGTTTCGGTTCTCTGCTTCCCCTTCTTTTCCGTTCACTGTTTCCGCTTCTTTTTCGTTCAGTTTCCGCTTCGTTTCCATTCAACTTCAGCTTCTTTTCCGTTCTCTGTTTCCGCTTCTTTTCTGTTCAGTTTCCTCTTCTTTTCTGTTCACTGTTTCTGCTTCTTTTACGTTCAACTTCCGCTTCTTTTCCGTTCAGTTTCTGCTTCTTTTCCATTCCGTTTCTTCTTTTCCGTTCACTTTCCGCTTCATTTCCATTCAACTTCAGCTTCTTTTCCGTTCTCTGTTTCCGCTTCTTTTCTGTTCAGTTTCCACTTCATTTTTGTGCACTGTTTCCGTTTCGTTTCAGTTTGCTGTTTCCACTTCTTTTCTGTTGACTGTTTCCGCTACTTTTTCGTTCAGTTTCCGCTTCATTTACGTCAACTTCCGCTTCTTTTCCATTCCGTTTCTTCTTTTCCGTTCACTTTCCGCTTCTTTTCCGTTCAACTTCCGCTTCTTTTACGTTCAACTTCCGCTTCTTTTCCATTCACTCTTTCCATTCTCCATTTCCGCTTCTTTTCCGTTCACTGTTTCTGCTTCTTTTCCATTCAGTTTCCGCTTCTTTTATGTTCAGCTGCCGCTTTTTTTATGTTCAGCTTCCACTTCTTTTCCATTCCCAGTTTCTGCTTCTTTTACGTTCAGTTTCCGCTTCTTTGTTGTTCACTGTTTCCACTTCTTTTCCGTTCAGTTTTCGCTTCTTTTCTATTCAACTTCCATTTCTTTTACATTCAACTTCCGCTTCTTTTCCGTTCAGTTTCCACTTCTTTTTCATTCACACTTTCGTTCACTCTTTCCGTTCTTCGTTTCCGCTTCTTTTCCGTTCACTGTTTCCCCTTCTTTTCCATTCAATTTCCGCTTCTTTTATGTTCAGCTGCTGCTTTTTTACGTTCAGCTTCCGCTTCTTTTCCATTCCCAGTTTCCGCTTCTTTTTTGTTCACTGTTTCCGATTCTTTTCCGTTCAATTTCCGCTTCTTTTTCGCTCACTGTTTCCGTTTCGTTTCCATTCTTTGTTTCCACTTCTTTTGTGTTCAACTTCCGTTTCTTTTCCGTTCAGTTTTCGCTTCTTTTCTATTCAACTTCCGTTTCTTTTACATTCAACTTCTGCATCTTTTCCGTTCAGTTTCCACTTCTTTTCAATTCAGTTTCCACTTCTTTGTCGTTCACTCTTTCCGTTCTCCGTTTCCGCTTCCTTTCTGTCCAGTTTCCGTGTCTTTTCCATTCAACTTCCGCTTCTTTTCCATTCAGTTTCTGCTTCTTTTATGTTCAGCTGCTGCTTTTTTTAACGTTCAGCTTCCGCTTCTTTTCTGTTCTCTGTTTCCGATTCTTTTCCGTTTAGTTTCCGCTTCTTTTACGTTCAGCTTCCGCTTCTTTTCCATTCTCTGTTTCCGCTTCTTTTCCATTCCCAGTTTCTGCTTCTTTTACGTTCAGTTTCCGCTTCTTTTCCGTTCTCTGTTTCCGATTCTTTTCCGTTTAGTTTCCGCTTCTTTTCCATTCCCAGTTTCTGCTTCTTTTACGTTCAGTTTCCGCTTCTTTTCCGTTCTCTGTTTCCGATTCTTTTCCGTTTAGTTTCCGCTTCTTTTACGTTCAGCTTCCGCTTCTATTCCATTCCCAGTTTCTGCTTCTTTTACATTCAGTTTCCGATTCTTTTCCGTTCAGCTTCCCCTTCTTTTATGTTCTCTGTTTCCGCTTCTTTTCCGCTCAGTTTCCGCTTCTTTTTCGTTCACTGTTTCAGTTTCATCTCCGTTCTCTATTTCCGCTTCTTTTCCATTCACTGTTTTCACTTCTTTTCCGTTCAATTTCCCCTTCTTTTCTGTTAAGTTTCCGCCTCTTTTCCATTCCAGGATGAACTTTTCTAAACATTTCCACATTTTAAACTCATTTTTGCAAGAATTACATTTTTACTGTTACTGTTTGCCGTCTTCATTTTGCCCTTTCTCTTCTCTCTCCTGGAGCACTTTGGGGGTTGGGGGGCTAACAAAATCACACCCCAGTTACTGTAAATTAAGTCACATCCACAGCGGGGCCCCCTGTGGAAGCGGGGGTATAGGGGAGGGACCATGAGGAGGAAAAGGGTGGAGGAAGGTTGATGGCAACGAGTGAATGGGTGACAGAATGCAGACACGGCCTGAAGCGAGGGGTTGGGATCTAACCATAATGAAGGTGTATGGAAACACCATGGTCCACCTGGTCACCAAACAGCTCCAAGCCCATATTCTGCACAGGTAAGTGTGGGAGGACAAGTCTGCTAGGCAGAATGTGTGGCAGGGTGTGTGTTGGGATGTGCGTGTCAGGCTGCAAACTGCAGCATGTGAAACTCAGAGCTCAGCACAACTTTGGTGCCACAGACCAGATGTGCAGAACATGGGCCCATGTGCCCTTGGTGTTAGAATCCTGGATTCCACATAAATTCACCTCTAGATGCGGACTCACAGGACGGACTGACCTGGTTAAGGGTTGCGACCTGTGGTGCCATCAAGTCCATAACTGCAAACCGGGGATCCGTCCCAAACCTCAGCAAATTCTTCGGAAGTAAACAGGAAGCCGGGCGATACGATCAGCAGTAGAGTAGCTCCTCCAGGAGCAGCAGTGCATTGTGGGAGGACAGAGAGGAGCTTGATGTTGGGAGGTAAAACTTTCCAACATTCAGATCAGTTCCAGCTTTCTTCTACCACAACATCCTTTTTTCAATGGCAGGAATGTGAATACGTTTCCCTCAAAATAAGGCGATAAAACACATATTTGACCGTAAGCCTCCACGAACCCTTCCACAACTGGTAGCCAAGTGCCAATGAAGAGAGGAAGTGGCCATAATGTTCCTCAGCAACGGGAGCTGCTGATGGTCCAACATAGCTCATATTCATCAATCTAAATGGACATGAGAGAATTTGGGGAAGGAACTTCGGAGGAGCAGACACTCACTGCAGGTGTGCAGTTTTGCACTTCGATCTAATTTGTGTGCTAATAAACACTAATGAACACCCCCCCCCCCAAAGAGGCCACCTATCGAAGGAGGGGTTCAGGCTCCACTGAAGACCACGAGCTGCAGATAGGATGAGAATTTTGATGGCCCATGTGGAGGTGAAATGATCTCCTTGCTATGAAGAGCTCCACAAAGAGAACACTCACACTCCTGGGGCCGCCATCCACCAATAATATTGTTTTCATTTGGGGGGGTCCTGCAGCATGCGGGCATCACGCAGCGTCTCAATCTGGTTCCCATCAAACTGACGTCCTTCTCCCCCGGAAACCCTTCAGTTGAGACTTTATTCAATCTGCCCTTCCCCCGAAACCCAGCGAGACTGTTACCATGTCTCTGCTCGGTAAACCATCACCTCCCCCTCCGTCGGGGCTCTCCATTCCAGGCCAAATATTTCCCAGATGGAGAAGATCAGAGGACAGACACAGAAAGAAGGAGAAATAAGTCAGACTGACAGTGTACTTAAAGAAACAATTGCAAATACTCAAAGGCACATGCACGCACACATACACACACATGCACACACACGCACACAAGCACACGCACACGCACGCACACACACACACACACGCACGCACACCAACACAAATACCAAAAGCCGTTGCTCTCCAGGTCCTCTCCATGACAGCCAGTAAAGATCTTCAACCATCTCAGTAGACATGTGACCCTGAGAGGGAGGCCACCTGCAATGTCCCTTAGAGAAGCTGTGTTCACACTGACTTGAGGGACCTCCAGGAGGCTGAGCGATATGGGCTCTGAAGGCCTCTGAAGACTTCCACGCTTTCTTTGAAGTATCTTGATGAGGCTGTGTTCACATGTCCCAAATTCCTCATTAGTCACTCAATAAAAGCTCTTCACCAGCTTTTTACACCAGATGACAACCCAGCATCCAGTAAACCAACCAGCCAACAAGCTAATCTGTCACTGTAAGTTGTTGCAAAGTCACCTGGGACAAAGGTGTCAGCAAAAACAAACAACGAGCTGACATTCACCAGTCCAATGTGAGACAGGAAGGGTGATGGGGGGTGATGGAGAAAGCGGTCCAACAAAACACCAGAATGGCACAGAATCATTAAGGAGAAGAGGATTTGGAGAGAAGTTTCAGCTTAAGGCTAGACAGGAGACGCATGGGGAGACCAGGGAAGATGAACAGCAGCTCTTGACCCACACCAGGACGTCTCTGTAATGCTTTATGCCACATTAAGCTCTGGTTGAGCCTCTGCTGCCAGGAGTGGCTCGGGAGGAGCCGAGAAGGGAGGACAGGCTGGTCCACAAACACGTTCTGACTGAGCAGTTTCTCCCGGTCCTGAGACAAACCTCACCGACGACTCGCTTCACGCCCATAGCTGATCTCATGTCTGTTATCTCCTCTGCCGTTTCTTATTGGCTGGAGGAGCTGTGGTCTCTGGAGCATCAGTCCCACCTTCAGGGACGCAAGGAAGATGGAGAAAAGCAAGTCGAAACTCTTGAGTCTGTAATAAGACACAAGTGAGGTCTTAATAACCAGCTGATGGTGGCAATTCATTCAGTTTGGCCATAAGGACATCTTCACTTTTTCCCCACAATGATCAACATGTGAGGGGGTGCAGGTATGTGTGTGTGTGTGTGTCCACTGTGTGTGTCCACTGTGTGTCCAGGGAAAAAAGGACAATGGTGTGAAGTCATTAGAGTCACTCTTCCCACATCATGAGTCCACGGGGTTCTCATCAGGTGTCTGTAACACACACACTAAGGGCACAGCACCCTACTTCTCATTGGCTGCATACTCCATTGTGTCCTGTTTCCTGCCTTGCAGTTTGACTGGCCATGTCCACAGGATCTGCCTCACTGCAGCTGGCATGACAGCTCCACGTGTCATTGTATGTGTGTGAGATAACACCAGTCTGTAGTTTATCATACTGAGGCTGAACTGAACTTCACCACACAGAGTCCTCTTTGCCTGGGGGATGGGGGGGGGTTGGTGGGTGTTGTCTCTGCTCAAGCTCCTCAAACCCCTCCTCGGCCTGTGGTTTGGGGGTGGAAAGAGAACCGTGTCCATCCACCACAAGGCAGCTTGCACTGCAGCCCTCAATGACACCCGGCTAAGAATACCCCCCCGACCCTGCCCCCCCATTGCTCGCTCGCTCTCTCTCTCTCTCTCTCTCTCTCTCTCTCTCTCTCTCTCGTCCCCACACACTGAACCCTTCAGATTCCTTTGAAACAAACCTCATGTCTTGCCTTCCGTCTTCAATCAAAACATTTTTTTGTTTCCCTCCAAAATGAGTTGCACATTTCCAGTCCAGCCCCTCAACTCCGGGTCCAACTATCCTTCCCTCCCCTTTTCTGCTCTGTGAAAGTGATGAAAAATCAAACCCTCCGAGCTTTAAACACACACACACACACACACACACACACACACACACACACACACACACACGGGGACTCTTGTCGTTCCATGCTCATGACCCTCCCGTCAACCTTACCCCTCATTGCCAATCTCTCGACAAGCGGCCAGTTAGAACCCTCTATTCCCCCCCAGTTCTTTAGCAGATTGAATAAAGAGGACGGTGCGACCATGGGTCTCTGTACCGCGGTACAGCCCGGGGATGGACATCGCAGGTCCGTTTAGAAGATGCCGTTAATACACAGAGAAAGCGCAGAGACGCAATTAACATAGATGTTTGGACTGGAAATTTCCAGTGCGTGGAACAGTGAAAAAGTGCGATTCCAGCCACTCAGATGTGCGTTTACAGTGAGTGAGGACTGATGAATGTGATACTTACCGGAGTCCAGCAGGGGTTTGGGGACGAGATGGTTCCTCCCCAGATGTCGTCACAAAGCTGGAATCTCTGACCCCCCCGGAGGGTGTTATCAAGCCCCCGGTGCACCACATCTACCGCGAGGCTCATGGTTCCCACACACATGTTGTGTGTCTCGCAGTTCTAATGAAACACGTCTGAGCATCAGGGGGCAACATCCGGAGACAGAACGGCGCCACCGAAAGGCCACCGACAGTCCTCACCGAGCCGCCCTGTAGCGCTGTCTGTGTGTGTGTGTGTGTGTGTGTGTGTGTGTGTGTGTGTGTGTGTGTGTGTGCACGGCACATTGACTCACGCACTCCCACCGGATGAGCTGCTCACCTGGCTGCAGCAGCCATGCTGGAGAAGGGTGGGGTCACACTGCTCCCGCTGTTACTTTTACATTCGTTTGCTTTTCATTTCTTGTCTTCATCCATCACTTCAACATTTCATTTATTATTGATTCGTTTCCCATTTTTCAGAGAAACTGGGGGGGGGGGGGGGGATTAGTACTCTCGGGGGGGTAGGGGGGTGGAGTGGCTCAAGGACACTTTTCTGGTGCAACAGATCTGGAGCAACTTGCAAAACTGCAGCAACAATAATAGTGAAAATAATTACAACAGGGTCCAACATAGCCATCAAAGTGCGGTCAGAAGTGACCGCTCACTCACAGGTCACGAGACTGCTTTTAAGAGGACCTTTAGGCCCCCCAAGTTTGAACGATAATTTCAAAACAGGAACATGACACTTTCTCTTCAAGAGCTTCTCTTGTACCTGCCCTTCAAGATCTTCTTTTCTACCTGCCCTTCAAGACCTTCTCTTCTACCTACCCTTCAAGACCTCAACTCACAGTCTGCTCTCTGGTCGTCTTGGCCTGTCTTTATGATGGCTCTTTCTCAGAAGAGTTTGCTTTGTGACTCTTTCCATGGTTCTCAGCATTCTCTGCTCTCTCTGGCCTAGACTGCAGTAGGTGTTATTTGAACCTCACTCTGCCATCTCCTTTGACTCATTTGCTCCTCCATAGGACCATATGCTGTAGGCCAAGGATGCCTCCCGTTGTCTTCCTGCCAGAATCACCAGTAGCGTTACAGGTTCTCCTTCATGTGATCTCTGTATCGTACGTGCGCAGAGTAAACTGTCACAGCATTCATTCAGTTTGATGAAGAGTTGTTATTCTTTTCTACTCTGAACTCTTCAGATGTGATTTATGTGTTTTTCCTGGTTTGTGCTCAAGATCTGAAGGTCTGGTTTGTTTTACTTTATTTATTGGAGGTCCTGTGCAAATGGAGCCTCCTGCAGGGTGGCAAGAAAAGCCTGACTTATAGTAATGGAGCAGTCAGCTGGAAAATGTCCACCACACACCCTCAGTGCTCATTGACTCAGGGGACTGTGGGCAGGAAGAGCAGCAGGTTAGGGTTATTGCAGAGCATTAAAAGTACAGGTTGTATTGAGAACAGATTCCATACAGAAAACAATGTCTAATGAGCGGACGGTTTCAATCAGGAAGGCGGTGTCCAGTGAGAGGACAGTTTCAGTCAAGAAGGCAGTGTCCAGTCAGGGGACAGTTTCAGTCGGGAAGACGGTGTCCAACGAGGGGATGATTTCAGTCAGGAAGACGATTCCCGAGAAAAAAAAAACACCTTGTTCAGTACTGAGTCCCTCAGTACACACAAAATGCCCATCACCATAAGTGTGCAGATTTACTGCAGAGTATGTTTCTTATTACCGCAGTACTCCTGAATATGTCTGCTTCTCGGTGTATCTGAGGGAAGGACTTTCTGAAACAGACGACTAATTAATGAATCTTCACGAGCCCAAAATAAGCTCATCTGCATCGCTGCCGTGACTGGACTGCAGACCTTATGTCTTGGGGGGGGGGTGCCAGCCTATGTGTGTTTGTACGTGTGTGTGGCAGATGCATCAGCCATACAATTACAAAATGTATGTAAGCCTCAGAAACAGGTGAAAAACAGCCAAAATGATGGTAACGACTCATCAGTGGCATCATGTTTGAAGTGACACTTGGATTCTGGTTGATCTTCTGGCCCTCACACACACACACACACATGCACACACAGACACACGCATACACACTCGCACGCACGTACACATGCCTGTTTCCCATCTGCTCAAGAAGCTCACCAGAGGAGCCCACCTGTAGGACATTATGGACCTGCCCTCTCATTAGAAACCGGATCCTCTACCTGTGGGAGTCGGGGTTGGGGGGGGAGGGGCAGCTCTTACTCACACGCCTTCCTCAGGAAGCTGGACAGAGAAGAAAGGAGGGATAATTAATGGTTGTGAGGTCTGCGACTGGATTTATGGGCTCTAGTGTTACTGGAATGTGGCTCATCTCCTCGCTGACGTCCTGCTCCTGCAGCGCTGAGGCCCGTTTGGTCCCTTTCAGGACGTAGCGATACAAAGATCTCAGAGGGGTGAGGTTCATCTGAGCCTTCTGCCCCCCCTTCCTTCAACTGCTGCCACTGGACATGAGTTCTGTCTCCTGCACAGAGCATTTCAGGACAAAGAGGAGCTGACTGCCTCTGCGCCTCGCTGCAGGACACAGAAGGCCTCAATGATCACGTCGCCGAGGATGTGGTTTCACTCTGCTCTCTACTACAGTTTGCTTGTTGCTCATAAATCAGAAGCACATGACAGAGCTCTTGTTTCTCTGTGCGTTGAGACGTCTTTGTCACGTTTTACGGTCTGTCGCTGTTGACCAAAAGTAGTCAGCTGGAAGGACCTAAACTTCTACACGTTCTTCATCTTGATGAGAAACACGAGAAGTGCCAGGCGCCTCCTGAGATGGGCACTGGTGTGGAAGAGCAGCAAGGACTCCCAAGCGACCGCAAAAGTCAAATGTTTTATCAACACAGTCGAGGTTTAGCCAAAGTGCTATACAGAATACTGACTGCAACAGGAAGTGACAAGGAAAGGCCCGTGTCCACCTGGTGGTCGACACTCATGAACCCATTAGGTTTGACACAGAAGGAAAAACACTTTGATAAAATATGAGATCTAGAAGACACAGTATGAGTCCAAACAAAGACATAGAGAAGTAATTTAGAACTGGATAGGGAGCCGCTCTCAGGTGTGTTTTGGCACCGCTGCCCACAAAGGTAAGGATGGTGCGACACTAATGATACAGAACAAGTGAGGATTCTTTGAAGGAAATGTTTCACTAAACTGAACAGGGTTTCACCCAAGATGAACCTTCCAGAGCCTTCCACACTGGAGAGCAGGCCTTTCAGCCAAAAGCACTCTGGGAACATCTCTGCTCATGTAGACTTTTGTGTTTTACATTTCAAGTCAGAGTAAAAAAAGTGCATCAACAACAGACAAAGAGCTTAAGACACACACACACACACAGGACTATAGACACACAGCTTGTGCTTGTGACACCACCATGTTGCTGGTTCACATCCCTCCATTAGCTCTTATGGAAGAGACATTCAAATAGGAAATACATAGATAATCATAGCAAATGGTGTTGGACTCATTGATGGAGCTGTCAGGAGATCAGGAGAGAAGTGGCTCTCAAAGAGATGGGTTTGAAACCCTTCTTGAACGTGGGAAGGACTCAGCAGCTCTCAGGCACACAAGGACCTCTTTCCACCACACTGCAGTTAAAAGTGAGAATTGACAGGCTTGGAAGAGCTCAGTGCTGATTAAGTGTCCTACATTTACATTTATTCATTTAGCAGATGCTTTTGTCCAAAGCAACGTACATCTCAGCAAATATTCTGCAGGTATTGGGGTTCAGACCCATTGACCATCTTGTGTGCCGTAACCAGAGATGAACTTGATGCTGGCAGCTACAGGAAGGATATTTTGTATCAGCTGAAGAAGGCAGAGGCTGGAAGACCAGACAGGAGGGAATTGCAGGAGCCCAGGTGGGACATGACAATAACGTGGACATGGAGTGTGACTCTATTTGAGGTACTGCTGGATTGCACAGATGTAGAGAAACAGGCACCTGCAACACTGGGTTGTAGCTTCTTTGTTTTCTGACTTGAGTCAGTTTTTACTCCCAAGATCTTGGCTGACAATGAGGATGACATGAGTGAGATATCTAGCTTGATACCAAACTCTCTAAATGGGGAAAGATCAGCAAGGAGTCGGGAGGATCTGTCTTGGAGAGATTGAGTCGTAGATGGTGTCTCGTCGGTGAGACGATAAATATGGCACTTGGGGGAGGAGAGGAATCGCTGCATATTTCTTGTATGGCCACGATGGCAGAGGCAGTGGGAAGTAATGAGCGAACTGAGGGAAGCCCCACAGACAGAGAAGAGCGAAGGGCCGGGTCCCCTGCCCTGGGAACACCGGAGAGGGAGGGACGGAGGAAGAACAACACGAGAGCAGCCGATAAGGGCGGAGAGCAGGTAGTGCGGAGGTTAGAGCTGCTGCATCGTGGCTGAGAGACCCAAGTTCAAATGTCAGCTCCTGACACAGTAGAAATGACTGTAAATTATAAGTATAAATTATACTATCACATGTATAAATGAGCAATCACAGTAAGTTGCTTTGGAGAAATGGCTCAGCTGAATGAATGAAGGTAGATGGAAGATGCACCTGACAGGTGAGAGTCAAACCTTTTCAGTGAGTGTCAAATGCAGCAGAGCAGTGGAGAAGAGTGAGAAGACAAGAGAGGCAGGCAGCTCCAGGACACCTCCTTGGTGCAGAACTCCAACTCGAGTCCAGACTGAAATCCATGGAGGGGACTGCTGTGGGCAAGGAATGCAGATGAGCGACTACACGGCACATTCGACCGCTTGGGGAAAGGACGGAAAACGAGAGACTGGCCTGCAATCCTGCACTCGCTTTAGCTCCCAGTGAGAGAACAGAGAGATGTGGGGAGTTTTAAAGACAGAAGAGGAGCGTCCAAAGGAGAGTGAGCAGCTAAAGACGGACGAAACGAAAGGCATAAGATGCAGAGAGATGGAATGTAGACGAGGAGAAGGAATGGGTTCAAGAGGACAGGCGGCTGCCCAGGTTCAGTAAGGACAGCGATGGAGAGACGGGGAAGGTTCATCACTTCCTCTCGCGAACTTTCCGCTGCCCAAGCGCTGGGGCAAATTTGGTCCATCGGCACTGCAGCGGGCAAGAGGAGGACGAAGCCCCTCAAAGGCTGCCCTATTGAAAGGGAACCTGAGCGGGATGGCATGGTGCAGGGTGAAACGTGACACTGGGGCAACACGACGCACAGCTATGTGCTGCGCAGGAGAAGACCCGCGGGGGGTATTGGAGGGGTGCTCCGAAGGGTGCGTGGGGGATGATGACGGACTGAAA
Source organism: Scleropages formosus (assembly GCF_900964775.1). Classification (NCBI taxonomy): domain Eukaryota; kingdom Metazoa; phylum Chordata; class Actinopteri; order Osteoglossiformes; family Osteoglossidae; genus Scleropages; species Scleropages formosus. Next base: position 29,533,964 of record NC_041818.1, read on the forward strand.
GGAGCCGCGGACGGAGAAACGCAGGAGGAAATGGGGGCAATGAGCAAAGAGGGTCATTGAGGCGCTGAAAGACGCCACTCTTTAATCCTCTTACACAGGAAATGAAAAGAGACAGTATGGGGCGAGGGGGCGGCGGCCTGTGGAGACAGGAATGCGGGGACACGCCCCTTTATCATATGTTACGAATTAAATCTGCATAGCCATCTTTCTGCCCACAGACACATGCAGATCTGAGCCAAAAGAGAGAAAGAGAGATTTTGCAACACCTCATTGCTAACTGGTGACTATTCTTGTATATTGGATACTTTGTATTTTTATATATTTTTTATCCCTTATTCACATACTCTATCTTCTCATTTGTCTTGTCACTGTCATTCTGTCTGTGCTGTGGAAGTTCCTGTCACCAAGACAAATTCCTTGTATGTGTGAACATACTTGGCAATAAAGCTCGTTCTGATTCTGATTCTAACTGCTAATGGTTCGAGCCCCCAGGCCCTGTCCTCACTGGTCCCTGGGGCTCCCGCATCGTGTCAGGGTTCACCTCCTGGACCACATACAGGTACCTCACCAGGCTGAACTGATTGGGAAACCGACACGTTTGATGCAAAACCATGATTCCTCAGAGACCATCCACCTCGCTGTGAGCCAAATCACACCAGTGTAACTGCACAGACCTCCATGAGTCCTTGTTTATAAGTGATGTTGACGATGACTCCAGCAGTGAAACTGCAACCTTCACTATCAGGGTTCAAATGCTGAGGAGACCTGACAGACAAGAGTGAGAACTGGAGATGATGATGATGATGATGATGATGCTGAAGAAAAGATGTTGCTGAGAATGTTGACATGTATAATGCAAGTTATTCAAACCCAGGAAAAAGCAGAAGAAGAAGGAGGAGCAGGAGACTGTGGGCACTCCAGACTCTGTGGAGTGCAGGAACAGCCAAGTGAGGGGCGGGGCTTCGGCCCAAACCCAGGCTTGAGAACTCCAGAGCTCCTGCAGAGAACAGCAAACGTGAAGAACAGGCCCAGGTGGCTAGGTTATGGCACCACTGAATAAAACAATGAGGGGGTGGAGTCACCGGCTGTTGTAATGAACAGGTGTGAAGTGATGAGAGGTCATTTTCTCAGCTCATCAGGTAACATTTGGCCCCGCCCCCTGTTTTGGAACAAAGGCCAACATGCATTGCTGGTGGGAACCAAAACCCTGCGTCTTTCTTTCCATCTTTCCATCTTCCCATGATCCCCTGGGTAAAGACTGCCACTTTATTAACTATCATTCTGTAATACACACTTATACACCCATAGACTCACACACGCACACGCACACATCACCTGAAACCGCTTGTCCCATATGGGGTCACGGGGAACCGGAGCCTAACCTGGCAACACGGGGCGAAGGGCTAGAGGGGGAGGGGGACACACCCAGGACGGGACGCCAGTCCATCGCAAGGCACCCCAAGCAGGACTCGAACCCCAGACCCACCAGAGAGCAGGACCCAGGCCAACCCACTGCACCACCACACCCCCCTACACTCACACAGTTAGAGCCACACACTCCTGCTGCATGCACTGAGTGCGGTCCTATCCTGGAGGAGATGATGGGGCATCAGGCTCTGATCTCCTCTCCCCACGTGAGAACGCATGCGCACTGAGGCCAGATACCGTGTAGGAGGTCTGGCCTGAGGTGAGCTACACACAGGACAGCAAGGTAAACGTGGTGGAAACACGATGAAATTCAAAGAGCAGGTCAAGGCGGCTGTTCCTCGGGTCAGCAGGTAGCAGAGTGTTTAGAATCATGACCCAGCAATTCAAAGAGCTGGGGTTCAAATCCCATGTCCGGCTTCAGTATCACTGATCAAGGTACTCTGGCAGAACTTGATAGAGTAAAAGTGACCCAAATCAGTGTATTTGTAAGTTGCTTTGGAGAAAAGCTGTATAATAAACATAATGGGGGAAAAGTAAATGTGTGTGTGAGAGAGAAATTACTCAGTGATGGACTGACAGCTTCTCCAGTGTGCACCCTGCCTCACACCCTCCAGAGCATGGCGATTGTGCACCAGACAAGTGGAGCTCCTGGACTGTCAGCCGCCCACAGCAGCGGAGGAAGCGAGCGAAGTTCTTCTGACTTGTGCTTTACAGTTTGTGTTCCGTCTCGGTGTTTGGTCATTTCCACCACGGGCACTTTGGTTTCAGATACAAAAACCTCAAGTCCACCCTCTCTGGCGCCATCCGTGACCTGAGACACGTCAACGTGCCGCACGCAGGGACATACATTTCAAAAACCGTAGGCTTTCGCGGTTAGAGTCAACTGACTGGAGGTTTACAAAATGCGGTCACACCGTGACGATGCTTCGCTTCTCTCGCCGGAAACGTCGGAACCAACGTCCCATATGCGGTTTAATCCAGAAGAAGAAAAGCTCCAGTCAGCGGACATACATTTCTCTGCTTCGTTCTTCCGCAGTGCAGAGCAGCTTTTTACAGGAAGCGTAGCTCTCGTGAAGATCGATCTCGGAGAAACGTCCTTTTGCCACCGCGCTGTCGCCGAGATCGTCCTCGTCGTCGTTGCAGCACAATCAATCAATCTGTGGAGGACGTTCACGCAGTCGCTCCCTATGATGCCCTCGCAGCCCCTCTCTGCTGAGCTCCCAGTAAAGTGTCACTTGCACTTGCAGAGAACAAACGGAATGACACGCGTGTGTAATAACAGCACCTTTCAGAGGATTCTCTCTTTAGGTCCTGCAGGTTCCAAACAGACGGGTAAGGCTTCCCTTTCCCTCTTCAACCTCGTCGCTGTGCACTTTCTGTAAAACTTTCTCGCTCGAGGCCTCATTTTGACAACAGACGATGGTTTTGCACTACGGTAAAACGTGACGCGGTTTCTCCGAGGTGCTCCAGGCTGCCCGAGATGTGCGGGAGAAGCCCGTGGCTTTAGGCCCCTCCGCCCACGAGGCGCTGGATTTCGACTTCACCTTCACCTTCACCCCGTGTCCACGAGCACGGCATCTTGCGGGCCAAGCACTCGCACCGAGAGCGAAGCCTGTGGTCAGATCCTTTTTGGCTTCACAGAGAAACTGGAGGGAAACAATTATTTCCAGGAAAATTTCAATGGATGACAAAGCAATAACTGTTTGTCTGGATTTATACGACTCCTGTTCTCATTTCTTCCACTTTGTGTCATTGCGATGGCTAAAGGTGCAGGAGTGTGAAACAGAAACCTTAGCGGGCAAGGGGGGAGGACAAATGAAGGACAGCGGGACGTAAGAGGACTCAGCAGTACTTGCACTCACTGAAGAAGAGAAAGAAATAAAAGGAGAACCACGTCATTTTTACTTCTGGGAGACACAAACTGGGAAAAAAAAAAGAAGAAAAGCAACATGAAACCAAAGCAACAGAGACTGAGTGCTGAAAACGCACAGTGTTGGACACATAGTAAAGGACAAAGAGAAGACACACAGTGCAGGACAAACAGTGAAGACACACGGGGGAAACACACTAAACACACACAGCAGCTCTCTCTTGTCCCCAGTTGGATCACAGTTGTCTCTCATGAAGGGTGGGCTGCGGTGTCGACAACGATCGCGTTCAAACCCCTGGTCCTAAGTCACCTTTCAGTTCTTTATGCGTGTTTGTTGAGCGCATCGCAGTGGCGTCTTCCAATGGATGTGCAGCAAAGAGCAGCTTGATGGGACAAGCATCACTTGTCTCTGGTCCTCCTGGTTCTGGGAGGGTCACTGAAGAGGTCACTGTCAGGACCGCACTGTGACACTGACATGTTTTCTCGCAGTGTGTGCAGGTGACGTAACTGAGTGTACAGTAGTGCACCGCGCACACACACAGACAGAAACAAGCACACACGTGTAGAAACACACACGCATATACACATACAAAACCTCCTGGGGGGGCAGCTGCCACAGAAACCGTGTGTGTGTATAAATACAACAGTTATTAAAACCCAGGCAGGGGATGAGTGGCATCACCGTTTTAGGTGACACGAAGAGTTCCGAACATAATTATTTATTGCAACTTTACATAGATGACACACCATGTGTGACCTCAATCCCCTTTGGACCCGCGCACACACGCACGCACGCACGCACACGCACAGCACTGCATATATAAGGTAAGGACAGGATGCCACCGGTCTGTTCGATGACACAGACCTTCAATGTGAAGATCCAGGCGCTCAGGACGTCAAAGGGGTCACGTGAGGTGAAGCCCAGGATGAAGATGAGCGTGTTGCCACCAACAGAGTGCTCTACAACGAGGCCCCGCCCACAACGCTAACCCCACACAGCCCCAGGTCAAACGAAGGCAGAAGCCCTTATTTATTGCTCTTTCCATGGAGGTTCATCTCCGCTGGGGACCTGAGGACAGAGAGGTGTCCGTCCAGACAGCAGTTGCTCCAGGGCTTTATAGTCCCATTTCTTTAAGGAGTGGACAGTAAACCAAGTGTCCCTGGATGACTGTACTGGAGAGTCGACCACGGTTTACCACAGTTCACAACCAGGGGCAGAAAGGGGAACCGGGCAAAAGGGCAACGGCAGGTCCATCCAACAGCAGCGCCGTATTTTTGCAGCTGTCCTGTCTATCACCCGCTGGTGCTTGGTAACCTCTGACCTCTGGCACTAAGCAGCACCCCCAGAAGAGCGCTCTCAGTACTGCCCCCCCCCGGGGCTCTTGCTGTGGACGCGCAGAGTCTGAATGCTGGACATGATCTTCTTCTGGTGTCCGGCCAGAGTGACTCCGATGCGCAGGAGATCCCTGGAGGGGGGACGCAGTGTGAGTCAGCAGCGGCACACACGCACGCACGCACGCACGCGCGCACACACACTCACTCTGTGGAGATCTGCGAGATGAGCTGGAAGGAGGTGAAGCCCGCCTGGTAGAAGCTCTCCTCGTAGCGCTCCATCTTGATGGCCCTCAGCCACTCTCCAACGGAGCCGCAGGCGGATGGGGGCGGGGGGCTGCGCTGGTCCAGCAGCGGGTGCGAGGGCCTGGGGACGATGAGGTGGGGAGTTAACACACACTGTCTGAGGCTACGGCCCTCTGGGACACTCGCACCTGCCCCACCCCGCCTTGCCCCGCCCCACCCCGCTCACCCGGCTCCGTCGCGCGCCACCACCTTGAGGGAGGCCGGGTTGCGGATGAGTTTGTCCAGAGCACTGACGATGGCGGCGAAGCGGGGCCGCGTTCCGCGCTCCTTCTGCCAGCAGTCCAACATGAGCTGGTGCAGGGAGGTGGGGCAGTCAGGGGGCGGGGGCAGCCGGTAGTCCTGCTCAATGGCGTTGATCACCTGGGGGCAGGAGGTGGGGTCGGGCGGCAGCGAGAGAGCGACACGTCACCCTTCCTTATGGTGGAGAAGGACCTCCACACCGGTAGCGGAACAACGGACCCTGGGAGACAGAGACTCACGTCCTGGTTGCTCATGTCCCAGTACGGCCGCTCCCCGAAGGACATGACCTCCCACATGACGATGCCGTAGCTCCAGATGTCCGAAGCCGACGTGAACTTGCGGAAGGCGATTGCTTCTGGGGCTGTCCACCGGATGGGAATCTTACCCCCCTGAGACGGGGACAGGAGAACTCAGTGGGACCTGAGAATGGCGTCCGGTAGACATCAACATCTCCAGTGCCTTCACATAGGCCAAGGACCTGGACGCTCCCCTAGAGCCCAACAGGAGCGCTGAGCTCTTCCACCTCCGACCACTTGGTGGTCTCGCTCACAGGGATCCAAAACTGAAAGTCTGTAGGTACCACTTATGACCCTGATGCGATGAAACGAGGTCCCTGCGTCCCTCAGAGTTGCTGAATCCTTCCCGCATTGAAGAAGGGTCGCGAACCCATCTCTTTGAGAGACATTTCTCTCCTGATCCCGACGGCTCCGTAAATGAGTCCAACACCATTTGCTACAATTATCTGTGCGTTTGCGTTCTGACAAGTGTCTCACAAACAGATAAAGGTAAACGTCACTTTCCAGCCACTGGTGATAGACAGAGACGTTTACAAGGCGTTAGGACGGCACCCAATTTCTCGCTTTACATTTAAGAAGGGTCTTGAAAGTGAGCTCAGCCAGACTCGCTTGTCCCACGATCTCCTAAGTGCATTTTAGTGCGTAACAGTTTATGCTCAATGACTATGTGAGCAGAACCGCGGAAAAACGGACATGTTATGCAGCTGCTCACGTGACGCCCTCTGCTTCATGCGGTGCGCTCTGACAAAGTGACTGCGGTCAGGAATCACGCATCTGCATGCAAGTCTCCCCTTCCGACGACGCGACGAAGTCACTGGAGAACAGCGCCAGCTAGATGAACAGTGGCACACGGAGACGCAGCTTGCGGTCTGAAACCCATTCCTCTTACCAGGGAGCTCGTGTAAGTCGGGTCCGAGGAGTTCTCCTGAAGGAAGCGCGACAGGCCGAAGTCAGACACCTTGCACACCAGGTTGCTGTTGACCAGGATGTTCCTGGCCGCGAGGTCCCGGTGCACGTAGCTCATCTCCGACAGGTACTTCATCCCCGAGGCGATTCCCCGCAGCATTCCCACGAGCTGGATGGGCGTGAACTGGCCGTCATTGAGCTGGAGGAGAGACAGGAGACGGGCAGACGGTGTGAGACGAGGGACGGAGGAAGCGGAGGAAGCGAAGGAACTCGGTGTCAGTCAGTGTCGGCTGCGATCGGCACGCAGCATCTATCTGGAACGACGACTGACCGCAGACCTGAAGATGGACCGAGCGCAAGGAGGAGTCCAGCTCCAGCTCAAACGGCATCACTTACGGCGTGAGAAACCTCCACGAGGGGAGGGAGGGAGGGACACGGAGTGACAAAGCAGGACACGCGCGCACACACACAGGCAGAGTGACACGCGGACGCAGAGACCGACCCGGAGGAAGGAGTCCAGCGCGCCGTTCTCCATGTACTCGGTGAGGATCATGACAGGGCAGCTGGCGGTGATGACTCCCTCGAGGTGGATGATGTTGGGGTGCTGGAACTGGCCCATGATGCTCGCCTCGCTCAGGAAGTCCCGCCTCTGCTTCTCGGTGTAGCCGCCCTTTAGGGTCTTGATGGCCACATAGTTCTCCTTCTTGCCAGGGACCTGGAGCCTTCCGCGGCACACCTCGCCGAACTCCCCTGGGGAAAACAGGCCTCTGAGCTCGGGGACGCTCCAGGAGAAGCGCTCTGAGCAGCAGGACAGTGTGATGCGGAGCTGAAGGAGGATGACGCGGCTGCGACACTCGTCCATTTCATTTCACGTCACGTCAAACATCAGTCGCATCAAATGGTGCCCTGAGAAAACACTCGACTAGCACCGCCACGGCACTGTCCCCCGTCCTGAACTGAAGCTCCGGCACGAGGTGAGCTTGACCTTCTGTTTGCTGTGCACTTCCACAGGACGTTCTGGTGCCCTCTGCACAGCCCACTGGTGCGTGACACAGACAAAATGCTGTGACATGGACTGTGCGGTCACTGTTCCATCACTGTGCTCGAATCATGTATGACACCCTTTGAGGACAGCGTTGTAGGACAAAAGCAAGTCCGAAAAGAATAAAGATAACTACATGTCACACGCTCTAAGGAAGTGCTAATGTGACTGTTCAAAACACTGTGCAAAAGATCTATTTGGAGAGGTAAGACACTAAATTTAAATTTTTTTTTTTCCCCCTTCATTGACTCCCTAGCGGTCGTGTCCTGTAGGTTTTGGGGTTCAGGTCCTTTGAGCACCTTGAAGACTGTTACCAGAGAGTTGGTCTGAAGAGACACATGGGAAGGAGAGCTTAAGAGGAGACAGAGGACCCCGGGGACTGTCTCCAGCGCCCAGCTAACGTCAGCACCAGCATCACTTTCTCATGAGCACCGTCACAGAGCTCCCCTGGGAAGGTGGATGCTCCCAGCGACTGTGTCTCCTGTGATCATGTGTGATCTGCGCGCGCGTGTGCGTGTGTGTGTGTGTGTGTGTGTGTGTGTGTGTGTGTGTGTGTGTGTGTGTGAGAGAGAGTGACAGCTCAGTGCTGAAAAGCGGTTCTGCCCCGAGCTCTGAACACACCTGCGCCAATGACCTCCTCGATCTTCACAAAGGACACATCAATTTCTTTGGCGAACTCTCGAACGGCCTCGTTGGGGTCCTCGTAGGTGAAGGGGTCAATGTACACCTTAACCGCTGGCCGAACACACACACACACACACACACACACACACACGCGCACGCACGCAGAGAGACACATACAAAGACACATACGGTGGGTTATTATGGCAGAAGGATTCAGCTCAATACCTCGGCAATATTACTGGGATTCACAACGGTGTGAAAGGCAGCAGCCAGACCCACCTGGTCCCATGAGGAAGTGGTTGTTCTTGTCACTTGATTCTGGGTCATTCGCTCGCATGTGCTTCCTGTGGGTTGGGGGGTCACAGTGTCCTGCTCATTTCATCAACAGGAATGAAGCTCATAACCCATAACTTGAGTTTGGAGCCCCGAGAATAATAACAATAAAAAGTGACTCAGACAGTACCCACAGCATTGTATGTGTGTGGTTTTTCTTTTGGGGGGGGGGGTGCACAACATACATGTACATGCTGAGCTGCTAATTTCATGGTCACTTCTTTCTGCTAATTCTACAGTCTCTCTCTCTTTCACCGGAGCCCCTCTCCCCCACCTCCTCACTGGGGGAGCTGTCAAGGTTGAGTCCCCTCCATCATATGGAATAAAATAACTTCTACACCAGGGCCTCCCACTGTGTGGCCCCTAGCGTAGGCCCCACTGATCTAGCCCGGCGTGGTTGGGCTGCCGGCACACACGCGCACTTAGCCCCCCCTAGCCCCCCACCCCCGGTGCGTGCCCTGCCCCCACATCCACACACTTGACATCACGGCACCGCGGCTTTCATCGCACGTATGACTGGTAACACTGGGGTATCACAGCTGCTGCTTAGATCACGTCTGAATGCCCCAGAGGACGTGTGCAGTTTACGTGATCTCTGCGTGTTCACAACCGGAAGCCACATGCAGAAGATGGCAACGGCGAACCATTGCCATACTCCTCCTTACCGCGGGAACAATGAGAGTGCAGTTGGACCTGACTGCACGGCATCTACTCCATGTCACGTCTTAGTGCCAAAAAGCAGCAGAACAAACATGCTCAAAACAGCTGCTGGGCACTTTGAGCGTAAAAAGGCGGCGCTAACAGGTGCTGGGAGGCGGAGCCTCAGCTTGTCTCCAAATACTGCACGTCCAGCGCACCGAGGGAACTGTTCTGTTCTGACGTGTCTCTGTCTCTGTCTCTCTCTCTCTCTCTCTCTCACACACACACACACACACACACACACACACACACACACACACACACACACACCAAACACAAGTGTTTCCTTGATCAAATTCCTCCCTCCGTCCTTAGTGTGTGCGCCACTCGCACCCGGAGGCCCCGCTCACCGGAAGCAGAAGACAGAGACAACAACGACGACGAGGAGCAGCAGGGTCCCCGCGGCCACCAGGATCCCCGTCACCATAAGCTGGGAGGAGGGGGCGTGTTCTCCTGCGGGGGCGGGGTGAGGAACGCAGGATGAGGCACAAGATCACGGTGGAGGAGTATGGTCCCACCGGGACGGGGGGAGGGGTCTCACCGTCGGGCAGCGTGCGGAAGCCCACCAGCGGACTGAAGCTGCCATAGCCAGCGGGGGTTCGCGCCCGGATCTGCACCTCGTACTGTGTGGCCCTGCGCAGGTCGCTCAGCACCGCATGGGTTGTCGGCGTCTCAGTGTAACGCCAGCTGGGCTCCTGCTCAGGCCGCTCCTGAGGGCACATGTGTGCACAGAGAGAGACACACACACACACACACACACACACACACACACACCGTCAGGATGCTGGACCGAGCTGCATGCTGGATGGACCGAGAACGTCCCACAGAGCACTCACCTTCGCACTGTAGCGCAGCTGGTAGCCCAGGATGGTATACGGTGGCTCTGCAGGGACCGACCACTCGAGGGTGATGCTGTTCTCGGTGGCGTGGTTCCTCCGGATGGCCGACACGGGAACTACGCACACACACACACACACACACACACACACACATGCACACAATCAGTATTACCATCCACCATCCCCTTCTCTGTGCACATCTCTATCCTACCCTTTCCACCCTGCCCCATTTCTTCACATGCTGCAGCTCAAACCCAGCTACCAGCCCCAAGCCCCCCTCCTCACCGTTGCGGGTCGTCGTGACATTGACGCTCTCGCTGGCCGGCTCGCTGCCGCTCTGCTGGGAGACGCCATTGAGCGCCTCGATGGAGAAGCTATAGGTGGTGTGCGGCTGCAGCCCCCAGACCACGACCCGGCGCCCGGTGAGGCCGCGCTGCGCGGGCCGGTAGCTCACGCTGTCGGCGCAGGGGGCGCAGCGCCCGCCGGGGCCACAGTGGCGGCACTGCACCGTGTAGCTCAGGTCCTGTCGGCCGCCCAGCTGCAGAGGCTCGCTCCACTCCAGAGTGACAGACGTGTCATCGATCTGCGTCACAAGGCTGCGGGGAGCTGAGGGGGGGGCTGGGGGGGGTAAAGCTCCCTGAGTTACAGCAGTCAGAGGTGAAGGAGTCGAGTCAACGACACACCACTGGGAGGACAAGGGGGAGGGGTGGAGGCATGCCCCTGGAACACAGCTAGCCCTCTACAAAGTCTCCTCTCCAGCCACACCCCGCAGCTTACTCGTGCGTGCGTAAATTTTCCGCGACCTTCCGCAGAGGAGCCCCGAGGCCTGAGAAGTGCAATGTAAAAGGCTATGCCTGACTTCGGTAAAACCTAGCTGGTACCACTGAGATCTCGTCTCCGGAGAACTAATTCAGCTCGAATGTCCTCAACTCCAGTGACAAAGGAGCAAGTCGTCCTCGACCCTGTACCGACACACTGCGCTGGTGGCTGTGTGAGGATTCAGGGCGGAGACGGGGGCAGGACCAGGACCAGGACCAGGACCACAGAGGTGGACAGAGAGACGGACAGAGAGACGCAGAGAGCGAGGAGATACGTACTGGTGCAGGGCGTGTCCGGAGGGTCCGCTTCGGCACGGTGGTAACCCTGGCGACAGAGGCACACAGGGGACCCGCTGCTGACAGCAAGGCTGAACTCTGGACAGCGTCTGCAGGGAGAGGCTCCCATTGCTGCCTTGAAGTGTCCTTGAGGACAAGCTGTGCAAGACAGAAGGAAAGGGTTGGGACAACATCTACAACACACACACCTACAGCACACACACCACCCACAGTGGGGCATCAGAGCCACCCTTCTGCTACACTATCCTTACTGCTAATCCTTCTACAGACCTCCCACTGAAGATCTCCCAAGAAGAGCGGGAGCTCAGTGTAGCGCCTCTCAACTGTAATCGTCACGTCACTCCACTGGCCCAGACCTGCAACTCGACCCCACAGAACATGAGCTACAAGCGCCGCCGAGCCCTTTTTTCTAGGGCCTTGTTTTTCCAGCATTCAGTTACTGCACTTCCCTCCTGGTGCCCTCCTAATACAAATCTCAGAGAAAACGCAGCTGTTCATCCAGGGTACCTGGAAAGTGGTGTCATTTTGAATACATTGCGGGGGAGCCACTGGCACTTGGACCTCCAGAGTTTTTTTTTTTTTCCCTCTTGACCCTCAGTCGGGAGTTTTTTGTTCCTTTCCTCCGTGACCAGTAAACATACTTATAGCTTTAATACCTGCACGGACACTGTGTTACTCTAGTATCCAGTCAACTGTCTGATTTGTGTCTTTGTCTTATTAAGCCTTTGTTCAGCGCTCTGTGTCGCTGTGTGAGAAGAGCTCTATGAAAATACATGGAATTGAACCACACAAAACTTTGAGTGATCTGAGATAATTAACAAATGGAAAAAATCTAAGTTACAGTTGCTCCTCAAAGCAAGGGCTGTCCCATCAGATTCAGCCCAGTACTATCCAGAAGATTCTCCAAAATGTCTCAAAAAGTGCAGGCTAATGGCAAATACCAGGCATCTCATGCTGCAGTCAATGTGCACGAGTCAGCAATCTGACTAAAATCACTTAGTCTTCAGAGGGAGTCAGGAAGAAGCAAATCTCTGCACTCGAAACAGAAGATAAAGCACTTCTGAAGTTTGCTGGGGGTTACCAGGGTTTAGACCATGACTTCTGGAAATGTGCTCTGGACTTGAGTCAAAAATGCAATTAAAACAAATGGCTGACGAACACACATGGTGGTGGGAGCATCATGTTTTGGGGCTGCTCTGCTGCCGTAAGGCCTGAGCAGCTTGGTGACACTGAGTAAGCTATTCTGAAAATGTGTGTGTGTGTGTGTGTGTGTGTGGATGGATCTACCAGAGGACACTGGAGCAGAACTGGAGCTGTTGGCACAAAACCTGAAGATGAATGCAGGGAACTGGAGACTTTTGGAAAGACCAAGTCAAAATCCTCCTTTAAAAACTGAAATGGTGAAGAGAGCTGTGCACCTCACTGCACTTCCACCTGCCTTCTAGCTGTAAACTCTCTCCCCTAACCCACACACAGAGGTTCTACTCATCTCTTCTTACTTCCAAGCTGTGGAACAAATCTCCACAGCACTGTCATTTCTTTAATAATTATCATCCATCATAATTTTAGTAGCGTTGCTGTCTCACAGCACCTGGGTGGTGGGAGAGGACGTGGGTTTGAACCTCGCTCAGTCTGAGTGGAGTTTGCATGTTCTCCCCCATGTCTGTGTGGGTTTCCTCCAGGTGCTCTGGTTTCCTCCCACACTCCAAAGACATGCTGTTCAGGTCCCCCCCACAGTGTGTGTGTGTGTGTTCCACTGATGTATGTATGAGTGACCCATTGTAAGTAGTCTATCTAGCAGCGTAAGTTCCCACAGTGAATAAGGTGTGTGGGCTGATAACACTACATAGAGTTGATGGGAAGTCGCTTTGGAGAAAAGCGTCTGATAAAAAAATACTTGTAAATGTATGTACATTTTTTTCCCCATAGTACATCTGTGTGTTCTTAAGCCTTGCTTCTTCTAAATAGCTGAACTTGCCTTTGAGATGGTCCTCTGTTGGATCATGTTTTGCTGAATGATTGTTTAGTTGAGTCTCAGGATGATCTTGTGTGTTAGAGCTACAAAACAATATTTCACCCTGGATTGCTGTCATGTGACCTTGCAAGGCCGTGTGTTTTCTATAAACGTCCCACTGTAAGTCACCTTGGACGAAGGTGTCAGCTAAATAAAAAATGACAATGAATTAATAGTTAAAGACGACCGATGGGGAACTGACGACACACAAATTAACTTGTCTGATTTATCGCTTGGCAAAGAAAGAGGAAACTGGACAAAACAATTAAGGTGTGAATTCTGCATGACAGGAAGCTGTAACTGCAGAAAAACAACAGCGTCAGCCTAATGCATGAAGAAGATGATATGAGAACAATGCAGGGGGACTTTCCCTTCTCACCAAATATAAATAGCCAGCAACGAAAACATCAACACTCATCAGTGTCACTCTGCCTTTTGTCAATAAAGTTTGACAGGGGAAGAGGGGCAGAAGAAGAAGAAAAAAAAAAAAAAAAAAAAACTTAGCTGTCACTTACTTTCTCCTGTTTGAAAACCACAAATCAAATTGAGAGCAGAAGCCAAGGGGTAACGGTGTGAATAACACCTAAGATGTGCTTTTCTTGATTCACAGTGAACAACAAACTCACTCTGTGTGCCTCCCGTCCTCGTCTCTCTCCACCGGCTGCCTGCCTCTAGACGTATGAAGAGCATCAAAGGACGCAAATGCCAATACCTGCAGGACCTGCTCACCCCCTACAGCCCAGCAAGAGCATTGAGCTCCTCTGCCTCCAAAGATCCTGATCCAAAAGTCTGTAGATCATCAGTTTTGGTCTCAGTGTGGTGGAACGAGCGCCCCGTGCCCCTCGGAGCTGCTGAATCCCTCCAGCATTAAAGAAGGGCCTTGAACCCATCTCTTTGAGAGCCACTTCTCTCCTGGTCACCTGACAGCTTCATAAATGAGTCCAACACCATCTGCTACAATTACCTGTGTGTTTTCTTTCTGAAAAGTGTCTGATGAACAGACAAAGGTAAATGGTCCCAGAAAGAGACGTTTACATGGTACTGGTTCTGGGACATGGCAGGGGAGGGGGGTGGCTCTACACTATCAAGATTTCACCAGTGGAGATGGAGACAGTGCTGGTGCTCTGCATGGCACTGACGGCTGCATGGACAGCTGGTAGCGTAGTGGTTAAACTCATCCCCTTTGGACCCAAAGGTTGCAGGTTCGATCCCCACCTCCGGCTTAAATTGTACGTCGCTTTAGAGAAAAGCGTCAGCAAAATGGAGAAGTGAACATGTGTCCCTTTGCAGGATGCTTTTTCGGCGTGGAAAGACAATGAGCAGAAGCGGGAGGAACAGCAGGCGCCCGAGCTTCTTCAGCACGGACAGGGGGAACCTGACAGTATACAGTGTGTCGTCAGCCCGGCGAGGCGTCCACCTTCACGAAACTGACAGTGAGCCGGCAAAACAGAGAGATTATTTACACGTGCGGTTCTAACGAGCGTCCCTCATCGCAGGGCCACACTTCCTGTAGCCAGCGCTACATTGCAAGCCACTGGGAATGACCTTTGACCTGTGCCTTATGGCACCGAGCTCCCCCCTTACCATTCTCCTTCTCGGTTCAGCTGTCCACTGCCCCATGGTCTCCTCCCAATTCAGAGAGGCACGAATCAGCCGTGGGATGTCAAAGTCCCATCAATCGTGTATCTCATCCTATGGGGGGGGGGGGCGTGAGGCTATATCCCACTGCCTAACACTAACGCTGCACCCCCACCCCCTCCACACCACCCCCTGGCACTTAGCCACGCCCACAACCCCGCCTCCTCACCTCGGCAGCGGCTGTCGTCATCAACGGGCTCGTACCCGGGCCGGCATGCGCATGTGGTGCTGGGCATCCCTACCCACTCCCCGTTCTCGCCACAGAACATGTGCGGGGGTGTGGCAGTGGGCGTGGCGGGCTGGGCTGCGTTCTCCACGCACTGGCCCGGCGCCTGCCAGACGAGCGCGTGAGGAACCGTCTCGGGGAAGGAGGAGAAGGAGCGCGTGAGGGCCGGACACTTCTTGAAGAAGACTCGAACCGACAGCAGCGCCATGCAGGCACCCTGAGCTTGGAAGGCCAGGTAGAAGCCGCGCTTGGTGAGCGGGCCGAGGCGCACCGTCTTCAGGTTGGACTTGCGCTCACCGCCTCTGCGCAGCAGGAAGTCGGCCGCCACGGTGTCCACCTGTCCTCGCAGAGACAAAGATGCAGTGAGGCGCGCTGCTTCTATCCACCGACAGCCGTGTCCACTGAGCGGGAGATGACACGACACTGCGGGTGCTCACTGAAGGGCTAGCTGGCAGCGCCGCAGTCAAACCCTCCGGGTGCGGTAGCCTTGAGCGCGGTACTTACCCCGAACGGCTCCAGTAAAGTCCGAAATGCGTAGAAAAGGCAAAACGACTAGGAAGAGGAATGCTGTGAGTCGCTTCGCACGAAAGCCAAGACACGAACACGACAAACACATGTAGACTAAGAGAGCGGGCCTCGCCCACCTTGACGTAGGGGTTCTCCATCCAGGGCGGGTTGGTGAGCGTGGCCTCGTCCGCATCCGCCTCGTAGTAGAAGAGGTTGAAGGTCTCCTTGCAGCCGCGGTGCTGCGTGGGCACGGAAGAACACTCCATCATGGTGAAGCGCAGCTCCACGTAGACCTGCGAGGCGCCGCGTCTCTCGAGCAGCGTGGTGCGCACCCAGTGGCTCCCCGAGCTGTCGGGTGGACAGAACTGGAACGTGCGCACGATGTTGTTCTCCTCGTCCAGGCCGCTCATCTCCTCCCACTGGCGGCGGGGTCGGGTCGGGTCGGAGGGGGAGACGCGGTTACGGAGGAGACGCAAAGGACCCGACGAGAAGCTCACAGTCACCCTGAGGTCACCAAGTGAGACAGAGAGAACACTGACCTGTGGCTCAGTACTGGGGAACACGGTCCACTTGAGGTCCGATGTCTCCAGCTTGGTGCTCATCAGGACCTCTGGGGGACGAAGAGATGGAGACAGGATTCAGAACACAGTAGGTGTACAGATTGTCCTGTGGGGGAAACATACTGACAGAGACGGAGAGAGAGCTACAGGGAGAGAACAACAGAGAGAGAGACACAGAGAGAGCGCTTTTTACTCCACACAGCAAGTTGGCGAAAAGCCATTGCATCCCAGAGAGGGATGGTAACAGAGACAGAGCTCCATGAAGCAGGACGCACCGGTGGGAACTCAGGTTCGGGAATCAGACACACGGCGGTGGTGGTAAACATGAGCTGAGCGGAGCTTTGGAGAGACATGTCTGGGGACGTTCAAGAAGAGGAAACTCCTTGATCCCACAACCACAAGAGTGCAGTTGTTCTTCTACTCGCAATTTGAGAGAACGGGAGGGAGACAGAGGAGCGGCGAGTCTCTAAAGAGGAGGAGAGACGCGGCCGGTCGAGCGGCACAATTACAGAGCAGTGCGGCTCGTGCTTCCACGGGTTCTTCCTGTGGGCCTTCGGGGAAACGAGTGCCTCGCGTGCCACAGAGCAGCGAACACTGCGAGTAAACCTGTCCTACGTCCGGCAGCCGAGAGCAACAGTGAGACAGGAAAGGCTCCAGGGGTGGGGTGGGGTGGGGTGGGGAAAAAGTGAAGCAGGTCAGCAGAGCGAGGTGCAGATGGGAATTCCTCACACACACACAGAGCTTTCTCTCTATCACAGTGAGTAAACAATCTCAGTATAAAAAGCAGTTAAAGTGAAATCAAAGTAAACGTGTGTGTGTGAGAGAGAGAGAGAATTTGCCCTTCGAAGTTCAGGATCCAAGGGGCACGGTGGTGCAGCGGGTTGGACCGGCTCCTGCTCTCCGGTGGATCTGGGGTTCGAGTCCCGCTTGGGGCGCCTTGCGACGGACTGGCATCCTGTCCTGGGTGTGTCCCCTCCACCTCCAGCCTTACGCCCTGTGTTACCGGCTTAGGCTCCGGCTCCCCGCGACCCCGTACGGGACAAGCGGTTTCAGATGATGTGTGTGTTCAGGATCCCCAAATTAACACTGAACCCCCTGCACCCACCCCATTGTGGGGCAAGAAGGGGCTCCATGGCACCACTCCTCTGCATCCCACTACACCAATCAGCTGCCCCATGGCATCATGGGAGGGCATCTTCCAGCATTGCTCTGTCTCCACACTCAGCTGGCTACAGAAGTCACCAAGGGTCAGCAGTTTCCCCGGCTGGTATAACATCGAGCCCAGGCTCTGGAGGGGCACCTTTTCGTGATGTTCCTGTGTTGTCAGTAGGGTCTCAAAGGCAGTGATCATCTCCCCACGTGACTCGCATTTAGTATCTCAATTCCATCGTCATTATCGTGCTCCTCTGGGCCTCCTCGGTACACAAACACATCCTGTGAGATGAATATCACTGTCCTGTCATCACACCGCAGTACAGACTGCACACTCAGTGAACATGTTGCCTCGGTGGCCTGTCACTGCTGAGACAGAACAAGTAGGGGGCGCTGTGGAGCAGGAAGCCAGACCACCTCCAAGTGGCAGAAATTCAGCTTCTCTGTGAAAGTTACTTCTGCATATTAACTATTCTCCTTTACTACAGTAAATGAGTTTTGGTGGCAAAATACACAAAATAATACACACACACAGAGCAAAAACCATGGAGTGAGCAGAAGTTTGCTGTGTAAACACACAGTGTTACTTGTCTAACAGTTTTGGATCAGAATTCACTTAATACATCCTGTATATGTAATAAGTGTCATGGGTGCTCAGGGAGCTTAGGTGGGGGGGGGGGGCGGGGGTGGTGGTCCCGTGGGGAAGCTGCTCCTGAGAAACACGGGGGGGGGGGCTGCATTTCGTAAGACCTCCCTCCCAAAGCCCCCTTCATCTCGCTCCGATTCCTCCTCCACCCACTACCCCTCCGCTCCACCTACTATATTTATGTTCCACCCACAGTCTGCGCTCCACTGGGTGGGGTGGGGTGGGGTGGGGGACACAGCAGACGCAGGGAGGTAGTGGGTGGGTGCATACGCGGTTATCTTTAATAACAAAACCCACATTTACAGATTCAAATGCTAAAACACTCCATCCAAATGAAACAAATGAAAAGGGAAACGGCTTTTCGGTCCTAAACACAGAAAAACACGGCAGAGCTATTGAAGAGCGGACATGCAACTGTCCGCACGATCCCCAAACTCCTGAATTCTCCCTGCCTAACCCCACGACGACGGCGCGGACGAAGACTGCCCCACGTCCAAACCTCCGCGGTCCGACGTCCTCCCCAGGAGCGGCCGTCGGCGCGGTGGAGCGGGCGTGGCCACAGAGACAAAGTCGTCACCAGCAGGACACGGGACGAGGGGACAGCGAGTGCGGCACCGAGGGCCTGTAGCGCAAGACGCAGCGGAAACAAGCCGCACGGGACGCCCCTCCGGGGACGCCCCTCCGCGGGCCCTGCGATCGACTCTTCGCCTCCTCTTTAACCCCCCAAAGAGCTCATGGGGGCATTTGGGAGGAGAGCTGCTTACAATGCAAATCCCTCTCCAATAACAAGCGGTTCCTTCCAACAGCATTTTAGGACACCGAAACAGCTTCTCGCAGCAGGGAGACACGGCGCAGCACGGCGCCCCCCGACGGCCCCCCCCTTCACCACTGACGCACTTTGCACACAAGTAAATGTGTAAGTGAGACGACGCTCAGCAGGGTTCGAGAAGCACGTGTCACCGTGTCCCTCTCCGGTGTCACCCAGAATCACCCTCTATGGTTTGGTGCCGGGGTTTCGCGTCACCGCCCGGCGCACACGGCTTCCCGCTGATTTACGCTGCTTCACTGGGCTTCACCGGGCTTCACCACACTGATTCCAACAACTAGTTGCGCGGAGGCTTTTCAGCGATACACCAAGCCATACACACTTCTCACTGGACAAGACAACACGTCACAGGACTGAAAGTGACACTTGCTGTGGCTGAGCTTCCTGCAGTTCACGTGTGAATCCTGTGGCACAGGGACACACCGGGAACACACACACACACACACACACACACACACACACACACACACGGCTCTTCTTGTTCTTGCCAACGTGACTTGTTTTGGCTTTAACAATAATTTCCTTTCAGAATTTCACGTAAGCACAGACAGTCCAGGTTGAGAGAGGCGCCATAAAGGAAACGGTTACTTTTCTTTAGAACGTCATCGTTGTCGATAAAACCCGTGTTGCACGTGTACCGTAACCGACATGATCTGCGTGATTAAAAATGCGATATTGAAAGAGTAAACGTAGGGAATTCAAAGTGCAATTTTCAACTGTGTGTAAAACTCTTTGTGCTCTTCTAGAAAAGCCCACGTAGCACTGAAAGGGGTTTTAAAAAAGGGGGAATCCTTCACACAAGTGCAGCAAAGTGATGCATCAGACTTTACAGCTGAAGATGAGCGCAAACTGCAGAGCAAAGCGAATACCGCGGTAACGGCCCGGAGGGGACGGCCACAAAGAAAGCGAGACGTCTTGCGGCGCGAGCTGCCCGAAGGGCCTGTCGAAGGCGCCTGCGCCGCTGCCCCCCGGTACGGCTCGCCCGGTCTCGCGCCGACCTGCCTCTAGCTTTCAGGTTTCAGCAGGGTCTCGACCGCTGACCCATGTGGACCGAGGGTGCGAGCTGCTGCGAGCCCAGGTACCGGTCCTAAACTTTCCGATGAAGGGAGGAGGCCCTCCAAGAGGGAGCACAATGGCAGGAAGCGGCGAGCGGCTGCTGCAGATGGAGTTTTTCAAAGGATTCCTGTCGCCAACTTTGTTCCACAGCCTCAACAGAAGGTGGAACTTCGCGTCGAGCAACGATGGACACGCTTTCCCAGCGTTCCCAGCTCGACGTCCACCGGTAAACCCTGCATGCAGGAACATCCGTACCCCGGTAACGGCGCTACTTTCACGGTACATGGGTCTGCGGATCGGGCCGCTAAACTGTTGGCCTCCGTGTCTTTCGTTCCCTTTTCGCCCTTTCGTTACGCATCGTTTTCATGAGGTCGGCTCTCACCTCACTGTTGAGCTTCCGCTCAGAGAGGTGGCTTTAAAATGGGAAAAGTGAATAAGTAGGATGTTTCGCTTCAGCAACTGGCAAGAGACCCGAGTCCACAAGTGGCTGCCAGCAGTAATGGGTTTGTGCAGGAAAATTAAATTAATTATCAGCGCCAGAGACGGAAACTAGCGAACACTCCACTAAGAAATACACTTTGAGTTCAAGGAGCAAATAATGAGTACTGACAAAGCCGAGCGAAACGTAACAAGATATGAAGTACAAAAAAAGACGTAATCCTGCACGTTACCTCTGTTTAGGAAGGAGGAAAAAAGCAGACATTTGTCTGAAATACTCATTAATAATTTTTAAACACTTTCTCAATGCAGACATTATATTATCTGCCGCTGGAGAGTAACTGCAGCAGAGCTGTACTGCGTTCTCGGCCCGTGAACAAGAAGCGTCCAAGACACGCGAGTCGAGAAGGATGTTTTTCAGCGTTTTCCTCTAGATGCGAGAGAACTTTGCCGTTTCGTCCTGCGAAACGACGGTGAGAAATAAGAGGATCGAAGGACCAGGCTGGGGTGGGGTGAAGTGGGGTGAAGCACAGACATGCCGTGATGTCCCAGGTATTAACACGCAGGCAAACGCACGCCACGGGCGTCACTAATGATGTTCAAGAAGAACGATCGACGTACCTTCTTTGGCTGAAGACGGACAGCAGAAGACGACCAGCAGGATCCAAAGCGTGGCGAACACACCCTGGGACACATGATCCATCGTGACCCACAAACTGGCCAAGAACATCTGCTGATAGATGTTGGATAGTTGTCTCGCAATGTCCCACCGTGTCCAGCAGAGCAGAGCCGAGCAGAGCAGAGCAGCGCGCGGCTCCGCAAACGCACGACGACTTTAACGGCCGATGTCAGCTCGGCCGACGCCTGGACACCCGCGAAGGCCCCATTGGCGATGGACAGCAAGCGGACGTCTCACAGAGGACTATTCATCGCAGAGACAAACATCACATCCACCGCTGCTTCTGCAAGACCTTCAGTTCGAGAGCAAGTTCATCTGCGCTTGTGGAGCAACTTCTGGAAGAGAACCTTCATCTCTAGTGGATCATCATCCTCATCCTCACCTGTAGAACAAGGTGTTTTTCATTCAGCGACCAGAACAAGGAGGATCATCTCCAGAAGGCCAGGGGAAAACGAGTCTAAACACACACACACACACTAGACCTGCAGTCTTCACGAAGTCCCGGCGTTTTTTCCAGTCAGAAATTCCTGTCCTCTCTGTGTTAAGATGAAGCTCTTTGTCGCGATGAGGCGCTCATCTCCCATTACTTCTGAGTGCTGCTGCTGTTGTTGTTGTTGTTGTTGTTGTTGTTATTATTATTATTATTCTGATTATAACCAAACATCTTCAGCAGTTCCAACAATACGCGGAGAAGTTAGAAAACAAAGTTTCACCAACTTCCCAGCGACCGCGCGACGCTCAGGGCTCCAGCAGGGCGGTTCCCCCAGCGCGCGGCGCCCCGCCCCTTCCACACAGGCCCCGCCCACATCACCACAGAGCCCCGCCTTCGTGGCCACGCCACGCCTTCTCGCTCAGCAGAGCCCCGTCTCTAACTCGCAGCAGCGCTTCTCATTGGCCAGCTCAGCGGTCCCTCAACACGTGAAGCCGTAACGTGTCGGCGCTGCGCGCGGAGCGAAGAACGCGCAGAGCGAAGAACGCGCTGCTCTCGCCGCTGCTCTCCCTCCATTTCCTGCCGCGCTCTCTCTCTCTCTCTCTCTCTCTCTCTCTCTCTCTCTCGTGGTTCGTGTCTGAGCCGCGTTTATTCCTCTTGGTCGCAGTGAAGAGCGCAGCGTTTCGGTGTGAAACGGTGGACGAAGCTTTTGTTTAATGCTTCTTATTGATTAGGGTGTCGGTGCGAGAAGTTTAGTTTGCTGCGTGTGTGACGTTTCATACTTTCAAGTGTTTGGTGTGTGACTTGTTTTAAAGTTTGGTATTTTCTCGTGCATTAATTCGAGGCTTTTATTGATTGCTGTGTGTGTGTGTTGGTGTTGCGATGATTTTGTTGAGAAATGTGAGATGTACATTTGTTTCAATCGGATTAAATTCAGTAAAGTGGGAAAAAGTCGGCATGATGAAATATGAAAGGAATTTTCAAGGGTTTATTGAGTGAAGCACACACACAGTTTCCTCGCCGCCCACAAAAATAATGTAACGTAACGACCCCCTTCACAGTGGTGTTCGAGCGGGAATGCGCGTATTGTAAATAGCTGCATTATGGGAAAAATGTGAACTGTAAGTGTGCAACCACTGGGGGGAATGATGGAGTGTCTGTGTTTGTCAGTGGGGGGGGGGGAGAGAGCGAGAGCGAGCCTTGGGGTGCTAAGCGGGCTGGGAAGGGTAGCCAGAAGTGCAGGTCCTGGAGGAACCGGGTCCCCGGACCGAGCGCATCATGTCCCTCTGTGTCGCCGGCGCTCAATAAAACGCCCACGATGAACGCTGCCTGTGTCCCTCTCCACTCATCCAAACCCAGGGTGCCGCATGCCACAATAATATATCCTGTCTTTTTTAATGATCATTTACCCGTATGTGGTAACACGAGTCAATAAAGAACATTACATGTAACACTGCAGTGAGAGAGTAAGTGACACCAGCAAAGGACACCCCCCACCCCATGGGGAGCTGCAGGCTTCACTGCCCTCTGTCTTTTTAGGGGAGGGACAAAGTAAACATCAAATGTGGAGAGCAACAGTGCACACCCACAACAGAAGGATGGTGCTGAGTAACAGTACATTGAGAAGACACTGGTACCGTAACAGTACACTGATGTACACTGGTACAGTAACGGTACACTGGGAGGACACTGCAGGGCATTAAAAGAATGTGATGGACCCTGGGGCACCCTGATGGATGTTAAAAGACACTGGGGGACAGTGATGGCGGTTGAAAGTGGGTGGCTGATAGTGTAGTGCTTAGAGCTGCTGCTTTTAGACCCAGAGGTTGTGGGTTCAAACCTCACCTCTGACTGTAGTACTCTGGTGCAAGGTATTTACCCTAAGTTGCTCTGATAAAGTTACTGAGCTCTATAAATGGGTAAGTAACTGTAAAAATAGCTGAACATTGTAAGTGGCTTTGAAGAATAACATCAGCTAAATGAACACTGATGAACATTGAAAGAAAGTGATGGACACTGTGGGTTGCAGGTCCATTATGTGACCCAGTGAAAATTGGAAGCCACCTGTATTACAGGTGAATGTTGAAAAGATCAGCTGAGAGCCACAGAACTCATGCTCAGGAAATTCAATAAAATTTATTTCCATAGAGCACTCTTCTCACGCAGTGTCACAGTAGTTATGGAGAAATGGAGAGTAGTTACTGAACACAGAGAAACTGAGAAAACACAGTACTGCACAGTATTACCACAGTACAGTAGAGCACTGACCATCATAGTCATCGGAGGGAAGAGCAGGTTTACTTGTGGTGTCTTTACATATCCTTCTCTGCGCTGCTGAGTTTCAGCTGAGATCCCCAGTACAGTGACATGTGGTGATGCTGTTGCCGTGGAGACAGCAGGAGTGAAACTTGTCTCCAGGACCACAGCTCTACAACAACGGGAAATGATCATATTCATAATGTATTGTTCTTCAAAGTGTAGAGATTAGATAAGGTCACACATGAATGATACACCGTATACAAACACACTAATGATACACTGCAGACATACTATAAAAATGGTAATGATACACTGTACATTTACAGTTATTTATTTAGCTGATGCTTTTCACCAAAGTGGCTTACAATGTTAAGGTTACAGTTATTGACCCATTTATACAGCTGGGTAATTGTACTGGAGCCATTTAGGGTAAGTGTATTACTCAAGGGTGCTACAGCCAGAGGTGGGAATTAAACCTGCGATCTTTGGATCCACAGGCAGTAGTTCGAACTACTACACTACCAGCTGCAGATACACTGCAGATACAATACAAACACACTAATGATAGACCGTAGATACACTACAGACACACAAATGACACTGTAGACACACTACAAACACATTAATGATACACTGTAGATACACTATAAACACACTGTAGATACACTGGAGACACAAGGTAGACCCATTAGCGATACACTGTACACACAACAAAAGGGCAGCTGGCAACATAGTGGTTAGAGCTGCTCCCTTTGGGCCCAAAGGTTGCAGATTTGATCCTCACCTCCAGTGGTAATACCCTTGAGCAAGGTACTTACCCCAAAATTGCTCCAGTAAAATTACCCAGCTGTATAAATGGGTAAATAATTGTAAGTCGCTTAATGTTGTAAGTGGCTTTGGTGGAAAGCATCAATTCAATTCAATGTATTTTTATGAAGCTCTTCTCACGCAGTGACACAGAGCGCTTTAACACAGGCATAAGGCAAGAAAAACAAATGCAGCAGATAAAGAAACATAGAAGACCCTTGACTACCAACTATCACAATTTAATGCTTTTATAGAGCTATAAGTATGTCTACCAGCCAAGGAGGAAAGGAACAAAAACTCCCAAGTAAAAATCGAGGGAGAAAAAACCTCAGGGGGTCCGAGGGTCAGTGGCTGCCCCCCCACCCCTCCTGGGAAATCTAGATTAAGTAATAATTCTAAGCCAGTTACAAGTAATAATGATATTGTTGCTATATGGTATCTTGAATCCTCAGCTCAGCATGGTACATCTCATCCATCATGGCAGTTGGTCATCATCTTCAGTCGGCATGGGGTATGTCTGTAAAGGCCAGCCTCCTTAGGTCTTATGTAGGGAGACAATGCTTAACAAGAAGAAATAGTTAGTAATTTCTAACTTGAACAAGTACATTTAATTTGCATTGGTACAAAGGCGGGGAAAAACAAACGCAGGCAGGTGGAATTACATTTCGAGGTGGAATACCTGAGTAAACATGTAAGTCTCAAGACTGGATTTAAAGGCTGATACAGACAGGACATTTCTGACAGTAACTGGTAGACTATTCCATAGTTTAGGTGCTCTATAACTAAAGGCACGACCTCCTACTGAGGTCTTATTGATCACAAGTACTTTAAGGTAACCTGCATCTAATGAACCGGGATATCGTCCTGGGATATAAGAATCAATAATCTCACCGAGGTAAACTGGAGCAATTCCATGCACTGCCTTGTAGGTCAAAAGAAGGATTTTATAATCAACTCTAAATGCAACCGGGAACCAATGCAGTGATTTAAGTAATGGTGTTATATGTTCATACTTCCTAGTTCTAGTGACAATTCTCACAGTAGCATTTTGTACCAACTGTAGCCTGGATACAACCCGATAATAAAGCATTGCAATAGTCCAGGCTGCTTGAAACAAAAGCACAAACCAGTTTCTCAGCATCCTGCCTACATAGGAATTGCCGTAATTTAGCTGTTTCTCAACTGAAGGAAGCACAACTTAGTCAAAGCATTTACTTGAGACACAAATGACAACTTTACATTCAATAGGACACCCAAATCCTTGACACAATCTGTGCGCTTCAAACTAATACATTTACATTTACATTTATTCATTTAGCAGACACTTTTATCCAAAGCGACTTACATCTCAGAGAAATAAATGTGTTCATTACATTAGGAGAAAGAGTTGCAGATGTGTGATTCTTAAGTAAAGTTAGTTTCTTTCCACTGTATGCACTGATGTTCATTGCACGAGTAGGTGCATAAAACTCAGGATAGATGATTCCTGATTGTCATGCGGAACGCAGGGAGCCGGGAGGGCTGAACCCAAGTGTAGCATTGTTCGTCTGAAGTTGAGGGAAGATGCAAGTTCTCAAAACCAGGGGCAGGCGAAGGGTCGGTCGATCGGCGAACAGGACAGGAACGAGGATCTATGGACGTGGTCGGAAAACCATGCAAGGAGTCAAAAAACCGGAGATTGTGAACAGAGAATAGAGTAAGTGTGTGTGCAAAGTAACGCGAGGAAGAGCGGTTGTCCCAAACGAGATTCCGCAACGGTATGGGAGCTGAAGAGGGTCTTTATAGGGTAAGTGATTACTCAGGAGGTAGTGCAGAGTCAGGTGTTGTCGCTTGTGTTGTGGGCGTGGACGTGACACTGATCAACTTCCTTCAAGATTTTTATTTTTTTATTTTTTAAGGTACACAAACATTTACGTACAATACAGGAGCAGCAGCTGTAAAAAGGCTTTTCTGGGCATCATCAGACAGTTATGGTCCATGAACATTTACACCTTACACGAACTTAAAAGATCATGTGCAAAGTAAGTCCAGAAGAGATGAGTTTTCAGACCCTTTTAAAGGTGGGCAGAGATTCAGCAGTTCTGAGTGAGAGGGGGAGGTCATTCCGCCACAACGGAGGCAGAACCGAGAACCCCCGTGCTTTACCTTTCGTGCGCGGGACCACCAAGCGAGCAGAAGTAGACGAGCGAAGGGATCTGGTTGGGGTGTAGCGGTTGATCAAGTCCTGTAAATATCTGGGATCAGTTCTGTTGATAGTTTTGTAGACAATAACCAGGGTCTTGAATTTGATTTAGGCAGCTATAGGAAGCCAGTGCAGAGAAACGAGTAGAGGGGATACATATGAGCGCTTCGGCAAGTCGGACACAACTCGTGCAGCAGCAGCAGCGTTCTGTACCACCTGTAGAGGTTTGATGGCAGTAGCAGAAAGTCCACACAGGAGAGAGTTGCAGTATACAGACGGGATGTCACTAATATCATACCAATGTCAATATATCAATATAATACCATTTGTGGTAAAGATTGGTGTGATTGTAACAAGAGTTTTGGGATCACCATCACCAGCATCAGCTAAATGAATAATTGTAAATGTAAAATTACCCAGCTCTATAAATGGATAAATAGGTAGCTTATCGCTGTAAGCTGCTTTGTAAAAAGTGTCATCGAAATGAATAAATGCAATGAGTCACCATAGACAAGCATATAATACACTGCAGACGCACTAATGGCCCAGAGTACAGCAGGCATGAGAACAGTGTTTATGGGGAAGAGGGCCTGTCCATCTCTCTGCGTGTGTTTCCTCCAGTGTGTCCTCTTGTCTTTTCGTTGTTTTTGACAGAATATTCAGGCCATCCCGCAGACACAGACAGCGCCACCCTGGCGACGCCGAGGCGCTCGGTGGACACGCAGCCCTGAAAGATGACCGACGGAGCCACGGGGTCGGACCGCACTCTGCTGCCCGCTTCCCGTCCGGCTCCGCACAATGGGGAGACGTCCTGGACAAACAGCATGGCTTCCTGTGTGTCCTGTGGCGGGGGGGTGGGGGGGTGGTACAGATCGGGACAACACATTCGCTGGCTCGCACCTCATCACATGCCCGCACGGTGATATCACTGACAGAGTGGCATGGAGGCCCTGTTCCGCTACGAGGTGTGTGTGTGTGTGTGTGTGTGTGTGTGTGTGTGTGTAAATAAGAGCATTCAGGGGAGGGCAAAAACCATGAAATGCTGTTAATAAAGTCATACATTCATGAAGAGCAGCGTGAGGGTGCAAACAACACACTGAGATAATACAGCAGGAACGTAACGCATGATGTGCCAGTGTGTGTCCCTCTTACTACCCATCACACACAAAAACACACAACTGGCGTGAGTCCATGAGGGACTGCCGCTGATGTGGACAAACCGGTAAATAAGATTGTGCCCAGAGCCCAGATCCCGCTGTAGACAAAGCCTGGTTCTCTGGACGTGGCTGACCGTCCACTCAGAGGTAAGGAACGCACACGGCGGGGTCGCCGTGTCATCGGGAGACGAGACAGATGAGATCCACGCTCCGGACTCTGTCCCATCACGCACTCAGTGCACACCGCTGGGGAACACAGGAAACGACGGAAGCAGCGCGACGAAAATTTACAGCTCGTTCCAGACAGGAATTCCTCATTCATCGAGTCAATGCACCACAGGAGCAACACGTGTCCTGCGCCACCTACTGTCTCCCACAAAAACACCAGCAGTTGAAAACATGGCGTGCCTGCAGTGGAGTGTGTGTCTCTGCGCCTTTCTATGTCTTACTGTTTGTTACAGTGTCTTATTGCATGCTTCTCTGTGTTACTGTGACACTTTGCCTGCCCCTCAGAACCTTAGCCAGGCCACCATCTCTCACACACACACACACACACACACACACGTTTGTCTGGCAAACTCATCACCTTCTGAAGGTGTTCAGCGTATAGTTTTGAGGCTCAAGTCCTTGGCCCCTCGCGGCTCGGAAAGAGGTCCTTCAGAAACACAGAGGAGCCCGGTCCGAAGGTCAAGGGTCACTGCCGAGGCGCATGTGCCCTTCCTGTATCCTTGTGGCCTAAAGCAGCCTGCTCCTGCATGGCGCCCTACCGCTGCAGCCGACCTGTTGCTGGGATGTGGACCCTCCCCTTCTTGTCTTCCTTGTGGAAAGCTGTTGTTGGACAGGCACATTGTTGCCACACCAGCACACCCTTCTTGGATCTCCATGGAGGCTTTTCTCACTCACACCAGATACAACTGAACAAAACACTGAAAAAACTGAAATTAACAGCTCACAGTACAAATGATGGGTGATGCGATTAGAAGGAATATAGCGATTCTCTATAAGACAAACACAGTAATTCGATTTCTTTCCCACATAGCAACATTGTTTGATTTCATCCATCCATCCATCCATCCATCCATCCATCCATCCATCCATCCATCCATCCATTTTCTTGCCCGCTTGTCCTTCTAGGGTCATGGTGGCAATAGAGAGAGCAGAGAGGCCCAGATGTCCCTGTCCCTTGCAACTTCCTCCAGCTCAACCCGGGGATCCCCAGCTGCTCCTAGGCCAACTGGGAGATATACAGTAATCTCTCCAGTGGGTCCTGGGCCGACCTCAGGGTCTCGCTCAAGTTGGCTGTGCCCGGTATACCTCCAAAGAGAGGCGCCCAGGGGGCATCCTTACCAGATGTCGGAACCACCTCAACTGGTGCCTCTCAATATGTAGGGGTAGGGGCTCTACTCTGAATTCTTCCCGGATGTCTGAACTCCTCGCTCTGTTACGAACAGTGAGTCCCACCACTCTGTGGAGAAAACTCATTTCAGCTGCTTGTATCCGTCATCTTACTCTTTCGGTCATTTCCCAGAGTTCATGACCGTAGGTGAGGGTAGGGTGATTGGTTGACCACTCAGCAGCTCTTTTCACTCGAACGTCCAGAACATGTGGCCTCAAGTCAGATGAAACGACTACAAAGTCAATAATTGACCTTTGGCCCAAGGAGCTCTGGTCCTAAGTATGCTTATAAGCATCCTTGTGTTCGAATATGCTGTTTGTTATGGACATACCCATGACTAGCACAGAAGTCCAATACCATCTCACCATTCAGGTTTAGATCGGGCAACCCCTTCTTCCCAGTCACCACCTCCAGATTTCCCAGTCGTTGCCAATGTGAGTGCTAAAGTCCCCCAGCAGGACTATGGAGTATGTAGGTGGGACCCTGTCCAGAACCCCACCCACTCTCTCCAAGAAGGTCAAATACTTTGAGATGCTGTTTGGTGCATAAGCACACAGCAGTCAAAGTTTTAACCTCTGCCATCTTAAGTAGCATTGAGGCAACCCTCTCGTCCACCGGGACATACTCCAACTGTATGGCAGCCAGCCAGGGGCTTGTGAGTAACCCCACACCCCCCGGCACCTTTCACCCCGTGCAACTCCCGAGTATGACAGAGACCACCCCCTATCAAGGAGCTTGGTTCCAGAGCCAACACAGGGGTAGGTCCCGGTGAACCTATTCCAGGCAGGGTGAATGTTGCATTGTTTCCTTTTCTCAGGGGATTTTTAGATGGTGTTAGTCTGGATCTTCGCTCCAGATTTGGGTGCCTTGGGAGACCCTACCAGGAGCATACTGCTCCCGACAATATAGCCCTGGAGATTCCTAGATCGCGCAAGCCCTTTTGCAACGACAAGGCCCCGATCCAGGAAGCAGCTGATCCTGATCCAACAGTTTTACATGATTCTGTTTCCAGTCATGTGCCCGAAAGTCAAACCCTCGCTACATTTCCACCCCCAAATGACACCCAACAGGCCCCTAACAGCATCCAGTAGGCCCTGATAGGACCCCATGAGACCCCAGCAGCATCCCACAGCACCCCACTAAGAGCCCTTTCCATCCAGCCATTGTACAGCTCCTCTGGACTGAAAGTGGGCGCTGAGCACACCACACATTGCTGATGCATAGCAAGGCTGCTGGCAGTCACATGATGACAAGTCCTTGCAGCGCTCAGCAGGTGACAGAACAGCGACAGCCAGCCCAAGTTCCATTACTCCAGGGCCTCACAGTTCCCAGCTGGTCAAGAGCTGAGGTGTCCACAGACTGGGACGAGGGACAAAGGGGTACATAATCATACCAGAAGATCAGCGGTGTCCAAGTGGTTCACGCAAAGAGATGGGAATGGAAATGATAGCAGGAAATCTGATGGTTGCTGGGCTGGAGCCGAATGGAGCAGCAGGACGAATGAACAGTGAAGGCGAATGGCCGAAATGTGTCCTTTTACACACACACACACACACACACACACACACAAAACACACACAGTCGCCAGGCCTGTGTTTGCCTGTGTGAAAGTCCTCAGACATTGCTGGACTCATTTTGCACATCCGGTCTGCTATATGTCCACATGAAAGTCATCATAGTCATCGCTTCTGTACAGTATAATAAGCATGACTAGTTATTATTATGAACAAATAAATCTGTTCATAATTAAAAAATGTGTTTAGTGCACTCAAAGAAAATCGCAGAACTGAAATGTCAGCGGAAGAAAAGAGCAGGAAGACGACAGCAAATATGATCTCGTCCTCAATCATCCCTCTGTTCTCTGTGTCAATCCTTAGTGTTTCTTTCTTTCCTCCCGTTTCCAGTTACAGTATGATACACGGGCACCACCGGGTTTGAGATACAGTATGACACTCGAGCACCGGGTTCGAGTTACAGTCATGCACGTGGGCACCAGCAGCACTACAAGTAGCCACCCCTACAGACAACCCTGTTCCGCAAACACCGAAGGACGAACTCCACAGAGCTCCATGACACGGGCGGGTGTTTCGGGGGCAGAGTTTAGCCCGGAGGGAAGAACAAGGTAAACATCCTTAACGAGGACTAACGTGTCAACGAGTTCAGAGTCACTGTGAGCAGAGAGGAGGAACATGATAGAGAGTTGGAAGAAGCAAGAGGAGAGATGTGTGTCGTTCTGCCCCCTGCTGGAGGTACGAGGTCATAGTCTCGTCCTGTTAAGAGACCGTTGAAAGGGATTTAAAATACAGTATGTCTGAACACATTTCATATAAGAAAACACAAACAGTAAGAATCCATTAGACATCGAATAAGAGAACTCGTAATGTACATTTCAGCCGAAATTCTTTTATTATTCTTGATAGTTAATTTACAACAAGCGGTTCAAAATAAATAAAAGGTGATTGTTATAATTTTCATTCAATTTCCTTTTATTCTTGCAAGATAAATAATTTTAAATATGCTCTTTAAAATGTCCTCTCTGTCGATCTGGTGTACTCACACTTCAGATCAGAATGGAGCAACACAAAGAGCAGCACATGAGATTTTTGCCTGAAAATGAAGTGAGACGACGTGTGTGACATGGAAACGGGTAGAAAAGAACCGAATGATTTTTCTCTAGAAATTGAAAAGGCAATTGAGAGCCCCATTTCACCAGTGTGTGTAGCTGTTTGTGCATGTGCCTCAGCGTGTGTGTGTGTGTGTGTGTGTGTGTGTGTGTGTGTGTCTGCGTGTGTGTGTGTGTGTGTGTCTGCGTGTGTGTGTCTGCGTGTGTTCCACTGCTCGGTAACGTGCAGCACCACACTGTATGTGGTACAAGTCAGAGTCTGTATGCAAACATGTATATTAACACATGCTCATATAAGCAAATGTCACATGACACTTGCTTGTCGTTTCTTCTGCGACCTGATGGTGTTTTAAGATGAACATCCGTGTGCCGCAGAGGCCCAAACGTGCACCGTGTGTCTGAACCGTGACCCCAGAGGCCCCTGACGGCCCCCGGGGGTCCTGAGGAAATGCTCGCGGAGCTCAGACGCAGGCACAGCTTCTTCTTCACGGGCCTTCGTGCGGCGAAGGTTCGAGCCCCTGCTCCAATACAGTCACATGTGTCTTTATATACAGGGTGACACCATGCCAGACAGATGTCCCCGGAGTATAAAAACAGCAAAATTAACAAATTAGACCTTTAGAATATCAAATACATAAATCATCAAAACAAACAAATAGGTAATAAATATCTAAATATCCACGAACCATCTAAATAACCTTGTTTTTTGTCGGCTTCTGCACATCGCGCAGAAACCTGTATTTCGACAATCAGACAGACTGCGGTCGGTCGGAGGTCAGTCACCGGTGAGTCGGCGGTCAGTCGACAGTCAGTCAGGAATGAGTCAGTGGTGAGTCTCAGTCAGAAGGGGGTGAGTCGGCAGCGAGTCAGCGGTCGATGGGAGGACAGCCAGAGATCAGTACAACATGCTGCACTGCAGGGTTCTGCTCTGTCAGCAAGAGCGTCGTCACTTCATCTCCACTAATTCTCACTTTCTCTCTTGTTCTGCCGTTTACTCACTTTACATCTCCGCACACACACACACACACACACACACACACACACACACACACACACACACTCTCTCTCTCTGTCACTCACATACTATGGGTGAACCTGAACAGCATGTCTTTGGACTGTGGGAGGAAACCAGAGCACCCAGAGGAAACCCACGCTGAGAGCATGCAAACTCCACACAAACTAAGTGGGGATCAAACCCACATTCTGTGAGACAGCAGCACTACTCGCTATACGCCACTGTGCCGCCCACCAGTCCTAGACAGTTGTACTGTTACAGCATTTAGAAACTCCAGCATTCATTTCATTTGAAAACCGATAACAGCTCTCCATTTACGGGAAAATTGAAAGGAAAAATCACACTTACTTACACACACACATACCAGTACATCTTTCTTCATGTCTCTGGTTTCTTCTTGAAATGAATAGTCCATGAAGACCATCAGGAGATATGAAGCAGCCCTGAAGTAGGAAGAGCAGCAGAAATCTGCAAGAACATCACAGGGGGCGTGTCTACCCCCAGAGGGATGTGTTCGCCACCGCAAGGGGCATGTTCACTACCACGGGGGGAGTGTCTACCGCCACAGGGGCGTGTCCACTACCGCAGGGGGCGTGTCTACCCCCACAGGGATGTGTTCACCACCACAAGGGGCATGTCCACTGCCACAGAGGGCACGTCTACCACCACGGAGGACAGTACGTGCCACCTGAACAGAGTCGGTGATTGTTGGTGTGAGTGCCGTGGTCACCGTGACCATCACACACAAGGCAACATCCTGTCCTCTTGACCGTGTAAACTGTGGACAGAACCTAAAGCAGCTAGGGGTCGTGACCTCAGCAAAGGCACAGTCCCAGGGCAAAAGGAGCCAAAGAGTCCAGGAGGCAGTCCAAAGGCCTCCCTGAGGTGTGCAGCTTCAGCGGAGTCTCGTTTCGTCTGCGAGCGGACAGCCGGTCGCTCTGACCGAGGAGCCCGGAGTCCACCGAGTCCCTCCTGCGGTCCCAGAAAACGTCTCCTGCAGTCACATGAAGGTGGGGGGCAGAGCAAGCCAGACCATCTGGTGGTCCCCTGCAGCGGTCAGTGGATTTCCAGCTTCCACGGTCCACAGTGCCGCACGCTGAAGGAAGTCACCCCCCCAAAAAATAAAAGTAAAAAGAGCAAACAATGAATTGGAATGAAAGCTGTGTAGATTTGTTATTTCACAGATTGAAACACCTGTTGTAAGTTCCTTAAAAATATAGATTTAATATAATTTGCACGTTTGTGTTCTTGACCAAGTTATTCTTCTTCATACAGTCTTGTGGAGAGACGGGTGTGGGGGGGGGGGGCGGGATGCGGAGACTGTGCTTTAAGGTGGAGCAAAAAGACGGTGGGCTAGACAAAGTCAGTGCCCTGGGTCCAGCCCACTCCGTCCAGACCTTCCTTCCTCCAGCGTCCGCTCCACCTCCTCCACTTGTGCCACCGTCACTGTCGATCATGATTTGATTCATCCAAAGGAGAAGGAGGAGGAGGAACAAAAGGAGGAGCAGGAGAAGCAGGATGAGGAAGAGCAGGAGGAGGAGGAGGAGAAGATGCTTCTTCACTTTAGTTCCCAGGACCGTTTAAACGCTCACATTGTTGTCTTCAGCACTGGATCACCGCTTAGGCTTCCGCTAGCTGTCGCCATGGCTCCGCCTCCCTGGCTCCGCCTCCTTCCCCACACACAGCATCTCCGTTCTACATATGGGGCTGCAGAAGGACACGGAAGCGTAACGCCGAGCCACGTCGCCCATCCTCCTGTCTCTCACTGCCCTCCCTCCATCCTCCTCTGTGACGTGCGCAAGCGCTGGAGGAGAGAGCGACGAGAGCGCCCTCCTTCTCTCCACGGGGGGGGCGCTGTTGGGCATGTGGCGGCTCCACGAAGAGAGGGGGCGCCACCTCAGAGCCTCTCGCGGGCAGGGACCCAGATGTACGGGCCTGACTGCTCTTCGATGACCGTCTTGATCTTGTGGTAGATCTCCTCGAAGCTGTCGCCTTCCACGATGGCTGCGGAGAGGGACGAAAAGGTGTCAGGTGTGTCCCTCGACCGGAAGAGCCCGCGGCCACGACCGCGACCACGACCGCGGCACGCGCTCCCTCCCTTACCTGTGAAACACTCGAGGAAGTCCTGCTCCAGCTTGACGGCACGGTCGAGCGCTTTGCGTGCCTGCTCTTCGCTCAGGCGCTTGTTGAGTTCGCTGAGAAGCACGAGAGAAGTAAGTGAGTAGGTTGAACCAGGGTAAACTCAGAGTAAAAAGCGCTCACAGAGTGCGCCCGGTGCAGCGGCTCCTCTTCTCCTGCACTTCCTTCGCTTTCTTCCTTTCCACATGTACTTGGTAGCTCTGTAGACAGGTGGCGGTACAGAGCACCTGAATAGAGCGAGAGTGTGGCACCGCCCTCACGCAACTCCCTTCCACAGCGTTTACAGCTCCTGCTCCACCAGTAAACAATGGGCACTGAAGAGCAGGGTGTGGAAACAAGGTTTCCTTTTTCTAAATTACAGCTGTGTCCCATTTTCACACACCAGCGCTCATGTTGTGTTTTTACACATCCTGAGTCCGTGTCGAAAATGAACGCGCGGCTCCAAACAAAAAGAGCTACAAGTTACACATCGGTTCCAGTCCAGTTGTGTTTAAAAGTTGAGGAGTCGCTGTACAACGTCTCACACACACACACACACTCACACACCGGTTTCTTTAAGAGCTGTCAAGTGATTTACATTGAAAGGTTACCTGTTCAGGTAGTAACTCCCTCTGGTCTAACTGCTATCTGTCTTAATTGCGTGTGGTGTGTGTGTAGTGGCCACAGGTGTGTGACGTACAGGATGTTCTCCAGGGAGCGCGGTCGGATGAATATGGCGATGGGGTGTAGCTGCGCCACTTGCAGCCTGCGGACCGCGTTTGCTGACACGTCCAAGATGCAGTGCTTCCCCTGCTGCTCATGCACGCACACACACAGAGGGGGACAGAGGGGACAGAGGTGAGTCTCAGCGACCGTGCGCTGCGCCCCGTGTTGTACTGCGTGTGTTGCCGGCGCCCCACCTGCTCGGCCACCTCGCGCACGCTCTGCACACTCGTCCCGTACAGGTGGCTGTTGTACTGTCCCGCCTCGATGAACCGGTGGCTCTGGATGTCCTTCTCCATCTGCTCCCGCGACGACACGAAGTGGTAGTCCCGCCCATCGACCTCGTACTCACGTTTCGGCCTTGTTGTATCTGGGGGGCGCCGCAGACAGTGTCAGCGCATGTGTGCGCGCGTGCGTGCCGGCGTACCTGCATGCGCGTCGGCATGTCCGGCTACACTCACGGGGACGCAGGAGCCAAACTTGTCCGGGAACTCGGAGAGCAGGTCATCGTTGATGCGGTCCTTCGTCGGCCCCAGGATGATGATGGGGTCGCGCGTAATGCACTGCAGTGAGTGCACAGCAGGGGGCGCGTTGGTCAAGGAAGGAGGGACCGAGCACAGCTCAGACTGCACTGAAGAGGCAGACTCACCTTCCACCTGAGTGACCATCTCATAGCTGTGGATGAAGTCATCTCTCCCTGCACGAGCGACGCGAAACAACATCAGATAATGATTGATCGTCACTGTCGTTTCTTATTATTGTCGAGATGAAATAAACATGTTCGAAGAGCTCTGCGTTACCTTGTGAGCTGATGGTGTCCCGGCTGCGGTCCTGCGGAGGACAGCAGGTTCAGATACGCAGCTGGAGCAGTGGCAGCACACGCACACGCGCACACACACACACACACACACACACACACACACACAGGGGGCAGGTCATACACTGTGTGAAACAAACCCTCTCCTTTGTCTTCAGTCTGGACCACTCCTTGCGCTCCACTCTGAGGAGGAAGAAGGAAGGAGGTTAAAAGAAGGGTTATCATCACTCATTGTCCAGGGGGGAGGATGTGGGCGGGAAACTGACCTCCGCTTGCTGGGGATGAAGCCGACCTCCTCGAGCTCCCCGTGGGGACTGACCCGGCGCGCCCGCCACCACTCGTCGTCTCCACAGTCGAGGACGTGCAGGACCTCGCCGAAGCGAAAGCCCACCGCCTGACTGAGGAAGCCGCAGTCGGCTGTCTTGTCATAGTCGAAGAGGGCTCTGGGGGGGCGGGACGACACTCAGTGAGCACAGGGAGAGAGAGAGACAGAGAGCGAGGGGGGGAACAGCTGGTAGTGTAGTTGTTAGAGCTGCTGTCTTTGGAACCAAAGGTTGCAGGTTCACAGCCCACCGGCAGCTGTAGTACCCTCAAGCAAGCAAGGTACTTATCCTGAATTGCTCCAGTAAAATTACTCGGCTGTTTAAATGGGTAAAAAGTTCTAAGTACCATAACACTGTGAGTTGCTAGATGAATAAATGTAAATATAAAAGGAAGAGATGGAGAGAGAGACCTTTCTCAGGCTCAATGTGTCCACCTGACAGTGTGCGAATGAGCAGACAGCAGCTCCACAGGGACTAGAGACTGTAAATAAAAGCATCATCGCCAGCATTGTTTGGAACGTGATTGTAGTGTGCGTGCTAAAGCTTCTTCCTGCTGTGTTCTGCCGTGCTCTGCACCTGATGTAGAAGCTCCTCTTGGGGTGAGTCCTCATAGATGTTGTCCCAGAACCCAAACTGCTGTTCATGAGCTGCTCCCTCAGATCGTGGATCTTGGCCTCAAAGCGGCTTGTATCTGAACACACACACCACATGGTAAACAAATGTGTTACTCTCCATCACACTCTGAACACACCTGCAGTGTTTCTCATTGGTAAATGTACAGTCTCAGCCCATTTGCAGTTTGCATGTTCTCCCCATGTTCACGGTCCAAAGACATGTGTTTCAGGTGGACTCTTCACTCTCAGTTGTCCACAGTGTGTGTGTGTGTGTGTGTGTGTGTGTGTGTGGCTACCATGCAGGGGATTGGTGGTCCACCCAGAGTGTACCCTCCACTGCCAGGCGACTCCAGGATAGGCTCCAGACAGATGTGACCCTGACCAGACAGGCGCTTACAGCGAGGACAGTAAGTATGTGGCGTATCAGGTTGCTGCCAGATGATTGCGGGGGCAGATCGTGAACGCCACAACGCGATGTTTCTTGAGATGAAAGGCGACATGAAACCCATAAGACATGTGATGCTGTTTTATATGCCGTTTGGCTCGTGTGATGCAGTGTTTGGGGGGCTGCACTAGTTGCTGAGGGAAGCTCCACGTGTCACACTGACCCTCTGGTCTGTACTGGGCGATGATGGTGACCGTCTGCCCCGCGTTCTTGAGTGCCGCCGCCGCCTGCTCATGGGTGGCGTGTCGAAGGTCCACGCCGTTCACCTGGAAGGGCAGGCGTCCACATGAGCACGAGCGCAACGTGTAGCTGCGCTGCAGACGCTGCGGGACGTGGACACGGCGCACTCACGCTCAGGATCTGGTCCCCCTTGCGGAGCTCCCCGCTCAGGTCCGCTGGCCCCCCCGCCAGGATGAAGGAGATGAAGATGCCTTCGCCGTCCTCCCCGCCCACTATGTTGAAGCCCAGGCCTGTGGAACCCCTATGGATGAGCACCCTCCTGGGCTCCCTGGTGGACAGAAAGAGGAGGAGGCTGCGTTTAGAGAAAAGCACTGGCAGCCAGACATGCAAAGAGCACAGACAGGAAGAGGCAGCGAGACGTTACACACGCACGATAACAGACAGAGACACGGAGCAGCAGGAGCCCAGAGGGAGCTCGTGTGTGCGCAACAACACGGGAAGCACAGACGTCCTGCACACCACCTGGAAAGTTGAGAATGGGCACACACAGCGCATGTGACACACCTTGGCACATCGTCGTCTCCCAGCATGCCCTTGGGGATGGGCGAGTATCTGCGAGGGGAGGAGGGGGTGAGGGCTTGCGGGTATTCAGACAGCAGGTAGGTGGCGTGGCCCAGTTCACTGTCCACATGTGGAGAGTACGCTGTGGAGACAAACAGGACGGTTTGCACATGTCAGCGTCATCACTGACGTACTGTGAGCTCGAGAGGTTCAGAACTGCGGTCATGAGGTCAGTGCTGGCTGCACTCACCGCTCGTCAGGTCGGGAGGGCTGTACGAGTCCATGGGGTATTGCGCCGGTTTGGCCACCCGCAGGTAAACCACCTCTGCCGTGTTCTTCAAGCGCCGCCAACCCGCGTCCTCGTGCATCACGTCCTCCAGACACACGTTGTTCACCTGGGGCGGTGACACAGGCAGCGGTCAACCAGAGCTCTCGCACAGCGGATAGCGCTGCTGTCAGGGGTGCGAAAGAATGTGGGTTCGATCCCTGCTCAGTCTGTGTAGAGCTTGCACGTTCTCCTCTGGGTGCTCTGGTTCCTTCCACACTTCAAAGACATGCTGTTCAGGTTCCCCCATAGCGTGTGAGTGACAGAGAGAGAGTGTGTTCCACTGATGTATGGATGAGTGACCCATCGTAAGTAGTGTATTTAGCAGTGTAATTTACCACGGTGTGTGGGCTCATAACACTAAACAGAATTCATTGAGAGTCGCTCTGAGGAAGTGTCTGCTAAGTGAAGTAACGTACCATAAGAGCACCACACAAGAGATGAACTCCTTACACCCATCCATGTGGCTTTGGTTTCCACTTCAAGTCAGTGGACGTTTGACAAAACGCGGCAACAGCGAGTGTGTGGACTCACAGCCAGTATTTTGTCCCCAATCTGGAGGCGTCCATCCTTGTGCGCGGCCCCCCCCCTCGATGATCTTGGTCACGTAGATGCTGTTGTCGCCGGGGACGTGCTGGTTGCCCATCCCACCGGCGATGCTGAAGCCCAGGCCTGGAGGACAAACGTGAGAGGCATGGGAGGACAGCTCACGCATGTCACACACACATTACACACATAGATAGATAGATGATAGATAGATAGATAGATAGATCCCACAAGGGAAATTATTATGTGGAAAAAGCTTGTGTGAACACATTGTCTTCACACACACACACACACACACACACACACACACACACATACACACACACGCGCAAGTATGGCCTCTGGCCTCACCTTTCGGGCCCTTGATGAGCTTGATCTCGGTGATCTTCTCGGCCAGTGGTTTCCTGCGCATCACGTAGAGGCGAACGATCGCTCCCGCCTCCTTCAGGGCCTCCACGGCTTGGGTGTGTGTCACCTCCCTCACGTCCGCATCGTTTACAAACAGGATGCTGTCGTTCACCCTGAAACACACGCGCGCCCGTGGCTCACGTCCGACCGTTGACACGTTCTCCATCATGGCAAACACGCTCGGTAGCGGGGCCACGAAAACACCCTGAACGAACAAAAACAGCAGCAACTCTGTCCCAACAATAGATCTTTGGTTTCATGTCACATTCTGACTTTCAAAAGGTGTCAGGAAGAAAAATGAGCTTCTCAATGTGGCGCTGCTCTGCTCTGAGGACATGGACGTTTTCGCACATGAGACCAGCAGAGCGTTTGTCTCAGAGAGTCCGCGTGGAGGTGTGTGGAAGCAGGAGCAGAGCCACCCACCCACGGATCTCGGGGTGTCTTTGGGAAGAATCAACACCATCAGTAGTCCTGGACAGAAGGTCACCAGAGCAGTCACCACGGTCGGTGTACCGCGTTTCTCCTGGGGAGTTTCACTGGCGGGAACCCAAGCTGGAATCACTCAAGACTTTGTGCAGATCTGGACTTCTGGACAAGCTGGTAGGCATGACATTCGTTGTGGGTGTGCTCAACATAATGGACAAGCGAACACAGCGGGCAAGTCGCTCGGATATGAGTCTGAAGCAGAGTGGAGCAACATGAGAAAAAGCAACTGCCAGAAATCACGGGGCTCTGACGCCACTGGCTGAGGCCAGGCAGAAATTCGGGTTCACAGGTCTTCTCAAAGTCTCAAAACAGGACCCCTCCAAGCCCTTTGGCACATTTGCTCTAAGCCTCCTGGACTGAATCACAATGACCAAAGTGTTTAAATGTCTCCCAATTTAAAAACTGGCATTTCATTTGCAGGACCGTTCTAAATGCCAATTTGGGAATGTGTGGACACCCTTTTGGAAGTTATTAGAAAGTGTAACATGATCAGACCCGTTGGCTGATCCAGAACCTGATGGCTCTGACCCTAAACCCTCACTGTACATACATAGGTGAACATTTCTGCAACTTCTCAGTGTGCTGTTTCTACCTGCTTGTTGCTGTGACCCTGTTCTGATTATAAAACCAACTAAAAAAGAAAGGGCAGCTTATCACTGAAGACCATAGACGTATGCCATGTATATCATGCATACCACATACACCATGTACACCACTTGGACCATGGAGACCATTTAGAGCATGTAGACCATGAAGACCATGGAGAATATATAAACCATGTAGGTGAAAAAGAGTTTCAGGCCAAAGGTGAAGCGAAGTGGTCTGATCAGCAGCACTGACATTGCACTACAGGAGACTGGCGAAGGTGCACAGCACAGCGAGAAGGGAAGGAACACCGGTGGAGCTCATCGGTGAGGAACACCAGTAGGGTCATCGCTGGAGCTACCTGAGTCGGCCGTCCTGGGCAGCTGCTCCTCCTGGGATAATTTTGGTGATGAAGATGCTTGAGTCATCACCAATGTGAGGGTTGTCTGTGCCCCCGGCGATGCTGAAGCCCAGACCTGATGTCCCCTACAGTCCCTCACACACACACACACACACACACACACACACGTGCACATACAAAATCACAACAGCAGAGAGGAAAACACAATACACAGAAACTGTCTTTTTCCAGCATCACGCACAGTTGCAATATGATGAACGAGTGGGACAACTAAGTGACAGAAAGACAGTTTTACCAGTTACTCTGTGTTTTACTCTGATTACCCTGCACGCAGAGCCTGAACATGATGGTTTCCAATGACAATCTGACCAGTGTTTGATCCGGTGGTCACTGATTTAATGATGATGATGATGATGATCACATGTGAACCATGTAAACCACCACCACCATCATCATCATCATCAGAAGCAGTGATCTGTTCATCATCCCCCTGGAACCACAAAGGTCTCATTTAAAACTGCTTCTTCCTCCTCAATGTCTCTGCTGACCAGAGCTGAAGGTATAACTCACAAACATGCAGGTTTGCCACTGGCCTCAGGTTGGTGTCTTACCCGCTCCAGCGTGATCTCCTCGTACTCCACCTCTCCGTCGGTCCCGTTCACCTAACGCACAGAGACAGAGAGACAGACGGGGGGGGGTGTTCAAAGATCAGTGAGTAGAAGCAGCCGTTTGTGGAAAGAGGGTTATGGTTAAATATCTGGGCTGAAACAAGTGAGAGAGAAAATGCCCCACACACACAACACACACACAACACACACACTACACACGCACAACATACACTCAACAGACACCGATGCACACTCAAAGGACACTCAACACATGTGACTGCATGGAACACTGCAGAGAAACACTCACAACAACAAACACAAAGAGAGAACTCCATAGACACACATACACACACAAACACGCGAGCCTACAGGCACTTGAACCAGGTTTCCTCCCCCGACACAAGTAGAAGCACGGCACAAAAATGCACCCCCTGCTTTGACCGCGCAGAAGTACGGCCACTCGGCCCTTTGAAGGTGTGGCTCTATATGGACACCACAGACCTGTTAGTGATAGAGACGACGGAGAGAGAGCAGAGCTCGTCCAGGTGCCCCACTCACACC
This sequence comes from Scleropages formosus, assembly GCF_900964775.1. Classification (NCBI taxonomy): domain Eukaryota; kingdom Metazoa; phylum Chordata; class Actinopteri; order Osteoglossiformes; family Osteoglossidae; genus Scleropages; species Scleropages formosus. The sequence goes on from NC_041818.1 coordinate 29,576,266, forward strand.
CCCTCCCCTACCACCACCACCACCGCCACCCAGGAGGCTGAGGGACGCAGAGGTGGACAGAGATCCAAAGAGAACAGAGATGAAGGATGAACAGAGGGAAAAATAGTGAAAGAGAAATGCAGGAACATCTTTGGGTTGTTATTGCTCTGACTGGTGTGTGTGTGTGTGTATGAGAAACCAAGAAGAACACCTGCCAAAGCTTTCGGTTTGTAGAAGGGGGCAGGAAGTGTAGCAGGTCTCACGGTTACATGGCGGCACAGTGCTGCCGTGCTGAGAACACATTTAGTGTCAAGGAGCAGAGGACAGCGGGCCAAGTGGCCCAGGTGCGAGCTGAGGTCTTCGCTGCGCCTGTAAAGTGCTCGTTCCCGGAATCCAACCTTCGCACCGCATGAGACGAACCGCACGGATGAGGAGAAGAAACTCCGGAGCATTGACCACGCAACTGGCTGAGGTTGCGTCACTCCCAGGCTGGTCTACACAGCACATGCCCCACGCCACGAGCCACACGGCACATGGCACGCAGCACGGCTCTGAGTCTGAAGTGCCGGGGAAGCGGAGAAACGGCGTGCTGTTTGTAAGGCTCTCGCCCTGTGCGTCTCCTACTAAGAACCTCCAAAGAGAAACTCTTCTCTCGCTGCGTGGAGCAAACAAAGGAGCAAGAGGTCGTGGAGACGTGTAAGAGACCAGGTCAGCGATCCCAGCGGTGGCTCCTGCCAGGTTACGCACATCCTTTCTTTGAGAGATACGAGCCCCATAGGGCACTGCTGCCACGTGCAGATGAGGTGGTGGAGGTGCAGCTGGCGCCAGAACAAGGGCTGTGAGCGCAGTATTACTGCAGCGACGCCGCCCAACGGCCCCAACGCACACATGCCGGAAAAGCCCGGAAGGATATTTGCGCTCAGAAAGGGGCCATTGGACGGTAGATCGCTGGCAGAGACCGGGGACATCCTGCACAACATCATCGTCGGAGCAAACCCTGGAAAGGGGGGAGAGAGCAGAGAGCAGCGGCAGACACGGCGGAGGAGAGTGAGGATCCTCTGTGACCGTCAACGAACACGAGCTGCTGCCTTCATCAAGAGGCTAAATGGCCCTGAGGAAGCGGGGCGATGCGGCAGCGTGGAGACGCACAGTGTGTGTGAGCAGAAGGCAGACAGAGACAGAAAGGAAAGAAACAGCGAGAGCAGAAGAAGTGGAAGGACCGAGAGCAACCAAACGAAGACCATCAGAAACACAGAGAAGGAAGATTACAGGAAAGAGAGAGGTGACAGAAAGAAAGAAAGAAAGAAAGAAAGAAAGAAAGAAAAGGAGAAATATAATCCTTACGTAGGGAGAGCCATCAAGAGTTTCAGTGTTAACAACCACTGGAGGGGTGTGAGCCTGGAGGGGGAGACACAACAGAGACAGAATAAACAAAAGACGTCCGTTAGACCACCGCGCCAGCAGGGGGAGCCAAAGCACCAGTGGAGGAGGACCTTGGTGAAACGATACTGCCCCCCCAGCAGGGCTCGGAGAAGAGCCAAAACCACCGTTCTTTCAGTTCTGTCTTCCTCCCAGTGCTGAGATGGCTGTAAAAACACACACAAAAATGTGCACAAACAAACACACACACGCACACACACACACACGCACACAGACCCATTCCTTCATCTCTTCACGCTTCTACAATGTGTTTTTCTTCCTGGGACTGAAACCTACACCCTTCAGAACAGCCTTCAGCACTGTGGCTGAAGGCCCTGCAGGTTACAGATCCTTGGAGGACCATATGGGTCAGTGGAGATCTTGATCACTCAGGTTTCCCTTCTCACTACAATGGTACAGTATTAAATTTCATTCAATTACAGTCAAGAGCAGATATTGTGAAATAAGTTTGGAAAATCTGTAAATAAACAGATGAGTAGTGACTTCACTCAGTTTCTTTTACCTGTTCACTGACTGAACCTCCATCTCTCCTCCTAGACCTCCTCATCTCCAGCTGGAACGTTCAATCTCCTCCCGGAGCTCTTCCTGTCCACCACACCTCTCACCTTCCACCCCAAGGTACCCATGGTACAGATTGCCATCAGCTTGTTCTTGTCTCTCTCCCAAAGGCCAGAAGATGATCACAGTGAGGTCCTGATGCTCTCCATATTGTCACCACAGTCATCACACACTTTCAGTTCATGTATGATGCTCTATTAGAAAAATACACTTGGGACTTTCCTGGCAGATTCACTGGCTTCTCCACCTTCTCACTGCTTCACACTAACCACTCTTCAGAAAAATAAGGTTGCCAAGGTGACTGAAGAGGCATGTAGCTGCATGGACACACACACACACACACACACACACACACACACACACACACACGCACACACAAAGTGTGGCCCACAGTGGAAAACACACAACCCCAAATCACGTACACTGCTCATGTGCACTGTGGAAAGGTGTCCAACTGCTGCCTGTTCCTCTGTCCCGCCCCGTCCACATTTCCAGTACAGGTCAACTCCAGGTAACAGAGCTCACCTCCAGGACAGGTGAACTCCAGGTGACAGAGCACACCTCCAGGACAGGTGAACTCCAGGTAACAGAGCACACCTCCAGTACAGGTGAACTCCAGGTAACAGAGCTCACCTCCAGTACAGGTGAACTCCAGGTAACAGAGCTCACCTCCAGGACAGGTGAACTCCAGGTGACAGAGCACACCTCCAGTACAGGTGAACTCCAGGTAACAGAGCTCACCTCCAGGACAGGTGAACTCCAGGTAACAGAGCTCACCTCCAGGACAGGTGAACTCCAGGTGACAGAGCACACCTCCAGGACAGGTGAACTCCAGGTAACAGAGCACACCTCCAGTACAGGTGAACTCCAGGTAACAGAGCTCACCTCCAGCACAGGTGAACTCCAGGTGACAGAGCTCACCTCCAGTACAGGTGAACTCCAGGTAACAGAGCTCACCTCCAGGACAGGTCAACTCCAGGTGACAGAGCACACCTCCAGGACAGGTGAACTCCAGGTAACAGAGCACACCTCCAGTACAGGTCAACTCCAGGTAACAGAGCTCACCTCCAGTACAGGTCAACTCCAGGTAACAGAGCTCACCTCCAGCACAGGTGAACTCCAGGTGACAGAGCACACCTCCAGTACAGGTCAACTCCAGGTGAACCTCGATTCCATTCAGACATAACACCCAAGACCAGTGAAACACAACAGTGCAGTTAAAAAAAAAAGAAACTGTTACATTTGTATCAATTTTGACATAAAAACATATCTGGTTAACAAAAGTGGAGTGCTTTAAATTAATTTACTTGGAAATTCACACATTTATTATTCTGATTTATTTACAGGCACTGGTTTTACACTCTCTAGCGGTAAACTGTAACTGTATGTACCAGTAACAGTACAGGCACACGAAACAGCACAGGATCATTAACTGACTTTGGAGTGTTTTGATGTAAAGATTTACTGACGAAGAAAAAGACAGAGCGACCGCTAGCAAACCACAGGATATCCATCATATTTCACCAAAAATCTACACAATGACACCCCAAAAAACGGAATTCTGCACCACTCAAAACGAAGCAGTGACCGAGCGTGAACGACTCCCTCTGGGGGTGAGAGAAGAAGCTTCTCCGGCATCATCATCATCATCTCACACACATTTTCAGAACCGCTTGTCCCATACGGGGTCACGGGGAACCGGAGCCTAACCCGGTAACACAGGGCGTAAGGCCGGAGGGGGAAGGGGACACACCCAGGACGGGACGCCAGTCCGCCGCAAGGCACCCCAAGCGGGACTCGAACCCCAGACCCACTGGAGAGCAGGACTGTGGTCCAACCCACTGCGCCACCGCGCCCCTACTCGTCATCATCTCTTCATCTCTAAATCATTATAATCTCTCCAGTCCCCACTCTCCAGTTGGCCCTGCACCTTCGAGCTGGTGCTCCTTCCACTCCCTTCTTCTGTGTAACACCCCCCCCCCACCTCCACATCTCTCTCTCATCATTCATTAGGAACTTTCATCTAAGCACAACTTACCAGCTGTTTCTGAAGCTTGTTAGGTTTTCTACAGTCTTCCGTGCAGGTTATTCCACACATTCCTTCAAAAAGTATCTGTCTGTTTCCTCAGAAAAGCACTGCGGTGGCACTGAACTTCTGGAAGTCTCCCCTGTTTCTTCTGCAAGAAATTTGACTGCTGTTGTTATCATCCAGTATGGCTTCCAACCTTCTGGAAGGGGAGGGGACACACCCAAGCTGGGATGCCAGTCCATCAGAAGGCACCCCAAGCAGGACTCGAACCCCAGCCCCGCCAGAGAGCGGGAGCCGGCCAAGGCCACTGCTCCAACCGTGCCGATAGCACAGTGCCTTTGGATCCACAGGTTGCAGGTTCAACCCCTTCATTTGGCTGTAGTACCCTTTGAGTAAGGGAGTTACCCTAAAATTGCTCCAGTAACATAACCCAGCTGTAGAAAAAGGTAAATAATTATAGGTACACTAACACTGTAAGTCAATTTGGAGAAAAGTGTCAGCTGAATGAGTAAATGTAAATCTACAGTGTATCATTAGTGTATATACAGTACGTAAATGTTCTACAAATAGTGAAAGTCTCTCCTGCAGCCCCTCACTAAATTCAAGACCATCGACAGAGACACAACTTGTTTCACAGATAAGAGCCACACAGCTTTTTTTCCTTTCTTCCTTGAAAACGGCACAATTTTTTGGTCTCCTGACTCTTCGGTGATCACATACAGCCTGAGAAACCCTTGAGAAGCAGGGCTGGATATTTACCGCATTGATCACTCAGTGAATGAAGGAGTGAAATTCTATTCTGGAATAAACGCAGGAACACAAAGGGCGCCAGGTGGCATCGTAAAGATGACGGCATGAAACACTCCTGAGACACACACAACAAACCGAATATACGTGAACAGCACACTTTTTCAGCCACAATACTGTGCGGTCATGAATTTACCAAACAAACTGCTAACCAGCTCATTTCCAGAAGTGCTCATAATGTTTAAGGACAACAGGAATGGAAAATGAGTGCAAAACCAAGGTAAACCAAGGTACAGTGGAACTGGAGGTAAAGTCCTGCAGAACGCTGACAGTGAGTGAGAACATGGATGTAACTCAGTAACACTGACCAGATGACCAACGGTCATGACCCTTAATTGCAGACATATGTGAGGAAGACACCATTGAGCTTGTCAGGACAGTCTGACTATGAGAGTCCTAACAGTGAGACGATGATTCACAGCCAGAACGAGGAAAAACCCTCCCGAAGAGGCACTATGGCTCCACCGACAAGATGATCGAAGGCTCCGGGTCGAGAGATGCTTACCAGAGTGGACGCTGCGGACGTGTAGAGAGGGGTGTGGCCAGTGGACATCAACACCGGCTGCAAAACACCACAGCAGGAGACAGTAGGGTGAATGGAAGGAAAAGGCCACGGCGTCGCACAGAGCCGCGCTGAAGCCAGTCGTCACTCATCAGTCACCAGCTGACTCCAAAGCAACACTAAGAAATGAGAGATGGCCTGATGAGCAGTGACGAGGAATGACAAAAAGGGGGGATTGTGGTGAAAGACAGACAAGCGTAGCACCGCGACGGGACGTCATGATTAACCTGGGAGGACCCAAAAACAGAACACATAGAGCACTGTGCTGTAGTAGAAAAGTAAAAAACTCTGGGGGTCCAAGCGCCAGTAGCTGACCTCCCATGAGTCTTCTAGGTTAAAAAAAGACACACGCACATAAAAGCCGCTTATCCCAAGTGGGGCTGCAGCGAGCTGGAGCCTAACCCAGCAACACAGGTCACAAGGCTGGAGGAGGGGGGGAAACACACCCAGGATGGGATGCCAGTCCATCATGAGGCACCCCAAGCAGGACTTGAACCCCAGACCCACCAGAGAGCAGGACCCGGTCAAACCTGCTGTGCCACCACGCCCCCTGCAGGTTAAAAAAGACTTTTAAGTCCATTTACAACAGAGAGTAACATTCATTTTCCTACATTTAATTTTAAAGATGTGCTGCCGCTTTCAGGGAGTCACAGGGACCCCTCACTTAACGGACAGGAATCACTTGTTATGGATCGAATAACTGCAATATTTTCTCGAGAAACACTTTTCATAACCAGGTCTGCAGAACAACACATGTGGGATGCCATATAGAGGGGACCATCTGTACAGCTGCTTGGTACTATGTTTGAAGAAGAAGAAGAAGAAGAAGAAGAAGAAGAAGAAGAAGAAGAAGAAGAAGAAGAAGAAGAAGCAGAAGAAAGAATGTTACCCATACCCAGCACGGTAGCGCTGCTGTCTCACAGCATGTGGGTGGTGTGAGAGGACATGGGTTCAATCCCCGCTCAGTCTGTGTGGAGTTTGCATGTTCTCCCTGTGTCTGCATGGGTTTCCTCTCGAAGCTCTGGTTTCCTGCCACACTCCAAAGACATTATTCTGGTACATTGGTGACTAAATCACCCACAGTGTTTCAGGCTCATGGAGAGTGTGTTCCATTGTAAGTACTGTACAGTACTAGCAGTGTAAGTTACCCTGGTGAATAAGGTGTGTGGGCTGATAACACTACACAGAGTTCATTGGAAGTTGCTTTGGACAAAACTGTCTGCTAAGTGAAGTAATGTAAATGGAAACAGTGCATCAGCTCCATGCTGAGAAGAGGGGGGCATTTCCTCCATGAACACGTGGGGGCGCTGGTGCATCGCACAAAACTCTGCGTGTGGCCCATGTGATATTAAGACTAAAATTCCTGATGAAGCTCTCAGTCTGCAAGAGGAAAAATGTCCAGCATGCATCACTATACAGTGTTGGTCCTTGTCCATAATGTGAGAGAACAGCAGGAGGAGCACCAGTGGAGGGGGAATTGTGTGTGTGTGAGAGATTCACAGAAGGAACCAGTGAGGCACTGAACTGCTCAGCTGCAGCCGGGTGTGAAGGAGGACCTGTGAGGGTCTCAACCCTCAGAGACTGATGTGATACAAGGGATAGCTGGAAATGTAGTGGTTAGAGCTGCTGCCTTTAGACCCTAAAGTTATAGGTTCAAATCCCACCTCCAGCTGTAGTGCCCTTGAGCAAGATACTTACCCTAAATTGCTCTAGTAAAATTACCAGCTGTGTAAATGGGTTAATAGTTGTAAAAACAATACCATATCAATGTAAGTCACTTTAGAGAAAAGTGTTAGAGAAATGGATTAATGTAAACAAAGAAGAGTGGAGAGCTCACAGTTAGTGGTGGCACAAATCAAGTTCACAATTATTGCTTATTTATCTGACTCATTGATCCAACTTGACTCACAATGTTTGTACACTGAGCCGCTCACCCTGATTTAGCTATCTATTTGGCAGGGTCATTTTTACTCAGGGTGAGTACTGTTGCAAAATTTAGGACTCGAACCCAGGTTGTTCCAGAGTACAGCAGTTTCATTAAAAGCAGCAAAATGTTTTCCAGTGAACTGGATCGACAAAACAGGGAAGGTTGAAGAAACACAAGCAAGAATAACTGGAATGAACAGGTGATGTCCTCGCTACGTGTGTGTGTGTGTGTGTGTGTGTGTGTTTTGAGGTGCACAGCCATACCTTGATGGGCGACAGGTGTGTGTGGGGGGCGTAGCCATGTGTTCCATCTAGAGGGGTCAGGCTCTTGTTGCTCACATGCATCAGCTCTCCGCTCTTCCCGGGGGCCAGGTGGGCGGGGCTGTGCTCCAGTGGGGGGGTCTCCTCATCCTGGTACCTGTATTTCTGAACAACAAGACAGAGAGCTCAGCACAACATCATGGGTGAGCAGAGACATTAAAATTTATTCATTAAAAGGTACCTTTCCTCCAAAGCAACTTTCAGTGAACACTGTGCAGTGTTCCCAACACACACCTTTCTTACCAGGGTAGTTTACACTGCTAGATACACTACTTACAATGAGTCACTCATTCATAAACTAGTGAAACACACTTTCTTTCTCACACTGCAGGTGACTTTATAGTCACCAGTCCATCTGAACAGCATGTTGTTGGACTGTGAGAGGAAACCAGAGCACCTGGAGAGAACATGTGAACTCCACACAGACTAAGTGGGGATCCAACCCACGTCCCCTCACACCACCCAGGTGCTGTGAGACAGGAGCTCTTCTGGCTGTGCCACCACACCACCCTTGTGATGACCAGCTGGACTTGAGAGGTACACATGAGGACAGCCTGCAGGGGTGTCTTTACCGGGACAGGTGTTAAACGCACACACTTGACGAGAGGGATGTTCCACCGCAGCTTCTGTAGGAACTGATTTGCTTTCTCTTCACACCTTTAATCTGAAACCGACCACTGCAGACAATGACTTTTGGCCCCTGTTGGAGGTGAAGCCTGGTACAGGGCACCACATCTGCAACCCTGCACCATAACCCTAACCCTAACCCTGCACCACCCTGTGTGTGTGTGTGTGTGTGTGTGTGTGTGTGTGTGTGTGTGTGTGTGTCAGTCACGTTCTGAAAGGTGGCAAGAGAACGATGTGCTGCAGGGAGACACAGGGTCAAAAGCAGAAGGTGAGAAAATGAGGGAGGGAAAGGAGGCGGATTAGAGAACGTCCAGCAGACGTGCTCTACAGGAAGGGGACATGTCCCATGTTGTCCTGGAGGTGCACAGAGAAGACACACTGCGTGTAGCGCTCGTTTCAGATGGTGTTTCATCTCTAAACAGATGTCAGCCTTGTCTGGACACACATAGAGGACCACGTCCAGCCATTTCCTACAATCATACCCTGGAATCAGTGCCATAGGCGTGTCCGCACACACACACACACACACACACACACACACACATACTCTGGTTAAACCTGTACACTCTTCAAACAGACACAACTTCAGCGGGTGGGATGTGAAGTTTTCATGGAAGAGTTGGTTTTGAGATGTCAGGTGAACACAGTACAGCGCATTCTGACCAGGGATTGGAGGAGACATCTCCACCATGTCATCCTTCACTAACACAGAGGCAGAAACTCAAAGAAAACATTAGGGCTGGAACACATGTCCACTTGGTTCCGTGTTCAGATCTACCCCACTAGGAAACACGAGTTTTGACACATACCTTTCCTAAAGCAACTTACTTTGTGGCTCCATCATATGGACAGGTCATATAACACACAGGTGTGTGTCCCACATGGAGCCCAGAGTCCTGCTGACTGAACTGCAAAGACACACAGGTGTTCCCAGCAGGGCAGATGGGAACTGGAGCCCAGGAGTGCAGGGGGTGTCCAGGCTCAGGACACAGAAGACAAATGGGAAGACAGGGGGTCCAGTGGAGCGGTGCTGATAGAAGGCCTGATATCAGATCCCCTCTGAGGGGGCTGGGAGTGGCGATGAAGCTCAGCATTTACATTGTTAATGTCCTCAAGATGATGCACTGGCATGAAACTCCAAACACATGAAGGATGTGGTTCAGGTTTCTGCCCTTAATACCATCAGCCATCAAACCATCCATGAAATTGTCCTTTTGGCCAGAGGTCTCCCTAGAACCCCAACAGAAGGAGTGATGAGTGCAGTGGGGACCTGGACCACACAGTACATTCCGGAAAGAGACCAGGATTGCAGAAAATAAAGAAGGAAAAATGTCAGTCAAGCCTGTGCCATACAGTAGATGATACCAAATGGGCCCAGGAAGCAGACCAAACTAATGGACCAAACATAAGCGTATTGTGTACCCTAACCCTAACCCTAACCCTAACACACACACACACACACACACACACGCACCATTTCCCTTGCCCCTGTCTCCCAGGCTGAGGACACTTGACACCTGCTATTTTAAGTGCATCTGAAGAACAGAGCTACATGAATACTATATAGGCTGTCACACTTTTTCACTTCCTGTTGCTGAGATGAGTCCAAAGGACGACAAGAGGAACTGAATCTTCACGTCTCACTACATCCATCACGACTTGTGTAGTGGAGCTGTTATTAATGAAATACTGTGAAAATTCTGGTTTCCTAATGACAGACACTCCAACGCACACACCGCAGCGACCATTTGGACGGACAGAAAGACACAAATACTGTCCACTTTTACGATATTTCTTGGATTCAGACAGAGGCACCTGCCAGGTAAACGGCTGTGATTTATTTACGTCGAATGTGAGAATCAACACGACTGAAGTCGTAGAGAGCTGGAGAAGAGCGCTTGAACACATCAATCACTTAGTGCCGCAGCATCAGCAAAATAACTCTCGTTTGATTTTACATGATATAAAGACCAATAGAGTATATCTTTATTGAACAAGTAAGATGTTCAGTGAAGTTCACCTACAGGATAAGGGTGGGGCTTTCAGTACAAATCATTTTGAGTGACGTGCCCTTTGAGACGTGTCCACTCAGAGACGTTTCCACGTTGTGATTTCCACAACTGGTCGAGTTCCACACAGACAAATGACACGGTCATGGAGAGAAGTGGAGTGGGTCTCACAGTGGACCGGGTGCCTGCGGGGTGACGAAGAACTTGTCCATCTAAGTAACCGAAGTCCCTCAGCCGCTTGGCCGCCCCACACTGCGACGGGCAGATCCGTAGCTGCACTGAACTTCCTGTCTCTCGCTGTCTCATTCCTGCTTTCCTCCATTGCTCTCTGGATGTGTCCTCCTCTTGCCATCCCTCTGCTCACCGTCTGTTATCCCCTGAGCCCACCACCCCGGCCATGTCCTTCTTTCACTCTTCCCATTTCCCTGCTTGCTTCCTTCACCATCTCCTGCTTGTTCCCACGTTGTCATGGAAACAATGGCTCTGATAGCTTGGTTGCCAGGCAACTGACATCACTAGTAGGGGCACATGAAGATAAAAGTCTGAAACAAATGACAAGAGCAAAGAACGGGGAATACGGGATTTATGAATGCGCACGCACGCACGTGTACGTGTGTGTGTGTGTGTGTGTGTGTGTGTGTGTGTGTGTGTGTTATGTCCAGAGCATTATATAGAGCAACAGACTGGAAGCGACATGCTGTCAGGATGTCATGTGCCCTCATCATTGGAATTATGTAGTTCACTCCCCCACTAAAGCACATGTGCTTGGAGACACAAAGATACACACTCAAAATGTCACTAGCATTTCCTCCTCATGTGTATCAGCACCACGTTTGTGTAGTTCTCCATCCAGACCATTCACCTGTCCAGCACCATGCAGACCATTCGCAAGTGCTGATCCAAGTTGTTTGGCGAACCTGAGAAGGCCCGGCAGTGACACACCTGGAAGCGGGAGGGAAACGCGAACTCCAGGGATCCTCTAGCGCTGTATGACGCACAGGGTGCAGCTTTCAGGGAATCGGTGAAAAACAGAGCGTTTTTTAGCAATCCCTGCAGCTCTCCAGCCTCTCGGCTGTTGCATCCGCTTCAGGTGTCAGTGACGGACTTCAGTTCCCACAGTTAAGTCGGAGACAAAGAGGAATCCCGAACGGTCCCTCGCTCCAACACAGAGCCCTGAGCCTTGGACTAGAAAGCCGTGTTCCTGTAGCATCAATGGAAACACATTTCTGCACTGAAATGCTGCCTGTCGCTCCTTTTTATATTTAGTCTCACTGCTCTTTCCACTTCCTCAGATTACTTAGATTGTACGATGAGTGTAGTATTTATTGCATTTTCTTCCCGCTTTGCACTTACTCTGTTCCCGTAACACCGCAGTACTTCAGTGTCCAGTAATTTATTGAGCCTGAATGAGTGTTCATATTGTCACATTCCTTATGCTGTACGTGCAGATGTACTCCGCCACTCGAGCGTCACCTTCGGGCATCTCGAAGCCAGGTTCATCGAAGTCCGCCTGCGAGATGTCTGTGGCGCTGGACAGCCCCCCCAACCCCCGTAATTGTGAGTAATAGAGTGCAGTCACTTGGTGCCGCTAGGGGACAGTGTGTGAAGCTAAAGCAGCAGTATCGGGCAGTAAGAGAGCACACACTGCACAGCTTCACACACCACCGCAGCATGTGACCGCACCATCCCTGGAAACATACACGCAGTATTACTGCGACGGCCCCTCACACCTGGCGACGACCGGTCGCTCTGCATGTCACCGCTCCCAGGTGGGAGGAGCGGTTTGAGAGAATCAATAACTGAATGTGTGAAGGACAAAGAGAAATCCCGCATAGTGCCAGAGTGCTGAAAAAAGTTACTGCCGAGCGACTGAGAGCGAGAGGCAGCTCCACCTTCACGAGACTCCGCCTTCACCCTACACAGCCTTACCTTCACACGTTCGTTGAGCAGACGCTTTTCTCCAAAGCGACAGACATCTCAGAGAACGATACAAAGAGTGCAGAAGGAGAGATCCGGATGCAGACACATAATTCTCAAGGATCTCGTAACTCCTTCGACCTAAACAACCTTGAGGGTTCACCATCCTCGACCCATAGTACCTTCCATCCTCTTATATATTCATCCTTCTCCACCCTCAATGCTGAACCCCCCCACACCTTCAGCATCAGCAGCACTCAGCGTTTTGTTTACTGCTTCGTACCATCAGCGCCACACTTTGCAATAGAAGTCGTCGTCGTTTGGCGCCATCAAGCTGATGTTGGCTCTTTTCAGCCACATGGATTTCCTCTAAAACTTCTGTCTGGTTGTGTTTCAGCCACTGTGACTGCAATTGAGCCCATGCACATGGTTGCTGCTCATCCTCCTCTTTCTCCTCCAACTTTTCCAGAGTTCACCATCTTTTTGACGTGTTCGAAAAGTGATAACCTCAGGCCCATCATTCTGTACTTCCAGGGACAGTCCTGGTTTGATTTAACGCAACATCCACCTGTTTGTTTTCCTTGTTCTCCGTGTTTTCCCCAAGGCACAATAAGGAGCACACTTTATACGAGTGGTTTCATGCTTCCATTAGCGATGCTGGGCACAGGAATCACACTAAAACATGTGAGCTGTCAACAGGGAATGATGGGAAGGAATGACTTTCTATCACTCTGTCAGCGTGTTTTGCTAACACGCAGACGCACATGAAGTGCGGCATCTGGTCTGTAGCGTCCTCTGCCTGTCAGCGTCAGTGTGACAGCTACACTGTGACGGAGCTCAGTCTGAATGTCAACTGACAAATGAGTGGATTGTTTTCCATAAGAGGGGGTGCGGTGGCGCAGTGGGTTGGACTGCAGTCCTACTCTCCAGTGGGTCTGGGGTTCGAATCCCGCTTGGGGTGCCTTGCGGCGGACTGGCGTCCCGTCCTGGGTGTGTCCCCTCCCCCTCTGGCCTTACGCCCTGTGTTGCCGGGTTAGGCTCCGGTTCCCCGTGACCCCGTAAGGGACAAGTGGTTCTGAAAATGTGTGTGTGTGTTTTCCATAATTCATGCACATTGATAAACGCAGACATTTTACTGGATCTGTTTTGCCTTTTCAAAGCCCAATTCAAGTGGAAGCAATGGAAGAGTGTCAGTGTGTATCAGTCAGCGAGTTGCCCACTGAATTACACACACCTTAACTGTGGTTACAAACAAGAGTCAACATCAGCACAAATGACTTTGGATCCAGTCCCTAGTACTCTGAAGTTTCCCACTGTGTGCGTGTGTGTGTGTATACTGTGCACTATATGCTGTACACACCGTGGTGTATCCAACACTGTAAGTGCGCTTAGGTGAAAAGGTGTGGGTTAAGTACTAAGTCACTTTGGAGAAAACAGTGTGCTAAATGAATAAATTATCAAAGTGTCTCCAAGTGATTCTGTGGCTGCGCCGGGAGCCGTTATTCCTAATAACAAAGCGACGATAAATAACAAAATCCGCCACCATCTACAAATCCCAGGTGGACCAACAATCTCTGCTCTCTCCACTCTTGGTGATTTAAGGTGTCGCTCGAATCCTCCAAATTGGTCGCACCTGGTGCTTGTTTCCTCCTCGGGAGCCCACGCCAGGTGTGGCTGCAAGTCCGGCTGGGGAGCGGACGTGACTGCCTGTCACGTGGCAATTATCGCACCGTGGGCTCCTTGCGTGCTGTGAAATGCACGGTTGTTCTCCCAGAGCCGTGCATCACTTTGGGGAAAAGCACCTGCTAAATGAATGCATGTAAATCTGCACAACCAAAGATTTTCAGGTGTCCCAGTTCAGAGGTTTGAACCAACAACCTTCACATTACACATCTGTGTGCTTCCTTAACTGCTGTCCCCATTACTCACAGCTACAACAATACCGACAGAGTAATGGCAGTATTGAGTAATGACATTTTAAAAGGACTTTGATGAAGAGAACGTAGCCACACCACCAGCGCAGCGGGGAGACGTTGCAAAAAGGACTCAGTTCTCCAAAGTGCTGGTCATGACACACTGAATGGCACGCGTTCCGAGCTGCGTGGTGAGGCCCTTTGCTCCTTTACTAAGTATCCCACAGAAATGTTCTCCGCGTGTCCTGTCTGAGGAAACCCGCTGGAGCTCCCTGGCTGAGCGACTGACTTCCATTCTGTTTATAGTCTCAGCAGCTCACACTCTCGTCAGAGAGAGAGAGACAAAGGAGGGGAAGGACTTTGAGTGAAGAAGGAAAAGTTGAGTAAAACATAACTCGTACCGATTTCTCCCCGATTCATCGATCGTATTACTCAATACATCTTGAACGTGCAGCAGTGTGTGACATGGTGGGAAAAACGGAAGGCTTCACTGCATTACAGGGACACTGGTGGGCGGAGGGGGAGAGAAAGGTGGCTTTAGAGAGATGAGTGACTTCCCAATAGAGAGCTGAGAGACAAGCGAGGGAGACAGCAGAGGGGTCTTCATTTATAACTACATGTATCAGCAAAAGTCATTTCATTTATCTGACACTTTTCTCCAAAGCGACTTACTGTGCAATGTTAAGGTTACAGTTATTACAGTTACAAACTTACAATTCTTTACCCTTTCATGCAGCTGGGTAATTCTACTGGAGTAACCTAGAATACGTTTCTTGCTCAAGGCTACTACAGCTGACGATGCGATTCAAACCTGCAACCCTTGGGTCCAAAGGCAGAAGCGCTAACCACTACCCTACCAGCCATTCCCCAAGTACACTCTACAGTATACAAGTACCGTATATACAATATGTAAGGCAGCAAGTGGCACAGTGCTTAAAGTCATCATCTTACAGTTACAAGGACCTGGGTTCAAATCTCACCTCCTGCTGCAGTCCCCCTGATCTTTCCTTCACCTGTACAAATGGGTAAATCAGTGTAAGTGGCTTGACACTGTTCATCAGTTTGGAGAAAAGCATCAGCTAAATGAATGAATAATAACAATAAAAATACGCCTCTTTGTCTGCAGGGATCTATTCATGGCTAACTTCGAGCTTGAGGTTCTGCAGTCATTTCCAGTTTCAAATATAAGAAGCAGGAGTCAAAAGGAAACAGAGGGACATGGAGCAGGAGGAAAACAGCTGAGCTACGACAAACAGAAGCACAAGTGGTGAGAAGAACAGAAGATGTGTGTCGTGGACATAGACATATCACCAGTACATCTCTGTAAGAATCCTATTGTAACAACCTGCATTACCGTGAGCTTGATAAGAAAAATGTGTTTATTGTAAATAGTGGAATTATGGGTAAAACGTAATTGTTTAACCGTTGTGGGGACTTACAGGGAATATAAGGGGGTGACTGTATTTAGGGAAAAAGGGAGAAAGCCTGAGGGGTGCCGAGCAGGCTGGGAAGTATGGCTTGAGATGTACAGTACTGTACTGTGCAAAAGTCTTAGGTACTTAGATGTTTCACAAAAATATTTGTTTTAGATGGTTATTTAATGCCTTCTCCATTAGTGTCAATGGGAAAGAGCATATTTTACATTTCCAAGCATTCCTTTTGCAAAAAGTTACACTATTACAGGGTTTTGTATGTCATTAAAGAAAGAAAGTACACACACACACACACACACACACACACACACACACACACACACACACACTGTCTGAGACCACTTGTCCCAAACGGGGTCATGGTGAACCGGAGCCTAACCCGGCAACACAGGGAGCAAGGCTGGAAAGGTATGGGACACACCCAGGGCGGGACGTTAGTCCACCGAAAGGCACCCCAAGCAGGACTCGAAGCCCTGACCCACCAGAGAGCGGGACCTGGCCAAACCTGCTGCGACCCCACTCGGGACAAGTGGTTGTTGACAATGGGTGGTTACTAAGCTTTGTTGGAAGTTTATTAATTAAGAGCATTATTGCTGGAAGCATTTTCACTTTTTTCAGCTTTTTTCTCCAACCAAGTGCCTAAAACTTTTGGACAGTATTATGGGTCCTCGAGGAAAAAGGGACCTCAGACCGAGAGCATTATTTCCTTGTGTTCCAAAAAACATTCGTCATGAACACTGTGTGTCCTTCTTCGCCCCATCCGAACCCAGAGTGCAGCGCGCTACAATATTTTGCACAATTTGCTGCATTGAATAAATATGAGAAATAGATTACACCACTGTGCGTGTGTGAGTGTACATGTACACCTCAGGGGAAGCAGTGTGCAGCAAGTTTTCACCCTGTGTGTGGCGCTGTGGGTCAGGCTCTGGGAGAAGCCCAAACCCCAACGTGCCAGCTGACCTCAGCAACACCCCCCCCCCCCCCCCCCCCCCAGGCAGACGGATGGCAGACGGGCAGCAGCCAGCAACAGTGCCACCCCCCTCATAAGTCACTGGTTACGGTCATAGGAGTGGAACGTGCAGCTGCTGTGGGTCCTTCAGCTCAGTTTATCATGCTGCCAGAGGGCCAAGGCAACTGGCTGTTCCACATCAGGCTCACTTGGTACCTGTGGGAAGTGGGAGATGCTGCCCTCCCACACAAACACACTGCAGAGCATCCATGGACACCTAGGCCCACACACCAGCAGCTGCACAGCACACCTGGAGACACACCATGCATCCCACGTGCACTGTGCAGGAGCAATAGACAAAGAGGCATTAGATTGACTCCACCCACCAGGTGATCAGCAGCTTGATGGACAGAAGGGAGCAGGTGCCAAGTTTAAATCTCAGACAGTGGACAATATGTCCAGTGGGTGTTCTGTGGAGCATGGCAATGCTCCCCAGTCCCCTCGTCCCCATGTCCCAGCGTCGTCGGCGTGTCCCGTCACAGTGACCTGCTGAGCAGGATGGGTCACGACTGGAACCCTAGTGCTGGTTTGGGGTTACATTCTGTCACCTTTCACCGACCAGCTGACCGAGCCTAACACGCCTTGACATAAAGCCAGTATTAGGATGTATATTCAGTTTTTACAGAGGGACACGCTGCAACATATGAGGTGTTTGCACATATCCACACTGGGGCCACTGTCATTATCATAATTATTCATGTTTGCTCATCTGCCTACAGCAACCAACGCCATCAGTGTATCTGAGCACCAAGTCGGTGGCTCTCGATCTCAACGGGAGCTTGGAGTGAAATGTAAAACAGGGGAGAGCCTGGGGAAGGAGATCAGGCCCAGGTCTCTGGGGTCTTCCCACCCTTATTAAGTAAAATAAAATAGTCTCTGGAGGAAAGATTTTAATTAGAAGGAGGGGAGAGGGAGGGAGGATCGGCACTTTGGAGAAGCAGAAGTCCAGAGAGGAGCAAAGGAAAGGGGAACATAGGAATCAAAGAGCTGATGAAGAGAAAAGAGGAGCAAGGAGGGAGGCAGAGAGAGACACAATGTAGTCCACAGGTCCATGGCCCTCTGAGGGACATGATGAAAACTCATCACCAGAGAGTCAGTCTTCTGGTTCTGTGTGGAGGCCAAGATCAAGGCTACACAGCAGACACAGAATATCCACCTCTCTGTCGATTCACCCATCCGTCACAAAAGTGTGAGCAGAAGACAGAATAGAGATGGACTCGACGAGTAGGAAGGCAGTAAGAGGGAGGTGTGCAATCCCACACTCCTCAGGTCACACAGAAGTCAACGCTTCTTCAACGAGAACGTCACGATTCATGAGGCGTCTCCCTCCTCCTCGCAGTCCTGCTCCAGAGGGAGGGAGGGAGAGCTTGAAACAGCGGCTCATTCCACATGCGGGGACTGTGAGGCTGTGAGAGCCACACGTCTCCGCTGGACCGTGTGCAAAGGGATGATTGGCAGCACCTCCTTCCTCTGCCCGCGCAGGTGAAGGTGAAGGCGATTCCACCTCGGGAAGTCGAGGTGCTTCTGCTGTCCAGCAAACAGTTATTTGTCAGCCTCTGGATTCAGAGACTTCTGACCATTGTTTAGTTTCCGTGTTGTCGTGCATGGCCATCACACATGTTGACACACGACTGTTCTACTCCAGAATTATAATCATCAGCGCCAAGTACGCAGGTCCAGAATTTATCCTGCTCATGCTTTTCCACCAAAATAACATCCTTCTTGTTGTGATCAGTCTGGTCGTTCAGCCACTTGTCTTTTTATCTTGAAATCTGGACATGGGCTAAAAGAAAAGCCCTTCTTTCGCGCCGCTGACAAACATCATTATGGGATGGAGGAGAGACAGGAGGAGGGCCCTGCTGTTCTTATAACACAGGTCGTAAGAACAAGACTGGAACCCGAATGAACCTCACTTCCTGCCCAGGCTCTGTGGAAGAGGCCGACCACTGCTTGAGCAATGGCTGGAATACAGAATGACACATGAAGACTCAATCGTGGCAGATGATGAATTAATTCATACACTCATGCATAGATATAAAATCCCAGAAATCAGCAGAACAGCCTGATTTGCCAAAATATAGCAGGTCTCTCTCCCTGATGACACATATACAAAGACGATTTTAATTAGTATGTTTGTGCATTCATCCATTCATCCATTGTCAAGAAGCACTTATGAAATGCAGGGTTGCATGGTCTGGAGCCTCTCCCGAAAGTACAGGGCGTAAGGTAGAGCACACCCTGGACAGGTCAAAACACATTCTTGTTCCTCACTGAAGCAAAGGGTGGTAAAGAGTTTCATGCTGTTGTCGAAGGTTGTGTGGAGCAGCTTTGCCGGTGAATCGCATACCTTTAGCTCAACATACTATTTCAAAGGCACTTAGTCAAAACGAGACATCTTCATTGCTCTGAAGAACTGCAAATTTGGAAACTGTTCGTGGAATCTATACAAGGTGCACTTTATGTTTCACCGATTGTTTGCACTGAATCAGTAGGCTAGATGTTTACTAATGTTTGCAAAGGGCACATGACTTTCTTGCTGCTCAACATTGTCACTCAAGCATCTGGAGAAAGAGTCAACAATCAAGAAACTGAGGTGGATAATGGCACCGATTGAAACCCAGTGGAAAGGTGCAGAAATCCAGATTAAGAGTCAAGAACCAACAAGGAACAAAACAGATCACAAAAGGTACTGACAAAGAAGCAACAGGGAGCCATCGAAGAACCAACAAGGATGAAATAAGGATCCAACAGAAATCCGATAAGAAACAACAAAAAATCAACAAGGAACCAATAAAGCACCTAGAAAGAGTGAAGAAGGAGCCAACACAGCGTGGAAGGTAATCACTGTGTTTCAGGGTTTTCCCTCTGAACGCATAACTGTAGCACTTCAGCACAAGTGTAGTTAACATAAGTAGACGAGCAAATGCGAATGGCACTAACTGTTCCACGTCACCGACAGACAGTATAACACACGTCACCGAGAAACTGCAAGAATGACACATCACATCACAGAATTGTTGGATTAAACCTGAGAAGGGCAAGAAAGAGACTGACCTCAGAGATGTCAAAGAACGGGAGCCCAGGCTGAAGGTTTCAGAATGTCGCTGATGGTGCTCTACAACATACCGGGGCGTGTTCATCAGCCACAGCGCAGAATATCGATCGAGCAGCAAAATGTTAAACGGGACAGTTTGAGGTCCCGTCCCCTGAGAAATACCGAGTTTGATAAGAGATTCTAGAAGGTACAACTGAAAAGGCAGGTATACTCGTGTGTGTGTGTGTGTGTGTGTGTGTGTGTGTGTGTGTGTGTGTGTGAGAGAGAGAGAGAGAGAGCGAGAGAGAGACAGTGTGTGAAATGCCTCTTTACAACACACCATCCAGTGAAACAGCACTGAATCCTGAGGGTCTTTCCAGCAGTGCTGCACTCTTACTGATGTTCGGAGGCTTGAAATATATGATGATGGTTGAGAAGCCAAGAAGGAATAAGTGATCCTGGAGAAATCCACTCGTGCCGCTCTGTCACATCACATCGGACTGTGACGCTCGGCCACGTTAACACGCCGCACGATGACCAGGTGTCAGGTGCCTCTCAGTCAAACAGACCTGCAACAGCCAGTAACACGTCTTCACACGGCAACCGCACAGCATCTCTCCCACAGTCTCCTTGTTCCACCCAAAGGTGTGGAAGACGAAGCTCGTTCACCAGCTCCCGCGGTCGGCCCAGCGAGCGGCAACCAGAGCCCAGGAGGTTCTGTGGAAGAGAAACGTGTGTCTGGGCCTCCGACGCCAGTCCTACCATGAGCGTTACATAAACAGGCTCCACCAGCACCGAGAACCCCTTCGTAATGCAACCGTTTTCATGATCATTAGCACATTACTGCATAGTTCCATTGCTATTCATGTGCCGCAGATTAGCAGGCTGAGAGCACCATGGAGATCCTCCTCAGAGCTCTTGGCACAACACGTCTCTTGAGCGCAGCCCGGCGCTCCACTCCCCTTCGCACCTCCCGTCCGAGGCGCAAGGTGCGAGGTGCTCCATCTCAGGCATCCTGTGCCGTCTCCACGGTGCCGGCGAGCGGGCCGGCAGAGGAGAGGCCAGGACCACCCAAGGAGGCGCGCGGCACACATTCGCCACGGACAAAAGCCAGAACACGTTGAGCGCATCGTGAAGACAAAGCAGAGCAAGAGCAGGGCTGAAGCCTGACGGCGGCCGAGACACGGGGAGAGCGAGACGTGGAGAGAGCGAAAGGCCAAAGAGGCGAGCGTTGCCTTTCCCTCTGGATCCCAACACACACGTCTGAACGTCCATCCCAGAGCGGTCGCAGCCCCGCTTACCTTGGTGGTCACAATGCAGAGACAGTCCATGGTACTGAACACGAACAGGTGGAATTCTCTCTCGACCCCCCAGGAAAGAAGGTTAAACCCCAAACCCTCCCCAGCCTTCCCCTCGCTCGCGCCGTCGTCCTGCCAATCCCTTCCCCTCGCTCCTTCCGATTTTCTCTCTTTTCGGACTGACGGAGGCAGGAGCCGAGAGGAAGGAGGAGGGAGACGTGAAGTGAGGGAGAGAGCGAGAGAGAGTGACAAAGGGGTTGGGGGGGGCGGAGAGAGGGAGCAGTATAAAAGAAAGGCTGGCTGCGGAGGGAAGAGCGAGCAGAGGAGAGTGAGCGGCACGCCTGTCTGCAGCAGGTGGAGACGAGAGGGACGCAGACGCACAGCGGCACTGAGGGAACCTCTGGACGAGGGCAGGACAAGGATGACCACAGCGGTGCTGATGACAAGAGGAAGGGACGGAGCAAGGGGATGAGCCTCTCTCCCGAGGCCCTGCAGGACGGGAGAGAGAGAGAGCGGCCAAGGGAGTGTGAGAGCGCGGGGGACCGGCACAGAGCCGATGGGCAAGGGAGAGCGAGGCAGAGCGAGGCAGAGCAAGGGAGAGCGAGGGAGAGCGAGGGAGAGCGAGAGAGGGCGAGGGAGGATGTGCCGGAAAAAGTGGAAATATATCAAAAACACAGCTGTGTGGATGTACGGCGAGGAAGGAGCCGCTAGACAAGATGTTTGTGTGTTTCTGTGTTTCTCATCATGGCACAAAGTGATAGAACACGTTAGAACATGAAAAAAGGATGTGGGGGGTTGTGTGTGTGTGTGTGTGTGTGAAACGAAGGTTCCGCTGCCATGGCATCGTGCAGCTGTTGCCTTAGCAATGGCTGTTGCCGTGGAGATGGAAAGGGCTGTTGCCAAGTGGATTCTGCAGTGCAGGCAAGTCGCTGCAAAGCAGTGTGTGTCTGTGTCTGTGTAACATTCAGCTTGTGTCTCATCGTCTGCATCTGTGTGTTGTCTGTTTGTGTGTGTGTGTGTGTGTGTGTGTGTGTGTGTGTGTCTTGTCAATATCTCTGTAACATCATTGTTCCACACTCAACTGCTGTTTGGCCCTTAATCTTACTGGCAGAGAAGAGCTCAGTGGTCAGTTTATCAGTTGGGGGTGTTGGGGTTGGGGTGGGGGTGCAGGAGGAAGGTTGAACCCTCTCATCTGTTTAAAGATCAGATGTGAGAGAGAAACAGATACAGAGGTGAAAACATCAGACGTGAGAAGGGACAGAAAGACAGAGGGTGAGATACACCCCCACTCCATCCCCCGGCATCCAGGTACTCAGACAGGAGACCGTCGGGGACACGAGTCTCACAGAGGAGGATTCTTCATTTCAACCTCCTCTTAGGAAACTCACATGTGCTCTTGTCATTTGATCTTATTGCTTATTGTCATTTGTTTTCATTCCCAAACCTTTACCTTAGTTTATTCTTTACTACTCACATGTTTACCTGGACATGTGTGAAGGTTTAAGAACCACGCAGTCTCTCTTTAAGACTGTGGCCACACCATCGGGGGGGGGGGGCGTAGTGTGTGAATCTTTATTGCACCATCAGCAGTGTGTGTGTGTGTGTGTGTGTGTGTGTGTGTGTGTGTGTGTGTGTATGTGTGTGTGTGTGTGTGTGCGCGCGTGTGTGCGTGTGTGTGCGTGCGTGCATGCAGTGTGAGCTGACTGCCCCCTCAAGCACCTCACACTGCTCCTGGAAGCTAAGAGCAATGATGCAGCACAAAAGCCTTGTAAATGATAAACACACACCTCTCCCACAGGGAGGGGCAGTGGAGCTGCAGACCCCCCCACAGGCCAACAAAGGCTGCAGGATATGATCATGGAGATAATGAGACTGCATTAGATTTGCATGTATTTATTCAGCTGATTCTTGAAGAGGACTGCTCAGTAGAAATACTGTTGAGCCCTTCCTGATCCCTCTACCATGTTGCCCCTGGCAGGACTTGAGCTGAGAACCTTCTGGTTTAGTCCATGTCCTCAACCACCAGTGTGCCGTGCTGCCTCGCTCACAGAAGTTCATGTTGTTGTTGTTAGGTGCCGTCGACTCAAAGCGACTCTATGGATAGTTGCACCGAAAAGCATTCGGTCTTTCACCAAGCGGCCAAGACGTGAAAGTGAGGCATCCACGGCTGGGGCGATTGTGTCGATCGACCGCGCGGCACAGAAGATCATAACGGTGTGAAATACAGTAGATAAGTGTTTCTACAGAGAAAAGGGAGAGGCGTAAACCCAGGCAGACCTGACCGTTACGGAGTTCTACTGCCCCCTACTGGAAGGCACCTGCTGATCGTGGCATCCTCCAACCACAGCTGAACCAGCTTACATTTACATTTATTTATTTATTTGGCAAACACTTTTCTTCAGAGTGACTTCCAATGAACTCTATGTAGTGTTACTATCAGCCCACACACCTTATTCACCAAGGTGACTTACACTGCTAGATACACTACTTACAATGGGTCACTCATCCATACATCAGTGGAACACACAAACTCCCTGTAACTTACACACTATGGGGAGACCTGGACAGCATGCCTTTGGACTGTGGGTGGAAACCAGAGCACCAAAAGACTTTCACTGCTAGACACACTGCTTGCAATGGGTCACTCACCCATACATTAGTGGAACACACAAACTCCCTGTAACTTACACACTATGGGGAGACCTGGACAGCATGCCTTTGGACTGTGGGTGGAAACCAGAGCACCAAAAGACTTTCACTGCTAGACACACTGCTTGCAATGGGTCACTCACCCATACATTAGTGGAACACACAAACTCCCTGTAACTTACACACTATGGGGAGACCTGGACAGCATGCCTTTGGACTGCGGGAGGACCCACGGCCTCTCGCACCACCGACGCGCTGTCAGACCGCACGCTACTCGCTGTGCCGGCTGGTTCACCGACTGTTTGCGTGATTATTTAGGCAGTAATGCAGTCATTAATGTACACAGAATTAAAGTTCCAGAGTGGAAATTTCTCATTCATTTATAAAAGTCACTCATTTAAAAACCAAAAGAATTAGTTTTCGCTTAGTTATGTGCTCAGTGTTTTGTATGTAACATTGACATGGTAGCTTCACTGGTCAGTATGATTTTAATGTATTTCACTCTTACTTTTTACAAGGAAAACTGGCTTTTTACCTGATTGACCAACCGAGAGCCGCAGGTGAGACTGTTCGGGTGCATCAACCGGAGGGTTTGCATCGAGAGCAGGGCAAACACACTGTATAAGCAGTCGGCAGCTGGGCTCATGGCTGGACGTCCAGCACGCACATTAGCCACTGATCACAGCCAAAGTGCTCAGCTTTCACAGCACACGTGAGCACACGCAATGCCGTGCCGCACCTCGGCGGCCGAGAACACGGCAGAGGCTCTTTGTAGCACCACCTCAAGCTCTGTGCTCTGGACCCTTCCAAAGAGAGAGGCCTTCGTGTCAAAGGTCACCAAAGACACCGCTGATAGATAACACAGATACATTAACTGACATGTACTGACTGATTTATAACACTGATACGTTAACTGTTAGATATTAACAAATAGACAATATTGACACATAAACTGACATATACTAATTGATGGATAACACTGATACATTTACTGAAAGATATGAAGCGATAGAAAACAGTGAAGCACTGGACCTCAGCAGGACGAGTAGGAGTGTCACCACTGAGACCTACCAGCAGCGATGTATGTGTCCTTCCCTCACCCTGGGTATCCAGCACAGTCAGCTCATAGTACTCCTGGATGTCTGTGGATAGAGAGTATTGGTCTGGTCACTTCTGCTCACAATCATATAGTAACATGCACACTCTTCATGAACTCTGCTTGACCCCTCTGCATTCATAGGCTCACAGTGCACTGAGGTTTGTTCTCCTTATTTCCAGCAGTCTCCAAATTTACACTAATTCATTTCATTTTTCTCCAAAGTGACTTACAATGTTAAACTACCTACAGTTATTTACTCATTTATACAGCTGAGTAACTTTACACACACACACACACACTGTCTGAATCACTTGTCCCATACGGGGTCTCAGGGAGCCGGAGCCTAACCTGGCAACACAGGGCATAAGGCTGGAGGGGGAGGGGACACACCCAGGAAGGGACGCCAGTCCGTCACAAGGCACCCCAAGCGGGACTCGAACCCCAGACCCACCGGAGAGCAGGACCCGGTCCAAGCCACCGCGCCACCGCGCCACCGCACCCCCCCCCTTTACACAACCAATTTAGGGTAAATACCTTACTCAAGGGTACTACACCTGGAGGTGTAATTCAAACTTGTGATCTTTGGGTGCACAAGCAGCAGCCCTGACCACTACGCTACCAGCTGCCCCCGTTGTGTATTTAAGAAATGACGGTCACAGACCATCCAGACCAGTGGTCAGTGCTCATGTAAGATATGGCTCAGCTTGCAGCACTTCTGTGGTTTTAAGTCCAGGGACTCAGGGGATGTTGATGGTGTCTCCCCCCGTCCTCAGGCCCACCTCACACAAGGGTAAATGTCAGTTCCCTGGGGGCTGCTGGGGACCACATCTGCTCCTAAGAACCCGTCCACTGCGTGCACAGTGCAGGACCACATTAATCCCATGTGATGTCAGTAATGCGTGGAGTGTGGAGACAATCCGGATCCCAGCACAGATTACTGTGGCCCATAAACATAGGGGGGGAAAGAGTCACCATATGGGCCTGGGGATGAGGGACGAGGGAGGAGTGTGACCCGCTGTGTAACAAGCAATAGGAAATATACACCATCCTCGTTGAAAGATATGAAAGGTACATCATCCTCAATGTGAAATGTATATCATCCCCAGCGTAAAATATGAAATGTACACCAAAAAGTGAAACAACAACTTTGTAACAACAATAAGCCCCCAAATGTTGTATTGAAGCTGCTTTCCAAGGTGTTATCGGTTCACGAGGGTGGAGAGTCGTCCTCAGGCCCCTCAGCTGCCTTGTCACTGCGTGGTCACTGCGGTCAATGTGTGGTCACTCATTCGGAAATGTGTGGCACCTAAATAATAACACTGATATAACATGAAAGCCTTCTATGAGTTAAGAAAACAGTAACTGAAAAGCCTGAAAAAAGATAAAGAACATAATTTTATTGAATAAAACCTTTAGTGGTGCCAGGTCACTACACTCATGCACACACACAAAACAGAAACACACATATTTTGCTGTATCTAATGCCCTCTATGTGTCTAATCTGAGATATGTCATTTCTTAGAGAGGCCCAGGTGTCCCCACAGCTGTCTGCCACAGACTGAATCGCAAACAACCTGATAAGAACCCAAGTCGTCACTTTTTTAAGCGTTTCAGCCCAAATATATGAGCTCTGTGTGGACACCAAATGCACACACACAATGTGCATTACACACACAAGCGGTATATCTGCACTGGCGGTGAGCTGTACTCTCACCCAGGAGCGCCTGGAAAAGGTCACTCCGGAAGATATGCAGCAATTTGTCGGCTTGAAACTTGAACCCCTCGTCCCCGGCGGCGCAGCATGCGTCCAGGGCCTGCAGGGCTCTTTCTGTGTCTGTGAGGTGAACAGAGAGAGAGATAGCAGTCAAAACAGTTGCCATGCAAAGAGAGAGAGACCTGAAGGATGGAGACAGTGAGACCAACCTAGAGAAAGACAAGGGCAAGAGAGAGCGACAGAGTGGGAGAGAAAGAAAGAGAACAACAACAGCAGACAGAAGAGGCAGGTTCAAGACAGACAGACTAACACAACAAACACATAGACAGAATGTGAGATGACAGAAAGACAGGAGAAGACAGGTAGAGAAACAGAGGTATGAGACACAGAACAGACAGACATTAAATACACACTAAAAACCAGAAGGAAATTAAACATCACTCGAGCACACCCTTAATGTGCACATAGTGTAAATGCTCATATCTAACAAGCTGGTGCAGGAGTGCCCTGTCTGTCTCAGCCTTTAAATCCAGACTTAAGACTGATCTGTTCCCTCTCACATATCCATGATTGATGTGTTTCCCGTTTGCTGTTTTGTTTTTTGCTTAAAACTGTCTGGTCTCATTATGTCATCAGTTACTAAGCCTTTCTTTTTTGTCAAACATTCTTTCCCCATGACAAGACCTGAGAGGTTTGGCTGCGACACTAACATTCTGCCACGCCCACACCTCTGAGCCGACACGGAACACCTGGGACGCAGAGCAGACTGGGGCATAAAAGGCTGCGTCAGACCAGCAGCTGATGCGGAACCTTGCTCAGCCTTCTCGTTTGCGACCTCCTAGCTAATTCCTGTTCCCGAACCCCTTCCCCGATCCCGTCCCTTGTTCCCGCAATCCAGTACCTCTTTATGATCATCGACCTCTTGCCTGTGTACCGACCTCGCCTTTCGGATTCTCCCTGTAACTGTGTTCGCACCTCGAAGACCAATTGCCTGTTCTCTGATCTCCTCTCTTGGATTTCCCCGAATACACCACGTATACCGCTCTGCACTTGAGTTCGCCGCTTCCTTCCGGAACCGGACATGACACATTCCATGGTAACAAAAGCTGATCACTGCATGCCATGGTGGACAAGATCAGTATATCTGAGTCTGGACATTAGATTATCACTGTATTAGCTTCTACCAATTGTAGTAATGATATAAATAACTTTGTAAGTTTGCTTCAAAGTCCTTTCCTACCTAGAATGCCCAGGAGGGGTGGGCAGTCACTGGCACTTGGACACCCGCAAGTTTTTTTTCTCTCTCGCCTTGCAGATGGCAGTTTTTTCTTTTCCTTTTCTCCATGGCCGCTTGGCTTACTTATGGTTTTAATACCTAATATAATTTTTAACACATAGCCAAGCCTTTAGTTGTATTGCATCACTGTGTGAGAAGAGCGCTCTGTAAAAATAATCTCAGTTGAATTGAATAATATGGTGTAAACACCTTTTGTGACTGACAGGTGTTTTCCAGCTGAGGCAGTAGGAATCCCATCCACCCATCCACCTGTCCACCCATCCATTTTCTATCCCGCTTGTCCTAGTAGAGTTGCAGTGGCATTAGGGAGAGCAGAGAGGTCCAACCACCCTTGTCCCCCGCAACTTCCTCCAGCTCAGCCTGGGGGATCCCCAGCCGTTCCCAGGTCAACTGTGAGATATAATCCCTCCAGCGGGTCCTGGGCCGACCTCGGGGCCTCGTCCCAGTTGGCCGTGCCCGGTATACCTCCAAAGGGAGGCGCCCAGGGGGCATCCTTATCAGATGCCTGAACCATCTCAACTGGCTAGTGGGAATCCCGACAAGTTCAATTTTAATGTGAATATTAGCGTAAATTTGCTAAATGAAAGTGTAAGGTTCAGCAAGCCTGTAAACTTTGTTCAGAATCACATCCATTTTAACCAATGTAAAAAAAAACTTAAGGTGAAGTAAAAAAAAAAACTGCACTCTGTGTCACTGTGTGCGAAGAGAGCTCTATAAAAATGCATTGAATGGAAAACATACAGACCTTCCCTCTTTAGAGCCATTGCTCTGTCTGCCTTGGTGTCCCTTGTCTCCTCTGTCCCTCTGTCTCCTACAACGCTCCTTTGTAACCCTGTATCTCTGTGAGTCTGTATCTCCCCTCTGCATCTCTGTCCGTGTGCTTCACTTGCTCTAGCCTCCCCACTGATCCTCTACAAACAGCTCTTAAACCTCTTTAGGGATTGTGAGGAAAGCAGAGCACCTTCTGGGGCTTGTAGTTTTAGTATATAACATAGCGGCACTGTTGGATGAGAACTACAGCGTCATACACTGTTGGGGAACTGACTGAATTAACTTTATTTCTCAGTCGCAGCAGGGGATGTAGTGAGTAGAACCACCACACACACGCGCACGCACTTTCGAACCGCTTGTCTCTTACAGGGTCACAGGGAACCGGAGCCTACCCAGCAACACAGGGTGTAAGGCCGGAGAGGGAGGGGACACACCCAGGACGGGACGCCAGTCCGTTACAAGGCACCCCAAGCGGGACTCGAACCCCAGACCCACTGGAGAACAGGACCCGGTCCAACCCACTGCACCACCACACCCCCACTAGAACCACCCCCTTGGACCAAAAGACCCAGGTTCAAATCCCACCTCATGCTTTAGTATCCTTGAAAAAGGTGCATAACCTGAATTAACCCAGTAAAACTTACCCTTCAGTATAAATGGAAAAATAATTGTAAGTAGCTTAACTTTGTAAGTTGCCCTGGAGGAGCACTAGCTACAAGAAACTGGTGGTGCATCTTCAACCGTGATCAAAAGACCTGAGGCTTCTCAGGGAGGTGGTAAAAGGGACTGCAGCCTTTCTTATACAGAGTCGGTGCTCTTAGACTCCAGCCTGCTGTCCAGTTGCAGCCCCAGCCACTTGTACATCCTCATCTCTATCTGTGGGATCCTCAGACCTCCTGAAGTCCGCCACCATCTCCGTAGCCTTTCCAGCGTGGGTTCAGCTCGCATCACTCATCACCACTAGTCCTTCACCCAGCCATCAGAGCTTTTGTAAAGAAGAAATTGTTTAGCTACGATTTTCACTTTCCAATACTTTAAAAGACCTCCTCTGCACTATTTTAATATTTTTCACCCTAAACACAAGATGCCGCTCACTCACTGAACTTTCACTCACAGTGAAAGTTCATCCTGGCCAGGGTCACTGTGGTCTGGAGCCTATCCAGGAATCACTGGGCGTAAGGCTGAGGAGGTACACCCTGGATGGGGCAGCGGGCCATCGTAGGGTAGCACAAGACCTCAACGAAGGGAATATGCTGAAGAAGCAGTCAAAACAGCGGAATGAGGCAGGATGGTGGCATGGCAAGTAGCTATTGCTGTTGTTTTGCAGCAGCTGAGCAGTGCAAGGAGACATGGTTCAATCCCTGCTCAGTCTGCGTGGAGTTTGCATGTTTTTTTACGCATATCTGTTTCAGCTGGGCAGTGGGTTGGACTGGGTCCTACTGGGTCCTGCTCTCTGGTGGGTCTGGGGTTCGAGTCCCCCTTGGGGTGCCTTGTGATGGACTGGTGTCCCATCCTGGGTGTGTCCCCTCCCCCTCCAGCCTTATGCCCTGTGTCGTTGGGTTAGGCTCTGGCTCGCCACAACCCTGTATGGGACAAGCAGTTGAGATGATGTGTGTGTTTCAGCTGGTAGCGTAGGGGTTGGTGCTACTGCCTTTGGATCCAAACATTGTTGGCTTGATCCCCACCTCTGGCTGTAGTACTCTTGAGCAGGGAACATACCCAGAAGTGCTCCAGTAAAATTACCCAGCTGTATAAATTGTGGGTCCATAATTCTATGTAGCTTCATACTGTAAGTCACTTTGGAGAAAAGCATCAGCTAAATAAATTAATATTCCCATCCATGGTCAAAAGATATAGAGCTGTAAATCACCTTGGGTGGAAAGGTGTGGGCTAAACACTACACAGCGACTGCTGGGAGATGCTTTGGAAAAAAGCCTCTCTTATGTGAATACACGAAAATGCGGCTTTCACATGGTGATGATGTTGTACTTTTGAGACGGTCCCTGGAGATATTTTACTTTTGAGACGGTCCCTGGCGATATCGTACTGTAGCGCTCAGCGCCGTGGGTTTGGATGGGGCGAAGAAGGACACAGAGGCAGCGTTCATTACAAACGATTTATCTGAACACCGGTACCAGCGAAATAATGCTCTCGGTCCGAGGACCCCCGTTTCCTTCAGGACCTGCACGTAAATATGATACAGCCAGCCGTCCCAGCCTGCTTAGCGCCCCAGGCTCGCTCCTCACACACCAGTCAGTCAGGAGACAGGGTCACCCCATCATTTTCCCCCTAAATGCCCCCAGTTGTTGCATACCCACATTTCACATTATTCTCCAGAATGCAACTATTTACATTTAGGAGTTTCCCTCCTAAAACAGTAACGCGGGGTCGTTAGAGTACTTTGAGACGGTCCCTGGTAACTTTGTACTTTTGCGACGGTCCCTGGTAACTTTGTACTTTTGAGACGGTCCCTGGCCATTGAACCGCGCGCGGGATCCGGGCCACAATGGCGGGAACGGACTCCGGCAGTTTCCACCACATGAGGATCTATTACCTGGACAACATAGCGGAGGCGAGTTCTTTTTCCTTTTTGTGTTTATTATATAAAACTGCGGTTCTCTCGTCCAGATGTAGCAAGTTGTCAATGATGATTTGCAGCTTCTTCTTTGAGTTCTTCTTCGTTCCTGCTCCTGTCCGTGCCGTGGTGTTTGTACTGTCTGTAGTCTGTGTAGACGTGTAATCTAGATGTCCAAATGATCATCATGTTCCCTGTCCACACGTCCACGGTGTCCTCAGAGTCTGGCCGAGGCCCGAGAGCTGATGATGGAGCTGAACAGTAACCTGCAGGTTTGGGCTGAGAGGACAACTCAGCTGGAGCACCTCGCTCAGGTAGGTGTCTGGACTCTTGGACAGCAGTGTTCTTCGGAGGACATCGTGGCAATTGAATGTGTTACCAAGGGGATGTTGGTTGCTGTACGTTGTATATTGTCTCACAGTCTCCGGCTTATGTTCTGCTGCTGTCCCGAGCCTGTCGCTGAACGAAGGAACGAACGAACGAACGAACGAATGAGGTGAACATCCTCTCCTTTTGAACGCTCTCAGGTGTGGACGGCCTTCCAGAACAGACTGGCCTCCCTCTCGCTGGCCTTTGGACACGTACTGGAGGAGAAGCCTCAGGCGGGAAAAAGTTCCAGCTCTTTGGAGTGAAGTGGAAGAGAGCTGATGATCCACCCGCTCAGTTTTCCATCCTCCATCACCTGGTCGTCTTGCTCCACAGACCATCTACAGCATCTTCACAGCTCCTGTGGTCCACAGGCCTTCTCAGCTGCACACCTCGTTGGCACTTGTTGACCTGTGATCGCTCACCGGCACTGTGGCCACTTACTCAGTTTCTCCAACATTCCTCATTCGAATCTTCAATAAAAACATTAGGAAACTGAATGGCAGTTATGCTTTATGCACTGTAAGTCTGGCTGTCTTTAAGGTAAAGTTGTTCAGTAAAGTCAGAATAATGACGCTCAAGAATAAACAGTTATTATATGAAAGGTAACATCCTGCAACTGAACGTGTCTGAAGGAGTCTGATGAACCTCCTTTTGTTACAGAATCAGTTTACCATGGTAACAGTGGGCGGCATGATGGCACCGCGCATGAATGGTGCAAGAGGACGTTTGATTCGATTCCTGCTCTGTCCGCGTGGGTTTCGGCTGGGTGCTCGAGTTTCCTCCCACAGTCACGTTAGAGGTGAATCGGTGACTCTAATTTCTCCCTAGCGCGTGCGTGTGTTGCTCTAGCGTAGCCTACAGATGAGTGATTTACTGTAGGTGGTGTGTTCAGCACTGTAGGTCACCTTGGGTAAAGGTGTATGAATACTACAGTGGTCATTGTAAGTCACCCTATCTTCACTGTTGTATACAAACATGCTATCCACACTTAAGAGTGTATTATCCACCCTGGGACATGCAGACAGATTGAGGATATTTGTGGTCAATTGTGCATTACTGTGCTCTGCACTTAGCAGGCCTGCCTGTACACGATTGCCACGGTAAAGTACAACATGCAGCCGGTGTTTATTGCGATGGTACAGGGTTTGCATTTCACCATATGGTTTCTGTTTTTTTATACTAGGAGTGCTCTAGAGCGCTCACTAAAAACTTGAAGATACAGTATAACCCAAGTACACAGGTAGTGTTTGCACATTTTTCCTAATTATTCTCAGTTTTCCATAAGAGCGGAAGGGTTTGCTGATGACATTAAAATGACTGATTGGTCTCTACTGTTATTAAACCTCGTTCGGGGACTGTCTTTTCACCATGAGCCAATGGTTCGAAGCACTGGCCTAAAGACCCCCCCACCGCCTCAACAGGGGTCCAAATCTCTGCCTGCAGTTTCCCGCCCCTCCCCGTCTGACGCCCTGGGCAAAAACGACTCTTTTCTTCAACAGCTGCCATTCAGTCCCATTGTGCCACCAAGAGCAGAAAACGTTTCATATTTTAACAAGTGCATTTTTATATATAAAAATTTGTGGATACCGCCCTTTCAGGAAGAAAACCATACGGTATTAACTCTGTTTATAGAAAGGCGAAGTGCTACTCTCCGGGGGAAGAAAGACCCGTGTCCTTCCCGGGATATGCGGTCTTTATCAATTGCTACTGTAGCTGTGGGTGGCTGTGTAGTACCGCACTGCATAGTGTCAGTCAGTGGGTAGTGTAGTCACCTGATATGGCCATAACAGAACCATGACATAAACTTGATGTGACTGTGATGTGAGTGTTGTGTACCAGCACTGCAATTAAACCCAGAAGTGGCACAAATTATTTTGATAAAAACGTTTTGGAGATGTTGCGGTGGAAATTAAACCCCATGGTTATGACCAACAGACGGCGGCTGAGCTCTTTGCTTTTTCCATTCTTTCTTTTCCCATGCTGTTTGGCCACATGAATGAAATGAAAGGAAACTGTAATGGAAAAATTACAGCTCCAGAAAGACAGGGGCAAAGGTTTGCCACCTCGCCCCAGTGAACTACGTGTCAGTGCTGGCACATACGGGGGTGGGGCCCTCTACTGGGCTCTCCCAAACTGCCTTCATGTTCTGTGTCGCAGTACACACTCACAAACACGCTATGACCGCAACAAATAAAAGCACATTTCCCGTACACATTGTCACATTAATGATTCAAGACACACAGGCTTGCGTGTTCGTTCATGTATCATTCACTTATTTTCTGTAATTTGCTTTGGCTCCTATTTGTACTAGATCATCATAAGCTAACGTGGAATATCGGTGAATAAAGCATTCGTTGTCATTTTAAGTGTGTACTTTGATAGTGGAAAGTGGACAACTAAAATTTCTTGTTTGTAGTCACTCACTTTGGGAAGTTCCTTCATTCACGTGGCACTGAAAATGGATTAAGTGGCCAAAACAGGAAATGCCTGACTAAGCATTTCTGTGACTACAATAAATACAATGAAGTTGGATTAACCTTGTGCCAATAGGATTCTTGTTTTCTTCTCATAAAGATCCTCTATCGAGAAATTTTCCTCCCCTTTCTACAGCGTTGAGATCCAGTTCGTCCCCGTGAACCGTTGACGTGTAGTCCGAATGCTTCACCGAGCCTCCTGCTCATCCACCGAGGAAGCTGAAGTTCTCCACGGGAAATCACTGAAGTCGGGAAGGGAAGAGGAAGCACAGAAGGAGCGTAAAGTGTTGACTTCCTCAATCGCCAAGCAGAAAGAACGTCAAGAAATGAAACTCACAAACAAAACAGATCGGTACACATATTTAGCAGAAATCTAAAGAGTGGTTGCTTTGTTAATGAAACAGGAAGGCATGTCAAAAGTAATAATCACAATTTTTCCCTTACGTATACATACCTTTTCCCCTCAAATACACTCTTATTCCAGTATAGGTCTACATTAAACCTATAGTGCAATACAGAGGTTTCCCTAAATTAACTGAGCTACAACATTATTACACTTCATCAAGAGAAAATGCTTAAATGTTCAAAATAGTCACTTCTGTTCTTTCGTAATGAAGTGCCTAGAACGAGAGATCAGGCTGTAGTGGAAATTTGTACATCCAAAGAAGACAGGAAGCGGCTGAACGGCAGCGATGGGGGGGATGGAAAGCAGAAAAAACAGAAAGAAGAGCAAAATGTGACCGAGTGGGAAATGAAGGTGACAGGCGGACGGAATAGAGATGCGCAGTGAAAGGAAGAGGATCTGAGTGAAAAGACAGAAAGATGAGGATGGCATTCCACCAGAGTATGCAAGGATGCAAATGGAGAGCGAAAAAGAGAAGAATGAAGGCCAGGAAGCTGAGACATGCAAGGCGAGTAGGGCGTGGGCTTGAAGGAAAGAGAAAGAGAGCTTCACAAGGATGACACTGAGATCCTGGACTCCTGACAAGAGGAAGACGTGCGAGAAACTGTGGGAGGGAGACTTTCTTGTGTCTTGAGTAATGTAGTGTGCTGTTTTAATTCCATATTTGTATGTTTTCATAAACTAATAACATCATGAAACGCAATTACTTTAACTGATCGCGTACAACTTCATGTGATGTAGAATTCAAGGTTTAACTGTAAAAAAATGTTGTGACAGGGCACAGTGGGACTGAGAGTATCAGATGACCGGATTGTCCTCCAAAACAAACTTGTTTGTTTTTCTTTCCCAGCACTGAAGAGTCTCTCCGCTGTTTTGCATCTTCTGAGTGCTTTGGGCTGTTTTTTTTTTTCAATGAAGATGTGTGGGAAAGCACCCTACTACTGTTTGCTGGAAGGAGCTGGAAAAAGCTTGTGGGTGGAGGACCAGCGGGAGCAGGATCAGGGCTTCGGTGGGAGGAGGGGTGGTCACAAATGGGAGAGAAAACAGGAAAATGTGAACAATGGAGTGGCACAGCCCAGGACCCAACTCCGAACACGATGATAATTGTGGCTTCATACCTGCAGGATATTGCTGCACATGCACATGGGTGTTGAAGGGTTATTTCCCAGTGAAGCAGAGAAACCGCAAGAGAATCGTATTTAGGCAGACTTGACCTCTGTGAAGCATTAATCCTATATTGCAGTAATTCCATATTTGAGCAAGAGTAAGGGAAAGAAATGGTTTATTACATGTATACTTCAGGGTCTATGTGAAGATCGTGCTCATGTGGGGTTTTTTTTTTCTCTATAACAGAGCGGTAATAGTGTCCACATGCCGCGACTGGAACCTCTGGAAAAATAAGGTTTCGTTCAACTGCAAAAAGAGCAGAATCGTTGAAGAGCAGCTTAAAACCAAAAGGGAAAATTCTCTGAAAAGTCAGAAAAAGCAAAGTGGGTGAAATTACCAAGGAACATCCTAAACTCTGAGTTTATGACCCCGGAAGGCAAAATTTGGTAAGTTCTAAAAAAATGTGGTGTCTTTATTGTGGCCATATATATTAATGGTGCAAATGCATCAAGTAATTACGTAAATCATTTTAAATTAATTGTAATTAAACCTTTCATCTTTCAATGCTGTTCACTCATTTCTTCTTTCAAATTTTGAAATTTAACAAATTTAACAAATATAATTTTAATATTTATCCATAATACAACTGGAGTCTTTACCGTATCACTGTAATATTTACATTTACAGTACATTTATTTATAATATTTATTGTTTTTGTTGCTTTCCAGCATATGAACCAATATAAATCACAAAGATTCATACAGATTAACACCATCTGATATAAGAAGAAAAACTTAACCAAACTGACTTTGAAAAAAAATTTCTTAGGATATTTATACAGTGAATATGCACAAACTGTCAGGGACCCCGATAGTTACTCTGCTGAAGCTGCAATAAAACTCCTTTTTACACAGCAGGTCAACAGTGTAGAGCAGTGATGGTCACATATTAGTGTGTTACTAGTATGTCTTCGGAATTGAATTACTGATCAATTCCTGTTAGCGTAACTTCAAGTACTCAGTACGTACTCCGTCTGAACACCAGTAGTGCTGTACACACTCCATCTGAACACCTAATAATATACGAGAAACACTTGCATTCAGCAGTCCTGTACAGGACAAGACTGTGATTGTAATATTTTGATCTGTGAATGCATCCCATGCAGAGGGAAGCATCATGTTACCATTTTCATATAATCTCTACTGTAAACATGAACAGTGGGGGGGCTGACGGAATACTCTTTGTGGCTCATCCTGTGGTTACCGTGGTGACAAGCTTGCTCATATCTGCCTGGCAACTGGGCACATCTGTCACTCTGACCGTTTTGCTCCTGAGAAAAACAAAAACAAGATCAGCACAGATCTGCTTGAAGTGTGCGTTTTTTTTTTTTTTTTAATGAATTATAATTTACAGTAAAATGGACTATTAACATGATGATGATTCAAACTGCTGTCTATGTGAATAGAACCACAGCAAAAAAGAAGCACTCACATTCTTGGTTCTTCAAGCAATGTCTGAAATACAATACAGAGCAAGTTCTAATCGGGCTATATTGTTCACATCGGTGGCATTAAGCAGTCGGGCAGCTGGTAGTGTAGTGGTGAGCACTGCTCCCTTTAGCTGCAAAAATTGCAGGTTCAATCTCCACCTCTAACTGCAGTATCTATGAGCAAGGTACTTACCAGAAATTGCTCCAGTAAAATTACCCAGGTGAATAAATAGGTAGGTAATTGTAACCTCAATGCTGTAATAACTGATACTTTAACTTTGCAACATGACCACTGGTGAGGCAGCAATGGGTGGATATGTGGTATTTTTAATTTGTTCTATGCCTCGTCTTCTTAGATCATCAGATTGCCTTGTTTGGTCATTAAGGAGTCCCCCAGGTGTGGCCTCTCAAGGTGCTACAGCCGGCAGCAAGGTTATTATGTAAAACAACACTTTCAAGCATAATGAGTATGCTGCGTTGAAGTGGTGTTACACATTAGACATGCGTTCTCTGGCATGTTGTTGGGATGTTAAAGGATGGGATGTCAGTGACATTAAGAGGTGTTTGCAGCAGGGGGCGTAGTCCTTCTTCGGGCCATCGCAATCTGAAGGTCCTGGGTTGGAATCCTGCTCCTACTGTAACTGCCATGATGAAAATACCCTGTTGTACTGTGGAAATCACTGTTTGTCTCTTAAGCCACAAACCTGACAATGTAAGTGACCTTGGTGGAGAAGCCTGGGGTGAGATAAATAGATTACACTAATGATGACTTGTGATAAAACCATGTTTTTGTAAAAACATTACAAGAAATAACACTTGAAGTAGAAGTGAAGTCCATCCTCTGAGCATCACACCATCCGTTGATAATGTCCTCAACGTGTCCTCGGAATCTGCATTAAAATCAGTGAGAACAGGAGCCTTAAGGCCCTCGCGACGGCTGCGTCCCCTTTAAAAATGAATTATGCCGATCGTAACCTCATCCCCCCCCCCCCCCCCCCAACCCCTTCTCCGCCCCATCCCCCTCCCGGATGAACACATTGTCTTCAGTTTAAATCGTGGACTCGGAGAGTCACCGGCAGCAGAGTCAGTCTGGTCGACCATGGGGAGCACCATGGGGACCACCTCAGGGACCCCCGCGGAGATGCTATGACCAAACTCCCCCCCGGGCTCGCGCGGTGGCACGGGGGAAGACACGCGCCAGCAAAGTGCACTGTTATCTGTGGAGCCCATGATACTGGGACACCGCACTAGTAGGACAATCTGGGTCGTAGACTCATACGTGTGGCTCGGAGGTGAGTCTACGGTACCGTACAGTTTCGTGTTTCTCTATCTATGTAGACCGAACCGGAGCGGAGATGCTGCTATATTGTTGATGCTGGTGGTGCTGAAATGAGAGGCGCGACGGGGGGTCATCTCGGGACCGCAAACCCGCTGTGTCACCTTTCATTCTCTAATAATAATAATACATTTTTATTCAATGTATTCACTACGCAACAACAACAACACTTCAGTGTGCAGTGATTCCGACGGTAATTTAATGTAAAATATGAGGATAATTATGTTTGCCACTAGTCCACCACATGATCAGTCTGCCTTAATTTGGATGATACGATCAAAAAAATAGGAAGACAGAGAGACGAATAATAAGATGTGATCCAGCCAGGGGCGCGCGCACACACACTCACAATGCACGTGTGACAGTGATAAACGTGAGCTTTTGAAAAGACACACGACACGGTCGGGTCCACGGATCACTTGTGTTGTGATGTTGTGGTCTGTGTAACACAGTGTCACCGCATCGCATGGCCTCTGTGATGTTGTTGTTGAAAGTGATGATGATGATGATGATGATGACGATTATGATGAAGGCGTAGAGAGTCACACACACTCTTTCTCCCTCCACCGGTGGCTCCGCGGCCCCCATGCTGCTCGGGATGTCGGGGGAAACAATACAGCTGGTGAAAGGAAGTGTGTGTGTGTGTGTGTGTGTGTGTGTGTGTGTTACGTTTCATCTTCATCTTTATGATCTATTTGTAACGTCGGCGTTTCTGGTTTCTATCTCTGTCACTTGTCACTGCGACGAGGTCCTGAACGTTACTCTTGTCATCAACGCGAGCGCGGAGTCAGTGGCGCGTCTGTGCCCCGTGCTCTTATTGGGCCGCGTGCGTGGGGCCGGTCTGGGGGTGTCGGGCCAACGCGTGGGCCCCACGTACACCGTGTGGGGCTGTACCGTACGGAGCCCTTGGCTTCGTGGAGCTCCAGCGGATCTCCGCCTCTGTCCTACTTTCTGGCTCCTCTGGCTCCTCGTGCCGCCCCGCTTTGTTCTCGGCGCCGCCACGCGCAGTTACAGCGCTTTGTTACAATGTTGCGTGTGATTGCGTGTCTCTCGTCTCGCGGCACCTCGTGCAGAATGATGACGCCGCATGACGAGAGGGGGCGTTGCGTGTGGAATTAGTGGCGGTGACATGAAAGCTGTTCACACACCGCACGTGCGCGTGTGAAAGGAAACCCGGATGTTTTACATAAGGACTCAAGTGCTTCTCTTTATGGCTATTCATGAAGCACAGCTTCTCTCCCTGATGTCTCCATGTCTATGTCCTTTCCCGTGCCAGGGCTCCATCATGCCCCCCCCACGATGAACGTCCTCTCTGCCATCACATGTCCCTCTCCACTCTCCAGTACTTGTCTCTTCCGTCCTGATCCTTGTCAGCCCTTCCTCTTCCTCTTTATATTTCACCCTCCTCTCCTCTTCCACACATCCTCCTTCCTTCTTTCCTTCTACTTTCTCCCCCCTCCTTAACCCCTGCATTATTTCCCATAATCCCCCTTTTCTTTGTCCGTCCGCTCATTGCCAGTGTTTGTCTCACTCCTGTAGCCATGATGTTTTCCTCCTTTCACAAAACCTCATTTACTGTTTCCTTGTTTCCTTTATTTCCGGACCCTCGGACGCTCCGTCCTCCATCCTCTGCTTCCTCAGGTGCCACTAGTCTCGTCTGTTCTGGAGGTCTGGGAAGGTGCCCCTTTTTCCCAGCATGCCTCCACGCCCATCCTCAGGTGAGCTATGGGGTCTGCACCTCATGCCTCCACGCATCCTCGTTGACTGCTGTCTGCCCAACGGCATGCTGGTCAGCCTGGAGTGCCTGCGTGAAGCTCCTCTCATCAGCATCAAGCAGCAGCTCTTCGCTGAGGCCCGTAAATATCCTCTCTACCACCTCCTACAGGTCAGCACACACAGTGCACCGTTTCTCCTGTTACATTTGCATTCATTCATTTAGCAGACACTTTTGTCCAAAGCGACGTACATCTCAGCAAAAGTACAATTTATGCATTACATTGAGAGAAGGAGACATAGCTGCAGACATGAGAGTCTCAAGCAAACCTAGTTTGTTCCCTACCGCTTGCTGCACCGAGGTTCATCGTTTGAGTAGCTGTTGCTTTGCTGCCCAACACTTCAAGGTGACCTTTGCATTGGTTTACAACTTTTATCCAATATTTTCACACTTTTGGTCTGATTTCATGTCATCATATGAGTCCCAGGTATTGCTTAAATCAGATAAAATGACAATAAATCACAGAAGTGATTCAACTGGGGAAAATGGTCACCTTCACATTGATGATTTCCCAACAGCAGAATCAGTGCTGCTGAACACTGATATGTACTTTTCCTGCACACTTACTTCATTTATAACACGAATCCTTACAACAAAAACTACAGGACGTAGCCTGCAATTCCGCATTCACTTGATTTTGTAGAACGTCCACTAAGAGATGGTGTGCGTCACGGGGTTAATTGTTGACTTGACAGGAGGAGTCGTGCTATATTTTTGTTGGAGTGACGCAGGAGGCGGAACGGGAGGAGTTCTACGATGAGACCCGGCGGCTGTGTGACCTGCGCCTCTTCCACCCTATTCTCAAAGTCATTGAACCGCTGGGGAACAGGGAAGAGAAGATCCTCAACAGGGAGATTGGTCAGGGTCCTTTCTGCACCTGTCTCTCTACCCACCCCCCACCGGCGTCACATTGATTAATGTACCTGCTTGTGGCTCTTGCCTCAGGATTTGCCATCGGGATGCCCATCTGCGAGTTTGAGCTCGTGAAGGACCCAGAGGTTCAGGACTTCCGCCGTAACATTCTCAGCGTGTGCAGAGAAGCCATGGAGGAAAGGGAGGGTGGTGGTGCCCACAGCCAGGCCCTCTACGTGTACCCGCCCAACGTTGAGTCCTCTCCTGACCTGCCCCAGCACATCTTCTGCAAGCTGGACAAAGGTGTGTGACGTGCTGCGCCTTTGACACTTGCGCTGGCGCATGGATTTTGCAAAGAATGAATCCTTATTGTTTTGGCCTGATCACTGCGATGTGGTGATTATGAGCAGTTCTTGTCCTCCTGCCTAATTCCTGTCGCGCTCCAGCACCATCACGTTCAACACGCTGCTCTCTGTCCCAAGCAGGTCGCCTCATAGTGACCATCTGGGTGATCGTGTCTCCCTCCAATGCGAAGCAGAAGTACACCCTGAAGATCGCTCATGACTGCCTGCCCGAACAGCTAATTGCAGAGGCGATACGCAAGAAGACACGCAGCATGCATCTGTCTGCGCAGCAGTTGCGCCTCTGTGTGCAGGAGTACCAAGGCCAGTACATCCTCAAGGTGTGTGGCTGCGATGAGTACCTGCTGGAGAAGTACCCGCTGAGCCAGTACAAGGTGAGCACTTTGCAAATAAAGTGTGCGTGTGGAGAGGTGCTGAAGAGCTCTGAAAGCACATTTCTTTTATCGAGGCGATTGCTCTTTCTTTGGGGATTAGGCTCTGTAATGAATCCTCTTGCGTTACGGTGGTACAGACCTCTCACTGTCCTTACTGTTCAAGTGGCATTGAGGTGTCTGTACTGCTTTTTACTCTCCA
Organism: Scleropages formosus; assembly: GCF_900964775.1. Lineage (NCBI taxonomy): Eukaryota > Metazoa > Chordata > Actinopteri > Osteoglossiformes > Osteoglossidae > Scleropages > Scleropages formosus. The sequence goes on from NC_041818.1 coordinate 29,617,972, forward strand.
TCCGTCAGTGCATGAGTGGTGTGAAGAGCGCGTATGCAGACACACAGCGTCTTCAGAAAGAGTTCCTTCACCGGAAAACATGGGAATCATGTTGTACCCCCTTTACCAACACAAAATGTAACAGATTTATGAAGACCAAAATTACTGTTTTTTTTTTTTTTGTTTTTTGGCCAAACATGAAATGTTTGTAATCATCTTTTATAAAAAATAAACTGATTCCTAACAACTCAATTTTGATGTGCTTCCACCAGCTCCACTGGACTCATGACCTCCTGTAGTTGTCAGATACACACATACTCTCCGTACTACAGTCCACACATGTAGACACGCAGGTGGAATCCAGGTGGAGGTACATGGAGCCCCTGAACTGCTCACTGTGACGGGGTCGTGCTCGTGTGGCTCAGCACTGTTATGATTTTTCTCGTTACAAGATGAATATCCTCTGAAGTCACTGTCAAAACATGTACAAAAAATGTAAAAATTCATAACAAAACTGATGTGGTCACAATGTCTGCATTAAAATCCCGGGAAATGGCACCAATGAGGTAATTTGTGCTGTTATAGTTTTGGATTGTTTGCGACCATAAACCACATTTTCTGAAAGTCATTCTCTCTTGCTTTGTCTGTCTCTGTCCCCGTCCCTGTCACCTTCTCTATCTCTCTATCCATCTCTCTCTCTGTCCGTGTCTCTCTCTCCCTGTCTCTCTGTGTCCCTGTTTCTCTCTGCCTGTCCCTGTCTCTCTCGCCATCTGTCTGTCTGTCTCTCTCCTTCCCTGTCTCTCTCTCTCTTTCTCTCTCCCTGTCCCTGTCTCTCTTTGTTAGTACATCCGGAGCTGCATCGTTGTGGGCCGGCTTCCACACCTCATGCTCGTGTCCAAGGACAGCCTGTACAGCCAGCTGCCCGCCAGCGGCTTTGTAGCCCCGTCCTACAGCCGCCGGACACCTCAGCCGAGCCCCTGCCCTGGGGGGGGGGACCCGAGCCCCCCTCGCTCCCTCTGGGCCTTTAACACCCTACTGAGAGTTCGCTTACTGTGTGCCACCTACGTCAATGTCAACATCAGAGACATAGACAAGGTTAGTGGATGGGCTAGTGAGGGATTGAGCCACTTGCATGGGGAAAATTTTCACGAGAGAGAAAGACAGAAAGAGAGGGAGGGGAAGACAGATGGAAACGATGAGCGGAGAAGGGAGGCTCGGTAGGGTGATGGCCTGGAGGATGAAGAAGAAAGATGCTGCTTGGTGATATAACGCAGGGAAAGGAGTCAATGTCACCAGCTGGAGGTGGTGTTGATGTAATGTGTGACATGTTTGGTAAGTCTATGTAACTGCCTGTGTGTGTGTGTGTGTGTGTGTCAGATTTATGTAAGAACAGGTATCTACCATGGAGGAGAGCCACTGTGTGACAACGTTAACACCCAGAGGGTTCCCTGCTCTAACCCCAGGTAACCCAAGCCTGGGTTCACGTCCACATTTACTCATTTAGCTGGTGCTTTTCCTCCACACGCCCTACAAGTATTGACCCATTTATAGAGTTGGGTAACTTTACTGGAGCAATTTAGGGTAGGTACCTTGCTCAAGGGTACTACAGCGCGAGGTGGGATTTGCTCTGTCTGAAGCATGGTGCTCTGAACAACACCACTGTACACATGTAGAAGTTTTCTTCAACACCTGTATGCCAGACTCTGAGGGACCCTGATCATCTGCAGAAGTTTATGACAAACTGGCTCCTATATGGCTGTGCTGTTGCTCCCAGGTGGAACGAGTGGCTCTCCTACGACATCTACCTGACAGAACTGCCTCGCTCAGCCCGTCTCTGTCTGTCCATCTGCTCTGTCAAGGGCCGCAAGGGAGCCAAGGAGGTACGCGGCCATCAGGGTTGGACAGGAAAGACGAATGAAGTGGGAGGGCCTGTTGGGTTTGGGGTGGAAGAGGTATACAACTTGAAGTATTGATTTCATATTGACACTGAAGCATGGTGTGTGTGTGTGTGTGTGTGTGTGTGTGTGTGTGTGAGAGAGGGAACGAGTGCGTGTGTTTAAACATACCAAACCTGTTTCCCCAGGAGCACTGCCCGTTAGCCTGGGGGAATGTCAACCTTTTTGACTACAAGGACACCCTTGTGAGTGGCAAGGTGGCACTGAGCCTGTGGCCTGTCCCTCATGGCCTGGAGGACCTGCTCAACCCCATCGGAGTGGCTGGATCAAACCCCAACAAGGTGCCTGGGTGGGGCAGAAAAGGGTAGAAAAAAATGGAAAAGCTGTGGTGAGGTAAAAAGATTTGCCACATATCCATCGTATCATGTGTGAGTTTCTGGGATCCCATCTACTTCAGAACCTGCAATGGTGACCTGTTGACGCTGTGACAAGAAAGGTGAGTTCATTGTGCCTTTGACCTTTTCGCACTTCCTTAATCTTCCCTCTTTATTCTTCCTCCCTCTCCCAGGAGACACCTTGTGTGGAACTTGAGTTCTCTTGGTTCAACCAGACAGTGATATTTCCCGATGAGCAGCAGATTGAGGAGCATGCCAACTGGGTCATCTCCCGGGAGCTCGGCTACAACTACTGTCCGGGGCTGGTGAGAGGGAGCTGGAAGGTGTGGCAGGGTGGGACGCGGAGGATGGAAGGCGAAGACAGAAGGAATGGGGTGCCAGGATGACGGCGGAGGGAAGCTGACCTGATGATGTAGGTTTGTTGCACAAAAGGAACACGTTCCTACCCTCATACCTTCACTTCACAGAGCAGCCGGCTGGCGTGTGACAGCACCGTGTCGCAGGTGGACGTCGAGCAACTGCGCAGCCTCTGCAGCCGAGACCCTTTGTACGAGCTATCAGAACAGGAGAAGGACTTCCTGTGGAGGCACAGGTGTGCACACACGTCGTCATTGCAGATGGGGGTCCCTTGCCACGTGAAACACAGATGATGTAGGATGCGCTTCTCTTGTACAGAACCATTCAGACATCAGCTTTCTGGTGGCAAGTCATCCTTCCGTTTACTATACTCAGAATGTTGAAGCACATGAATTTATACTCCTTTTCCATTTATGAATGAAAAGTTCACAGAAATGCCTTGCAGACCACACACACTCACACACGCATTTTCAGAACCGCTTGTCCCATACGGGGTCGCGGGGAACCGGAGCCCAACCCGGCAACTCAGGGCGTAAGGCCGGAGGGGGAGGGGACGCACCCAGGACGGGACACCGGTCTGCCGCAAGGCACCCCAAGCAGTACTCGAACCCCAGACTCACTGGAGAGCAGGACCTGGTCCAACCCACTGCGCCACTGCGCCACCGCACCCCCTTGCCTTGCAGACCATAAACCGGGAATTCACACGAGCTCCCAGAAGCGAAAAGCTGTGACACAGGAGTACAGGACCCGACCCAGAGGGTGATTTTTCCTGGCAAAATTTAGGAGGAGTATTTGGCGCAAGGGAGCTACAGCAGGAGGTGGGGTATGAGGCTGCAACCTCAGGAGTGCAGAGTGCTACCAGTACTACCAGTGCTACCAGTGCTACACACACACAAGAGTGACGGAAGAGCAACGTCGTGACGTACACACATAGCGAGAGAAAAGGCCTTGGAGTAACGCAAGAACAAAGAATAAAGCGAAAAAGAAAGTGAAAAGTGCAAAAACAGACGGGGAGACGCAGCTAGGCTAAGAAGTAAGAAGTAAGAAAGTAGTATTTAGGAGGTGCGCCATTCCGTTACCACGGCAACCATTGGGCAGGGGGCTGCACCTCCCACCTTTGTGCGCACGGTTTCGCAAAGGATTCCCTAAGATTGCAGCTACAAAGCTGAGCAGTTTTTAAAGTCATTCAGCAATTGGACTCTTGGATCACCTTCTGTTAAGTGTGAAGATGAGGAGGTGATGAAGCCTATTGAGGCTTCACATTCGAGTCTGCCGAGCATAGGAGCAAAGATGCCCGTTTACCTTTGTCCTCAAGCAGAGCGGGTCAGAGAGAGACTGGGGACAAAATGAAACCCGTGTCCCCTTTTCGAAAAGAGGAGAGCGTCCGGCACAGCAGGCCGACAGCATCAACAAGCAGCAGGAGAAGCGTCGGGGCAACAAAGTCGGTCGTGCCCTGAGCTCCGGCATGTGGGAGTTGTGTCCGGTGGCCCTTCGTGTGAAGAAGACGAGCAGTGGTGCTCAATGCCGGGAAGAAACGCTCGCGTTTCCCTAAAGAGTGCCGGGTTTCGCTTTGTCGGTTCTCAGCTCGGCTCCATAAACGCCCTGATGCCCGTGTGCGACGTTGCACATTTACACTGCTGTTCACCGTTTGTGTGTGTGCCTGTTTCTCTGCAGACATTACTGCGTCAACATCCCGGAGAGTCTCCCCAAACTCCTGCTCTCAGTCAAGTGGAACTCGCGAGACGAGGTGTCCCAAGTAAGGGAGTGAGAGCACGATGTTGAGGCGCACACAGTGAGCAGGGAACCAGGGGGTAGTGTGTGTGTGTGTGTGTGTGTGTGTGTGTGTGTGTGAAGGGAACCGGTGGTACACAAAGAGGCGCTTTTGGGTCCTTCATACCGACAGCCCTGGGCCTCCGTAATGCCAGTCAAGCGCCTGTTAGCTCCTCAGCGAGGTGATGCAGGGAGCACTAAGTGTCATTGCACTGGCTTCACCGTTCTCACGTCGGTTCTACGACTGCGTGTGTAACTTGTCGGCATTCAGCATAACTGCGCTTTGTTGTTATGTGTCATGTAGAGCTGCGGTGTGTGTGTGTGTGTGTGTGAGTGAGTGACTTTCCCTGCAGCGATCCATAAAGTATAATCCTGTCCTACCCCGTGCTATCCTAGCCCATCTTGTGACATGCCCTGTACCCTTTTGCCCCAGATGTACTGCCTGCTGCGGGACTGGCCCCTCATGCAGCCCGAGAGTGCCCTCGAGCTGCTGGATTGCAACTTCCCCGACCCCATGGTGCGGGAGTTCGCCCTGCGCTGCCTTGTCCAGGGCCTGACGGACGACAAGCTGAGCCAGTACCTGCTGCAGCTGGTGCAGGTGAAAGAAAAGTGCGCGAGAGGCGCGGCGTGCTCACGGCAGCCGTGCGCGTTTCCGTGTGCGCGAGCTCATGTTGAATGGCTGTGTTTCTGCAGGTGCTCAAGTACGAAATGTACCTGGACAACCCTCTGGCACGATTCCTCATCAAGAAAGCCTTGACCAACCAGAGGATCGGGCACTTCTTCTTCTGGCACCTCAAGTGAGGATGAGGATCGGATGAAAACGACGGTCCTATTGCCTACACCGGTCGCACTGAAGAGACCAGAAATAAAACGAGTGCTTTGATTACGAATCCTGATCACGAATAATAGTTACAAAGGAGAGGTGGGGCCATACAGCGAAATGTGTACGGTATTATGTCGCTAAATAAAAGCTAAATAGGGTAAGGAACGAGCGAGCGTCAGTGTCAGTAATGAGCTGAGTGATGAGGAAAAAAAGTCATGTCCAGCTGCTGGAAGGATCCAGGTCACTAAAATGAGTACCGATACACGGTACAGTGTGCTATGGTCCACATACCAGTGCCTGTGGCGCTAGTGACACTGCTGGTGATGGAGGTGATGAGGACCTGCTGCTTGATGATGACTGGTGATGATGACCGTGTTTAGGTCGGAGATGCACAACAAGACGGTGTCGCGTCGGTTCGGCCTGCTGCTGGAGGCTTTCTGCCGGGCCTGCGGGATGTACCTGAAGCACCTGAACCGGCAGGTGGAGGCCATGGAGAAGCTGGTCAACCTGACAGACACGCTTAAGCAGGAGAAGAAGGACGAGACACAGAAGGTACTGCGATCGGAGTAATGGCGACAGCTCGAGTCCCCCGTTTCCTCGTTGTGCTCGATCTCTGTAACCTCTAATGTTCAGGGAGAACTTGCGTTGGTTGCAGCGGGGCGTTCGTGGGAAATCACGTTTCTTCTTCAGCAGTACGATTATAACTCGCAGTGCTCACGTCCTCCAACACCTAGCAATCCCAGTCGTCCGGCAAAGTTATCTGTCGTTTTACTTACGTATCTAGTTCTATGTACACTCACAGGCCACTTTATTAGGAACACCATTCTAATAGTGGGCGAGACCCCGTTTTCTCGCAGAACAGCATGAGTTCTTCATGGTGATGATTCAACAGGGTGCTGGAAAAATTCCCTCAAAACTCTGGTCCATGTTGACATGATTGCATCACATAACTGCTGATGATTTGTTAGCTTTACATTCATCCCAGTGTGCACATCCCAAAGGTTATCTAGTCAGATTCTTATCTGGTGGCTGGGAAGGCCACTGGAGAACAGTGAACTCATTGTGATGTTCATGGAGCCAGTTAGGGATGACTTGTGCTTCGTCACCTGGCACATCGTCCTGCTGGAAGTAACTATTAGAAGATGGGTAAATTGTGGCCGCGCATGCACTCAACGAGACTCAGACAGGCTGTGACATTCGAGCGATGTTCGATTGGTATTAGGGGGCCTAATGTGTGCCACGAAAACATTTACCATACTACCTGGATGTCCCAGCAGAACTCGAGAGTCATCCGACCAGGCAGTGTTTTTTCAAGCTTAAGCTGTCCGGTGTCAGTGAGCCTGTGCCTACTGTAACCTCACATTTCTGTTCTTAGCTGATAGGGGTGGAACTCGACGTGGTCTTCTGCTGTTGTAGCGCGTCCATCTCGAGGTTCGACGTGTTGTGCATTCAGAGATACCTTTCTGCTCACCGCTGTTGTTTAGGAGGAGTGTTTATTTGAATTACTGCAGCCTTCTTGTCAGCTCATACCAGTCTGATCATTCTCCTCTGACCTCTCTCATAAACAAGGCATTTGTGCTGACAGAAGTGCTGCTCACAGGGTGCTTTTTGTTTTTCGCACCATTCTGAGTAAACTGTAGAAACCTGTTGAGTGTGAAAATCCCAGGAAATCAGCAGTTTCCGAAATGCTCAAACCACTGCATCTCGCACCAACGACCGTGCCACAGTCGAAGTCGCTTAGATCACAATTATTTCCCATTCCGATGTTTGGTCTGAACACTGACTGAAGCTTTTGACCTGTGTCTGCACGATTTTATGCGCTAAGCTGCAGCCACATAGTTGGCTGACTGGGTAATAGCACGAAGGAGCAGGTGTGCAGGTGTTCCTAATAAAGTGGCCTGTGCGTGCGTGCGTGCTGGATTGCACTTGGCGGTGCAGCACGCTGTCATTGTCTGCTGCACTTTCCATGGAAGAAGCGTGCAGGTGCTTCGTGGACCACTTGTCCATTAGTGTGTCCCCACTGGCTGCTCTAGATGCAGATGAAGTTCCTCGTGGAGCACATGTCCCGCCCTGACTACATGGAGGCTCTGCAGGGGTTTGTCTCTCCCCTGAACCCCGTCCACCAGCTGGGCAACCTGAGGTACCATCTTTCCCTGCACAGAGCCTCTTCCTGTCATTGTTGTGTGTTTCCCTGTCCCCCGAAATGTCCCCTGTCCTCAAAGCTGTCCCCCACCTGGGCAACCTCAGGTTCTGCATGTCACACTGGAGACCAAGTTTGTCTGCCTGCCTGTCTGTCTGTCTTTCAGTTTCTGAGTCTCTCCAACTCAGTTCGTCAGGTGGGCACCCAAGGTACTAAACTCATCCGTGTGTGGTCTGCTCCACTGGCCTGCGCTCGACCCCATCTGACTGTTCCAATGCCCAGCACTGCGTGTGTGTCTGCGTCGTGTAACTTTCCTTCCAGCCTTTCCTAACTATCCATCCCATTGCTCAGATCCTACATGTTTTTTTAATCACTCCACTCAGTCACTTACTAAGTGTCCACATACGCCAGACTTTTGTGTGTCTGTGACGTCTCGCTGCTTAAATATCCAACACTGTGCTCAGCGCAGGTAAAATTCGTCAAAGTTTTACATTTACACGTATTTATTTATCAGACGCTTTTCTCCAAAGCGACTTCCAATGAACTCTATGTAGTGTCATCAGCCCACACCCCTTGTTCACCACGGTGACTTACACTGCTAGATACGCTGCTTACACTGGGTCACTCATCCATACATCGGTGGAGCACACACACTCTCTCTGTCACTTAGTCACGTTTTGAGAAACGACACGATGTGCCTAGGGACGTGATGTGAGCGGCACCTCCTGCTATGGTAAAATATCACAGAACAAGGAGAGGCTTCACTTCCATGGCGATGGACACACAAAATGTTTAACAAGAAGCTCCAGCTCTCCTGTCACTCATCTGTAGCCTCGGTCCGCCTTCAGTGCTCCTTCCCACTGACTCTCAGCTTCTCGTGTTGCGCCAGGCTGGAAGAGTGTCGCATTATGTCATCGGCAAAGCGTCCGCTGTGGCTGAACTGGGAAAACCCTGATATCATGAGTGAGCTGCTCTTCACCAACAATGAAATCATCTTCAAGAACGGAGACGGTGAGGATGCCGGGAGAGCAAAGCACGTGCGATCAGTTGTGTCTGTTTAAAGACATCTTGCGGCGACTTTTTTATTTTTAGCTGCATAGCATAATAACATCTTTTATGAACTTCACAGTGTCTGTATTTGTTGTGTGTGTGTGAGAGAGAGAGAGAGAGAGAGAGAGAGAGAGAGAGAGAGAGAGAGAGAGAGAGAGAATGCCCGTGCCATCTCGCAAGCGCACGATACATGTGTAAGTGCTAATGTTCAATAATTTTTCACTAATACCAATTTGTTTAATAACGGAAAAGCGTATTCGCAGCCACTGGTGACACGTGCACTGTGCTCTAGAATCACGCGTCTGCATCCAAGTCTCTCCTCCCATCGATGTGATGCACTCTTTGTGTTTTTCTCCAAGATCTATGTCGCTTTGGAGGAAAGCGTCTGCTAAATGAACGTGTGTTCGTGTGTATTTGCACAGTGCGAATGCGTGACTTGGTATGTTTTCCCCTCAGATTTGCGGCAGGACATGCTAACTCTTCAGATCATCAAGATCATGGAGAACATTTGGCAGAACCAGGGACTGGACCTACGGTAATCCTGCCATCCTCGGCCATCCGATCGCCCTTCTCGTGCCAACTGGGCAGCGCAGCCCCGGTGCTACAACGTCTTGTCTGTCCTCAGAATGCTGCCGTACGGCTGCCTGTCCATCGGCGACTGCGTAGGGCTGATCGAGGTGGTGAAAAACTCGTACACGATCATGCAGATCCAGTGCAAGGGCGGCCTAAAGGGGGCGCTGCAGTTCAACAGCAATACGCTGCATCACTGGATCAAGGACAAGAACCGTGGAGAGGCGTGAGTTTCTGCTCCACGTCCATACCTGCAGGCTGCTCACCTGCCCCCGGCGCGACCCCTTCCGAGCCCGAGGCCTGAGGCCCTTCTCTGTCTCTCGCAGGTACGACCGTGCCATCGACCTGTTCACACGCTCCTGCGCCGGCTACTGCGTGGCCACATTTATCCTGGGCATTGGGGACAGACACAACAGCAACATCATGGTGAAGGAGAACGGCCAGGTAGCATGGCCATGGCGATTGCGCTCCCTATTCCGCATGGCATGTATGAGCGTGAGGTCAGACGGAAGGCCGTAATATTGAGCGTAAATTGAACCAAAGTGACTTTCTCAGCCTGGAATATCCAGACGCTTTTAGCGGGACGGCTGAAATAAAACGGCTCTCTCCTTCCTTGCAGCTGTTCCACATTGATTTCGGGCACTTTCTCGACCACAAGAAGAAGAAGTTTGGCTACAAACGGGAGCGAGTGCCCTTTGTTCTCACGCAGGACTTCCTCATCGTCATTAGTAAAGGAGTACAGGAGTGCACCAAAACGAAAGAGTTTGAAAGGTGCAGTTCGCAGCTCATAGATGAGAAGGAGAACATGGACACACGCACACCGGTGTAATGAGAACGGCACAAGTTACAAACAATAAGGAATTATGGCTTTTTTTTTTGTTTTAACTTCCGCATGAAATAGTGCTTCAGTTATACACCCACACAGAGAACTGATGCCCTATCCTTTCACATACCTGCCTAAGGGCTACTTAACCATGCATCCATATGTGGTCTCACTAGCACCCAGTATCAAGTTCTTGACACTGCATGACATTTATTTATCTATCTGACTCATTTCTCCAAAGCCAGTTTCACTGTTGTTACTAACAATTATTTGCCCCTTTTATACAGCAGAGTAACTTTGTATTTTAAACTGGAGCAAGTCAGAGTAAGTGCCTTGCTTAGGGTTACTGCAGCTGGGATTCAAACCTGTAACCTTTGGGTCCAAAGGCAACAGCTATCACCCCTCTGCTACCAGCTGGCCCTGTACACACCCTGCAATGCATTGCATGAGTGTTCCCCACAGTTATAACCTTGTCCTCTGGCTCTTCCCTTCTTGGCTGCAGGTTCCAGGAAATGTGCTACAAGGCCTACCTGGCCATACGACAGCATGCCAGCCTCTTCATCAACCTGTTCTCACTGCTCCTGGGCTGTGGCATGCCTGAGCTCCAGAGCTTTGATGACATTGCGTACTTGCGCAAGACGCTTGCCCTGGAGAAGAGCCAGCAGGAGGCACTGGAGTACTTCACCAAGCAGATGAACGATGCCCACCACGGCGGCTGGACCACCAAGATGGACTGGATCTTCCACACCATTCGCCACATGCCCAATGAGCACTGACACCTGACTGCTGAGCAAGAGATGCTCACAGAGATACTCCGACAGACAGTCACATATGAGATGTGAGCTGATTCTGCAGGGGAGGGACCGAAACATGTGCGTAGAGGGTCTAACCGAAAGAACGGTACTGCGGTACCCTGCAGAACTGCTGTGTTGAGAGCAAGGAAGTGCCAAGGCATGGAGTGAAAAAAACAGTTCTTGGAGCAGCAATACACCGTGTGTCGTGCTGACCGCTGGGAAGTGTTTGGCCTTTACCCCCCAACTGCAGAGTTCGCAGGAACAGCAGCGCGCTATCAGCACCCTCACGAGCTCAGTGTGTCCGACACCAACACCAGAGACCCTGCGTCAGGCCGATGCTGAACACGGTGAGAGATGCTGAGGGCAAATGCAGAGCAGCGGCGACTTTCTAACCGCGATACAAAGCAGCTGCAGCTTTTTGCACTAAGAGGTTTGCCAACTGGCTGTACAGTCACAACGGAGAGTCCGCTGAAGTTTACTGCACTCTCACTGCACCCCCATTGTCTGCGGTAGGCTCGCTCCCGTGCCTGGGGCCGTGCCGTGACAGAGGAAGACTGCGATTTGACTGCACTTTGAATGCACTGGAACTCTTCGGGACTGTCTTTCGACTGTGTTTTGACTGCACTGTGATCACAAGTGGTTGAGTGGTTGTGTTTCGACTGTGTTTGCACTGTGTTTTCGCTGCGAGCGCTCGGGGCTCCACCGTCGCTGCCACGCGAGGCGCACTCGCCGTGGGGCAGTGGTGGCGCCGAGGGTGACTTGGCTCCCGCACCCTGTGCATGTGTAGCAACACGCTGCACTGCAGGGCGTTTCCTCCTTGCTCCTGCACTACTTGACCGCACTGCACGGGAACTAGTGAACGAGGATTCGTGTCACCGATGGCAAGTGGTTCTAGGTGTCATTACTGCAAGGAGCATCATCTGCACCTGTGGTCCTTGAATCGCACGTCGCTTGAACGGGCATTTTGGCCGCAGCGGGATCTCAGTTGAGGAAGTTTCAATGGCTTCGACTTTGTTTCCTGCAAAGATGCCAAATTTGACATCACTATTATTATTATTGTTATTATTATTATTATTACTGTTTGTTTTTCTATGCTAAAAATGGCATAGCCTAGGTTGAGTGGTGATGTTAATAACCATTTTGAGTGTGCTGATACAGTCTTCCACATTCCCACAACTTTACATTTAGAGGGGAGAAACATTTTTGTTGTTGTTTGACCTCAGTATTGTATTGTGATTCAGTATCAAGCGAACGAGCTCTAAACTGAGCAAAAACGGTCGTTTTCTCACGCGAGACACTGTGACTGTAATAAGAGCTGTGCCCGTTGCTCCATTTGGATCACAAATCCCTCCTTTTCCACCTCGACCTGACAACTTGCACACTTACAAACTGCCCTCTCACGCCTCGCGGGGAGGCACCACGCTTAGCAGGGCACAGGGATGGAGCACTGAAGCTGCGTACCATTAGGGAACTGAAAGAGCTCCCAAAGCGGGTCCATGCACGCGCCGCTCCGTCGGGCGCTGGGTCCAGGTCTCCGTGGGGGGGCTGTTGTGTTTTGTCCGGCAGCTTGTTGCCTGTCAAAGCTCCTGCTCATCACCAGCTCAACGGGGGACTTTTTAGGGTCACACAAGTGGTGTCATATCACAAGATCTGTATTGTTAAACTTCTTTACACTTCTAAAGCTAATTAATGCAAAACGTTTCAGCATTTAAACTAAAAAGGAATGAGCAAAATGTTGAGTCGGGGTGATTCACTTGCCCTGAGATTATTTCAAAGTGTGAAAGTACCGGTGAACAGGTATTCAGTGTTGGACACCATGGTACAAGGCTTGACTTTGCTGGAACAGGCAACGGCGACGCAATATTGGTTTTCAACGCTCAAATTAATGACCTACAAAGAGGCACTTAATTCAGTGTGTTTTGTTCTAGTGCTTTATAATCATTGTTCTTGTGGGAGTTTGTTCAAAAATCAGTGTACTGTATTTCGATAATTTCCATACCGATGTTACCATCGTCCAGGTCAGAACAATGGCACATAATTGATTGTATAACTTGAAGTTTGTTTCCTGGATGTTTTATTACCATGTTGTTTTATCAATGTTTGAATAAATATTTGCCACAGAGTTCCTGTGCTGTGTAAGTGAATAATTACATCTGTGATCGTAATCGTAAGGATTTTTCATTAACTATGTACAAGTGTGTTCCAAATTTTTTTTGGGATGGAACAGAAAAAGTGATTTTTTTATACACAGATTAGTGGGAGAACATGAAAAGATTTATTGGAAGTAGTCAGAAATGAGAACACATCACCACGTGCACTGAACTCAACAGGGACAATGTCAGAAAAAAAGTGAAAAGAAAGAGGACCAAAAGTAAGAAGTGAACCCACAGTGAGTAGGAAGCGGTGTCACAAACACAGGAAATAAGGCCCAGGAGGTGGTGTGACACGGTGTGCTCTGTCTGGAATGTCTGGTCTGACTGCTCCCAGAAACCCTGGAAAATAATGATCGCAGATGTCATGTCCACATGACCTGGGTGGAAGGCCTGTGTGTATACGGTCAAGTGACCCTCGCAGGAGTCGGATACAGCTCCTGGCTGCTAGTGGTCAATAATGTGGATATGCAACAGCATCCCATCAAACATCAAGAAAGATGCCGTTGGCAGACTTGTAATGAATGAAATTAGACTTAAAACCTTCGATGACGGCAGTTTCCTAGTGACCGATGTCTTTGGAAGCCTGTACCACAATGTGTTTGTATGACAAGAATACGACCAACCCAACCTGTCCCATAACATCCTGGTGTGATTGATAGCAGATGCTGCTGTGTGATTGGTCGACAGTGTCACTGTCGTAATTATGGAAGGCACTGCTTCCGATAATTACTGCTTTCATTATCACTTTGCAATAAATAAAGGATTATTAGCGATCACTTTGACTGATCAATTACAGCTACATTAAGAACAGCGAAAGCGGACAGAGTGCAGACAACCTAGGCAGACCACGATACAGCAAATACAGTATATACTTCATACAAAATCAAAGAAAGAAACAGGAGGAGGAAACAGGACAGTTGCTCAGTCTTGGCCCACTGGTGACGCTGTCGCTGTCTTACTGACAGTTTGACAAAATGCTCACAGACACTTTGTTTTTGTGATTTAAACTGATCCCAGGAGTAACCAAGTAACCAAGGCTGACGTGTAAAACATGCGTAAAGAGAGATTCTGGGAGCGTCGTGTCCCAAATGAGCAGAGGTCACCATCAGTTATCAACACTGCAGTGTTTCGGTGAATAAGAGAGAATGAACATCCCCTGATCACTGATTACAGTGTCATCCTAAGGGAGCATCTGAGCAATTCCTCTCCTTTCATTTTATTCTAAAATGTGGTAGGACGTGAAATCTCCTGGGTGTTTCACAACATTCACATTCATTAAAATTGGAAGAAAAATTCAGCTCTGTTCAGTTTTTAAAAACAAACTGAACTGAATCCATTATAAAAGCTGCTCTGCGGTTGTCTGTTAAACATGCAAAGGAAGCCAGATGAACTGAACATCTGTCGTTCAGGACTCGGACAAAGTGCCACGAAAGGGTCGGCAAAGCGCGTGAAAGACGGCAGCATCCGACACAAAGCGGACACCAGAGACGCTGCGTGCGGCTGCGGGAACGATAAAGAGGAGCCTCACGGTCACGCTGCGTGGCCCAAGCGCACACGCGGTCGCTCAGGGCAGCAGGCCGGTCGGCACCAGCGAGGCTAGAAGGTGTTGTCGATATTCCACACATCACCGCTGAGAGCATTTGCAGCCCCCTGCAGAGTCCAGGTAAGGAGCGCGAGTTGCCGGCGGAAGCGAGCCTCGTCAAAGCGGCTGGAGTTGGAGCGCAGCAGGGACAGGTGCTCAGTGAGGGCGCCGACCGTGTGGTCTCCGCGGCCATGCAGGACGTGACGGAAGGGCGTCTCCACGGTCGACACGTACTGAGACAAGAAGTAGTACTCCACCTGCAGAGGCACGAGCACACACCGCTGGTAAATCGTGCACGTGCACACACAGATTCCTAGATGTGCCTCCACATGCCGTTACTCCCCGTTCAAAGACGCTCAGACGGTGGCATCGCAGAAAAGAAGCTCCAGACTAAAACACAGCGAGAAAGAAGGAAGCGACCAGAAAGCACGAAGAACGTCGCGTGCTGTTGCCGCGCGCAGCCCCATCATACCCGCATGATGCGTGTGTTGTAGAGCCGCGTCAGCCTCTCGTCCTGTATGTCGCTGTTGAGGATGGCCTCTCGCAGCGTCTCTGCTGCTCGGTTGTAATCCCCTCTGGCGCTGAACACCCACTGAGGCGACAGGCCTCGGGCCTGCGGAGGGGGGGTGACAGGCACAAGCTGCATATCAGCACCTTAACCACTTTATCTGCCACGCGTGAAGGAAAGAAGCAAAATCAATGGAGCCGGTTGAGGTTCAGCAGCGCAGGAAGGGGAAGCTGTTGGGCGAGAACCTGCAGCTCATCAGAGTATTTCTTGAGCTGGGAGCTGAAGTGCAGCACGCTGCCGCTGTAGCAGGTCACGTCCAGGGCTAGAATGTGGTCGTGGGCCAAGCGCAGCACCATGAGCCCCACCAGTTCGGCTACGCTGCGCCCCAGCGCCCCCAGGCGCCCCTGCAGCATCTCCTGTAGCCGCTGCGCTGTGTCCAGCTGCGTATTCACAAAGGGGTACGGGCGCCTCTCCTGGGGAGAAGAACGCAAGGTGAGGCGCAGCCTGGGAGAAGAGCTGGACTCTGAGAGGTGCGCGGGGCATTTGGCTCCATACCTCACTAAAGCGGAGCTCCATGGCTGGGACGCCACCAAACGCAGTGAAACTGTAGGCGCCGCTGTTCAGGTAAAGTGGCTTCACTCTGACACAAGGAGAAGCGCTCTGTAACACCGGCTTCCTCAAGGCAAATGAAGCTCGGGGGAGATCACTGAGCCGGACTGAGCTCAGCTCATTTTCATTTGCGCTACAGACTCGAGACGACGGCAGCGCTGGTGCCGAACCCCGGTAACGTCATCTTTTGTTCTATGTCACGGTACAGTTGGCTCAATCGGTACTTGTCGAAAAGCCTTGAGTCAAAGGAAAGATGGATACGATCCAGGTACGACTCAAACGTCGAGCGCCTTTGCTGCATTCTA
This sequence comes from Scleropages formosus, assembly GCF_900964775.1. Lineage (NCBI taxonomy): Eukaryota > Metazoa > Chordata > Actinopteri > Osteoglossiformes > Osteoglossidae > Scleropages > Scleropages formosus. Next base: position 29,633,725 of record NC_041818.1, read on the forward strand.
ATGTGCAGCGTACAACCCAGGAGCAACGTCACCGGCAACGTTCACTACACGTATAATTTTAACTAATTTTACATATATATATCTATATACATATACAGTATATCTATATATACAGTATATATAGAAAAACATGTCTATCTTTTCAGGCTTTTTTGACTTGTTACTGCACAAGTGTAAATGACACAGCGAAGACTGTTTTTCGACACTGACTGAAGTTTCATGTGGCGATACATACAGTATGGTTTTTTTGTAATTATGCAGAGATTGTCATATCGTCATGAAGTGCAGGCCCCTGACAGCTACCTCTCTGCAGGCCATACTCACATCTGACTCCTCCAGCTGCTGCCCTGGTCTTCAGCGTGGGTGTAGATGGACTTCCCAGAGTGTTTGGGGTGTTCAACCTGTGTAACACAGCAGTAACACACACTAGGCACTCACACAGGTATTTTGATGACTCACAGGCTCTACTTACAGCACCTGTTCCCATGGCTGGGAGCTTCAGAGAAACCATTTGAGTCACGTACATCTTTTCTTGAGAACATCAAACTGCAAACTTTGGGCGTTGATCCACTTCCCCAAAGCACTGTGTGCCTGCTACCTTATACAGAAAAGGACGGCCTTGCAAGAGCAACAAGAGAAGACGTAACAAACCTGTTTGATCACTCCTTCGATAAGATCCACCAGCAAGGGACTAGTGTAGGCCAGCAGGTTGTCATCACCTGAATCAAGGAGAAGAGACAGAAAGATATGAAGGAGCTTTTTGTGCACTAACAAATGACGGACATTACTCTACCTGAATCGGGTTCATATGATTAATGGAGCTGCCGCACACACGGGCAAACTGGGGACAGCTGGTAGCATAGCGGTTCGAGCTGCTGCCCTCGGACCTGAAGGTCACAGGTTTGAATTCCACCTCCAGCTGTAGTACCCTTGAGCAAGGTACTTACCTGAATTGCTGCAATAAAACTACCAAGCTGTATACACACGTACACTGGCTGAAGTCACTCGTCCCGAGTGGGGACGTGGCGAGCCGGAGCCTAACCCGGCAACACAGGGCACGAGGCCGGAGGGGAAGGAGACGCACCTAGGACGGGACGCCCCAAGCAGGACTCGAACCCCAGACCCACCAGAGAACAGAACAGGACAGGGCCAAACCCGCTGCGCCACCGCGCCCCCCAACTATATACATGGTCATATAATTGTAAGTCACTTTGGAGAAAAGTGTCAACTAAATGAATCAATGTAATAATTTTGACCAGTCCAGTGCGTACGAGCAATTGAGCAATTTTGTGAACAACTGTCCAGTTGCAGAGAGAATCTACTGATCACTCAGAAAGATGGAGGGCGTTACTTTAGCAAGCAAAGGGCCCATTACCCAGGACAGCTTTGTCCAGACTGAAATATGCCACAGCTTTCAGGTGCAGCATTGAAAGGTAACCCTGGAAACAGAGGTCAGAGGTTAGAGGTTAATGAGGTGCTTTCCAGGGGCATTAAAGTTTCTAAATATTAAAAACAAAACTAGTTTTCATTACGGAGAGAACCGAATAATAAGCACCAAAGTCACTGAGACAAAACAATATGTCACAAGAAGTAAAGACCTGAAACTTTGGGTTTATGTGTGAACTGTCATCGCTGCATTTTCGTTGCGTCGCGTACAGACCTCCAGCCACTCTGTGGCACCGACGTTGCCGAAGTCGCCGGCATCCCAGCTGACAAACAGCAAACTCCGGCGGGGATAGAAGCCTGTCGTTTAAAAATACCCAGAAAGCACACTGCCTTATCCTTAAAATCTGAAATCTGACGACCAGCAAAACGCACACTGTAGAAAGAACGTTTTAGAAACTATCAGGTTATTATAATGAGATTTGGAAATTAAACAAGATACTGTAGGATTTGTGGCACAGAGCAGGGAGCTGAACACATTGCCGGACACAGGAGTGGTCAGCAGCCCTGACCAGCAACACGTTACGTGCTCGTTCCCAGGGTACCGTTGTCCACCATGGAGCTAAAGGTGCGAGCAAGTTCCAGCAGGAGGGCGGTGCCCACCCCCGCCTTGGCTGCGCCTGGGTCCCATGAATCCCGTTGAGCTCCCATGATGATATAATGGTCTGGAGGACAAGGGATAGAACACAAATTCAGAAAGGACTAAATGAAACACATCTCAGAGCTGCTGCGTGTGTGTGTGTGTGTGTGTGTGCGTGTGTGTGGTGGGCAAGGGCCACAGCCTCCTTCACCTGGCTCAATTTTGCCCTCAATTGAGGCAAAGATGTTGTTGAGAAGCACAGGGGTCATGCTGTTGTAGACGCCCATCTTCACCCTGCGGCCTTTGGGGACGCTGAAGCCTAGACCCAGCGCACAGCGCACGTAGGGCAGGCGCCCGTGCCAGGCCCGTGGGCAGTCTGTCCCTGTCACCTGGCTGATGATGGGCAGAGGAAGGAGGAGACGAATGACAGCACCGAGTCAGAAGTTTCACAAACCAGCGAACCAGAGGTCTGCTCATAACTCAGCCTGTTTGCAGTTGCAAAGTCGCTTTGAACAATGAGTCACAATCAACAAATGGTTAACAAAACACATGCGTCTCCTTTTATTGTCAGGGAAAGTCCTGCCAAAATCAGTAAGAAACAAGAATGCTCAGACGTTCTACATATCTACATACTAACTTTGAAAGACATTTATTTACTATAAAAACCTTTCATTTAACCTTTATAATATGACCCTTTATGCATGTACTTGCGTCATGCACATTGGTTCATACAGTGCAAAGCAACAAATTAACTGTGCTTTAGAATCACGCGTCTTTTTTATGTATTTCAGGGCGAGATGTCCGTCGCTTTGGAGAAAAGTGTCTGCTAAATGAATAAATGGACATGGAAATGTAAACGACTGACAATAAAAATCTGGTGTCATCTGACAATCTGTTGCTTCATATTCATATTTAATACAGACTGTTGCCTGATTCATGACATGAACAAGTGCAACGTTCCTCATCTTGTTATTGATCACAGACAAGCAAGAAGAGCACACAGGAGCTGTAAACACTGGGGAAGCGAGCTGCACTGAGGTGGTCCCACCCTCCTGTTTCATGTGGACGCTCTTTGTCGCCATCTATTGGCTTGGAGGGTAAACGCGTGGGTGACGTTAACTCGACTACAAACAGGAACTGCAGACTTACAGGACAAAATGGACAGATTATTTCACCTTCAGCTGCACAACTGAGACAGGTGGACAGGTGTGGCTCTCACCTGAGAATCTTAGAGGCTATATTGGCACTAATTGGCTGCGCAGGAATGAGGGGCAGGCCAGAGGACTGGGTGGGAGGGAACTGTGTGTGATTAAATGAGGGGAAACCAGGGGTAAAAGGGTCACCTGACCCCAGGTGCACCTGCAAGCATCAGAAAAAAATGGAATCCTGTCAACTTTATTATTGTCTTTCTTGAAAATATGCAGTGATCAGATCCCACTCATATTTCTAATAAATCAACATCTAGAAATGGTCTCTCGTAACAATGTGCCACACAGAGGCTCAGTACAGTGCTTTGCGATGAAGATTTGTGTTGATTACGGTGCATTGTGGTGCATTCCTAGAGCGTACTCTGTGCAGCTCAGCTAAAGGTGCTGCTCTCCTACAACTTTGCCTTTGTTTTGCATTTGCTACTGGCGTGTTCCTCCGCAATACGTCAAGCAGGCGGTTCTCACGTGCTCAGAGATGGATGCATTGTGGAAGAGCCCCAGTCTGCGTGGGTCCTGCGGCACATCAGCAGGATCGGGGTAAATAAGCACTCCACCCAGTCCCGCCTGCTGGGCGTGCCACACCTTCTCGGCAAAACTGACACCACCCCCTATCCGCGCTACCGCCAGGGCGCCCTCTAGAGGCAGGCCCCTGGAGACCAAGAGGTCAAAGTCTTCCTTTCTGCCATAATTGACGTACACCACACCGCCCTGCAGAGAGACATCACAGAGGTCAGAGGTCAGCAAGACCGTCGACATAGAATGTGGGCACCGAGAAAGAGAGACAGGGAAGATCGGCACAAAAACACAAGAGAGCCACACACGAACCGTGGCTGTACCCGTCCCACTGTAAGCACAGTAATCCAGGGGGCTTTCAGGAGAAATGTCTTCGAGGACCTCGCCCTGGCCATCCACTATCCACAGGAAGTTCCTCTGGCTTCTGCAAAGACAAGGACACAGAAAGTGTTGCCTGGATTGTCCACTCATTCATTTGCATACTTCATTCATTGTGTTACTCAAGTTCTTCTGAAAGGAAGCTGCACTGCTACGTTTTCGCTCCTCATGCATTATGCAGGTTCTGTGTATTCTTGCCTTTACCGGCCATTCAGTCAGCGGACTCTCTAGGGAAAAATGACCTTCACCTGGACGGGAACTGCAGGGTGGCATAGTGCGAGTCTGTCCACGTGTGGTCCATGCGCAGCCGGCGGAAGTTGTGCAGGATCTCGCTGGCCAGTTCATTGCCTTCCATGGAGCCTGGAGGATGAGTGGCTCGGCTCACTCGCCTGACAACAAGAGACTCGTTAACAGCGATGGCAGATGGCACCGCCGAAGGTCTGAAGCTAATCCTATAAAAACAAGGTCCTTGGTGACACCTCGAGCGTTGCAGGTCTATTCGACACACCTCTGGCCGTCCCATAGGTCATAACCCGAGCCTTTCAGGTTCATCATAGCTTGTGGCCTTGTACAAAACAATGTTTGCCTCCCTCTGTACAAACTGCATGTCGTTCTCTCATTGCCGTAGGGGTGGACAAAACATGAAATATGAGTGCAGAGGTGTGCCACCTGACAGAGTGCCTTACCTGACAGTGCTCTCGATTTTCTCCTCCTTCAAGTACTTCCTCAACATGTCTCTCAACTCTCCCAGGTACGCGACCCCACCTGTAGGCGTATGCTCTGAGCCTGCAGTATCGTCCACAGGGACCAGTTCCCCATCGAGGTCCCCGCAGTGGTGGCAGGAGCCACGGAATGCCACGTAGCCCAGCAGGAATGCTGTAAAGTCCAAGAGTCCCACCCTCAGGAGTGTACCGAGTGCCCAAGCCATGGAAGCCGCTGCTAGCTAAGTGCTCCCAGGAACGTCACTGCTATTTGACCATTTTCACCCACCGCTCTACAGAGGGTTCCTGAAGTGAAAGGGGGCTGTTGGGCCTTCTTTAGGCCTCCCCTGAACACCAGAGCAAAAGGACAAGAACACAACTCTGGGGACTCACTGTTCTTTCTAGTACTGCCTCTCGTAGCACAAACCTGTGGTGAAGATGAGAAGGGAGATGAGGCTCAGATAGAGCACCACCTTTTTGTGCTCCCTGGGCAGATGCAGAACCAAGGAAGTGATGTCATTAGTGGGTCCGGGCTCCAAGTCTTCCTCAGACCCTGGCTGGAAGAAGTTCACCTCCACGCGGGTGGTTCTGTCTCCATCTCCATCTCCGTCTCCCTCCTCGTCACGGCTCTCGCGGCCGCCCCTGTGCCGGTTTATGGAGCAGCGCACGTGCGAAGGATGATGGGAGGCCTGGAAAGACACAGTGAAATGAGGAGAGCACAGATGAATGAAGAGGAGTTCTCCTGAGCTCCAGAGGATCACTCGTCTACAGACATGAGAACGGAGTGGAGTGTGGACCTTCACCACAGTATATCCTCGTATTGAGAAAAGGTCAGTTTTGTCCAACACAGGCTGAATGGAGGTGCAAGTCGACAACAAAAAGGTAAGAGCACAAGATATGGTGCAATCTATAAATGAGAACTTTAAATAAACTAAATCTGCTGCCTTAAAGAGTTTTAAATTACCTATGAATTATAAGAAGGATGTTGAAAAGAGCTGATGCCCAAACGGGATTCTGTGCTGAACATCACAAAAAGTGAAATGAAAGTTCTTTCACAAAATAGGCTCAAATACATGAAGAGCTAGATGTTCGCTGATAATCTGTATAACATGCTGCTCTTGCTGAGGAAATGATCTCTTACCCGGGTTAGTAGGGACTGAACTTTCTCCATGTGCCTGCAGTGAGGAAATAATTAGTGAGACACCCCCGAGTCACACATTTTCAAACAAAATAATTCCACATATTTGATTCTACATATTGAAAATCATCTCCAATTATTTGACACACGGAAACAGCTCCATTTTAGTCATTATTTCTACTGACTCATGGCTGAACTAATTAAAAAAAAAAATTGTAGGAAGCTGATCAGGAATCGCTGATATTCTGGTAAAGTTTTATGCAGCTACTTGTCTGATGAACGTTGGTTCATATGGTGGAAAGAAACACTTAAGAATCACACGTCTGTATCTAAGTGTCTCTTCCTGCTTCTGTAATGAACACTTTGTATTTTCTATGAGATATTCGTCTCTTTGGTGAAAAGTGTCTGATAAATAAATACATGTACATGTAAATGTAAAATGTTTACTTCTACTGAAATTCAACATTTCACTCAGGGTTTCACTCATTGGCTCTAATGGTCATTGTGACACAGCAGCATCAGTCAAACATCTCACGGGTGCTGAGAAAAAAACCTATAAGGCAGTACGTGGCATTGCTCCAGCTTACCTTTGTGAGATCATTAATTTTTATATCCCAGGACGATATCTCCGTTCATTAGATGCAGGTTACCTTAAAGTACCTGTGATCAATAAGACCTCAGTAGGAGGTCGTGCCTTTAGTTATAGAGCACCTAAACTGTGGAATGGTCTACCAGTTACTGTCAGAAATGCCCGTCTGTTTCTGTTTTCAAATCCCGACTAAAGACTTACGTGTTCACTCAGGCATTCCACCTCGTAATGTAATTCGACCTGCCTTGGTTGTTTATTTTATCACCTTTACAAAAATGCATTTTAAATTTACTTAAGTAACAAATTACTAACTCTGTCCTATCTTCTCATTGAGCACTGCCTCGCTACATAAGACCTGAGGAGGCTGGCCAGTGGTGACAGACGAATCCCGTGCTGACTGAGGACGATGTCCATCTGCTGAGCGGGGGATCCGAGATGCCATTTACCAACATTATAATTACTTGTTACACACTGGCTTACAATTGTTACTTTCTAGAATGCCCAGCACAACCACTGGCCCGTGGACCCCCAGAGGTTTTTTTTTTCCCCTCAACCTTCAGTTGGGAGTTTTTGTTCTTTTCTCCGGTGGCCAGTAGGTATACTTGTAGCTCTATAATAAGTTCTTCATTACGGTCGCCCTTAGTTGACTGTCTTCTTTGTATCAATTTTTCTTGCTGTATGCCTGTGTTAAAGCGCTCTGTGTCACTGCGTAAGAAGAGCGCTCTATAAAAAACAAAAATAATGAAAAGAAAGACTGTCATCTGCATTCATCGTATCACACAGGTGTTCCTCACTCTGCCAGCACTTCAGTTTATGCTGTACGAAAGTATACAAGAAGGTCGAAGAATGTGAACCCCGATACCTACAGGGCCTGATCACTCCCAAAAGGCCAGCAGGAGCACTGAGATCCTCCACCTCTGGCCACTTGGTGGTCCCACAACAGACAGTGTGTATGTCCCCAATTCTGTCCCCCGTGCAGTGGAAAGAGCTCCCTGTGCCTCTCAGAGCTGCTGAATCTGTCCCAGATTGAAAAAGAGTCTCAAACCCATCTCTCTGGGAACCACTTCTCTCCTGATCACCTGGCAGCTCCATAAATGAGTCCACTGACAAACACCAGCTGCTATCATTATCTGTGTTTCCATATATTCATTTAACAGACGCTTTTCTCCAAAGCGACTTCCAATGGACACTGTGTAGTGTTATCTCATACCTTATTTACCAGGGTAACTTACACTACTACATACACTACTTCGAATGAGTCACCCATCCATACATCAGTGAAACACTCTGTGTGTCATTCACACACACAAACAGGTAACTTAGTCACCAATACACCTGAACAGCAGATCTTTGAAATGTGTGAAGAAACCAGAGCACCTGGGAGAAACCCACACAGACATGGGAAGACCATGCAAACCCCACACTGAGCAATCAGGGATCAAACCCACATCCTACTGCACCACCCAGGTGGGTGAGACAGCAGCGCTACTTACAGTGCCACTGCGCCGCCCATCTATGTGTTTGCTATTTGAATGTCGCTTCTGCAGGAGCTACTGGAGGGATGTGAACCAGCAACGTGGTGGTGTGAGACGCAGGCTCACAAGCTGTGTGTCCATAGTCCTGTGTGTGTGCCAATTCAAGACATGTACCTTGATCCAGGGTTTTAGAGCAAGAAGGATATTTGAACCCAAGACCAGCAGGTTACAAGCCAACATTCCTGACACCTACACCACTTGTTGACCACTCATGCTGCTGACTTGCTCTAGTAAAATGGCAACCTTGGCAAAAGGGTAAGTTTGTAGCATGAATAAGTGCAACGGCTTACACGAAAAAACAAAAACTATCATGGCAATGTGGGAAATGTGACTTAATCCTTGCACACTAAACACCTTTATAATAGAACCACTAATGTCACCAGTCCAGAGGCAAAAGGAGAGCCCTGCTGCTGGAAGCTGAAGAGACTAATTCTTACGTACAGGACGACATGATGCAATTTTCCTGAAACATCCCTCATCTCTCAGTGTCGGTATGCAGCTCTAAGATAAGATGAGGATAAACCACCACACCCTGGCTGTGTACAGGCAAACACACACACAGAGAGAGAAAACAGCGCTACAAAATAGTAACAACACTTAATGGAATAAGCAATAATAATAAAAAAAGATACACACAAACACAATTCTTACTGTAAACTGTTTTTAATGAGCTCACAATAAGGTTGCTTTCATTTATATTCTTTACTGTCTGGTTGCTTACCCTACAAGTAGTGTTTGGCTGAAACAAAGTTACACTTCATAGTCTGTACGGAGGCTGCCTATTCTTGGGCTGGGCTCTCGGAATGTACACCTTCTGGATAAAAGCCCCTGTAAATAAATAAATAGCAGCGTAAAAGCGAATGCACAATGTTGCGTGGTATGCGGTCACTGCTTCACGTGAAACCACAACAAGCTCCTCTACGCTTTACATATTGGTAACAAAGTGTCCCGACTTCCGATACCATGGACAGCCTATAGCTGAAGACGCCATAAAAGTAAAATGTACGCAGGACAGCAAATATTATGCTGAGGACTGTTTGCATTAATTCGGACGCCACGACAGTCAGCGTTCGTACGTTCGCCAAAAACAAGAGGAAGCGTGAAAATGCCCGCTCTGCCAAAGTTCACAGAGCCTAAGCGAAGGCCTGAATCGCACTACCATTGGTGGGAAGGGTAGAGGGAACGATTCTTTGTTGACTCTCAGTAACTTTATTAACTATTCGGTAAACAACATCTCCCTGCTCCGAACCTGTGACTCGGCCGATTCGGTAAAATTTTGCGGCTCAGTTCAAGCTTTATTTTCAGCGGAAACAGATCTGCGTTCACTACCTTCACGCACTGTAAAGGAGAAGAGGAGCTTCGCCCTGAGCACAAAGGGAACTCAGCCGACGATGGTCGGAGCCCCTCGGAGAATTTAGGTGTAATAAAGCACACTATCGTCTGGTCTGCTGCGTGTCTACAGTACACAGTGTATGTGAGCAAAGATAGCAACACTTGACAAGTCCTTCCTGTTTGAGCTTCATCCCTTCAGTGGCGACTGCTTGTTGCAAATAAAACAGCCAGTTTCATTTTGTTTTCTCCACAATATCCTGTAAACCTATAATCCTCCTCTGGTTCTTGTTGTTGTTATTAGCCTTAGTTTCTGTGCAAAGGAACTTACACTGTCAGGTGTGTACACTCAATCACTTTGAGCCATTTTCCCTTTTTTATACAGCAAAGTGATTTTTACTGTATCAATACAGAGCAAGTACCTTAATTCAATTCAATGTATTTTTATAGAGCTCTTCTCACGCAGGGACAGAGCGCCTGAACACAGGCATAAGGCAAAGAAACAAATCCATCTGACAAAGAAACAAAGACAGTTGACTAGAGATCAGAGGACTACAGAATCTGAAATCATTGGTGACTCTAAGCACTACACCATCTGTTGGCCCCATCAAGATGAGCCACAGATGCACAGCTCTGCTCCTCTTATTTGAGAGCAGTATACTTTTAGTGGTAGTAACCACCACCTACATATATTGTCCTAAACAAATACTCTGCATTATACTTTCAAAGAATTATAAAGGTTGGAGGTGGTGGATGTTGTCTATTTTGTTTATTTATTCCATGAAAATATACACAAGTGGGGGCAGAAACTGACGTAAACCGAGTTTACAATGTAGCCAAGGTGAGTCAGTTAGTTTCTTTCTACAACTTTACTCTGCTGCTGGTGGATCAGAGGTAACACAGTCAAAGGTAAGATGCGAAAAAGGGTTGAAGGTTTGCAGTTATGTGACACATACAATGATTTTTTTATACAATAGTAATACCCCAGCTAGTTTACGTGCTAATGTCTTTATGCCTACAGTTTAGTACATTAGTGACCTGGAACCTCAACCAAGCAGCAATGTGAACTGAAAAGAAGAATTGAGTGATTAGATCACAACGGTCACATTACGAGGACACCTTGAGGTTGTACCATGGTAAATATGGTACACGGTGCTTCTGTCTTTGTTCCCAGTACCTTAGTTTACAAACATAATGGCTTGTCCACTATTCTTCTCCCACCTTGTAACTGCTGAACTAAACTGTCAGTAGTGGCAATGAGCGTATCCCTACACACACACACACACACACACACACACACACTTCCTCTCTCCAGAAATTGAGTGGTCCCAGCAGACTGTGTGTCTGTCCTACTCAGACCCCAACAAGAGCAGCTCAAAATGAGACACCTGGAGCTGAAAAAAAAGCTGCGGTCAATACTCACCTGTCTGTGGCCCTCCGTTCAAACTGCACTCTCAGAGCCTCGATACTGCTGTACCGTGACAAACTCCACCCACACCCCCCAAAGACAGACAGGAAAGCTGCATTTTCAAGGGTGGCCCCTCCCAGGTCACTGCCCTTCCACTGTGACTGGCCGGGTAACGGTCGTGTGGCTTCCTCGGACCAGTTGGAAGGCAATTAGAGCAATATGTCCCTTGCAAATTTAATGGCACAAAAAGTGGATCAGAGATTTGAAAAATTCTGTTCTCAGCAGTAATGGAACTGCTTTTATTGAACAAAGATTTCCAGTGTTTCTGGCCTGTTTCACAGGGGAAAAAAAAAAAAATCATGTACAAGATGACTGAGCAGCAGTCAGTCATCTCTTGTGCTGATGACTGAAGGGCTCACATTGTGAAGGTGGAGACACACAACTGGCTGTGCTGAAGCTCATCACACCTGAGACAGAGAAACACAGAAACTACAGCTACAAAACAAACGTGTTTAGTGGAGAGTGGCATACAGAAAGAGGACATCCACACTTGAACCCATAACCATGGACATCACCATGGTGAAGGCAGAACAGGGCAGCTACTTGAGCCAGTTAAGACACATGATTTTTCCACTTAATACAATGAATGGAGAGAACAACAACTGAGGGGTAAAAATGCATTTTCCAATATCTATGAATCCACAGGGGCGAGAACTGAAGGTGGCCTCCTTCCTTCTCTCTGTGCCTATGCCCCTCTGTCCACTTCTGCTCTGCATCACAAGCAGGGCTCCCATTCACTCAGCTCGGTGCAGGTGAGCTGCAGGGGGGACGCAACACGCGTGACGAACTCTCTGTCTCCGCGGGGGACTCTCTTTGGTTGGATGCTGCCTACAAACCAGAGTAAACATGAAAGGACCCACAGGGTGACATCCTGCACAGAAAAGAGTTCTGAAGGAAACTAAATTTTGCTAGCAACAAGTCACATCTTTCTTCTTGGCCAAATTCACTCAGCTTTGTGTGTGTGTGTGTGTGAGAGAGAGAGAGAGAGAGAGAGAGCAAGTCATATGGAGAGAAACAGTGCAGGCTGTCTCTTTGTCGAGTTTCATTTGTGGTGTCCTTGCTCACCATCCTGGAGATGCAGGGCTTTCTGGGAACGGTGTTTCAGCTGGCAGCTGAGGGTGAGAGGGCGGCAGACAGCTGCACACATGCAGAGACAGGACAGGTAGTGCAGCAGGGGGTCATCTAGGTCAGCAGCATCTACCTGCAGCAAGCACAACCGTGAGAATCGCTCTGCTCCACTGACTGTGTGACTGGAAAAAATTGGGGGAGTTTACATGTACATTTATCCATTTAGCACACTCTTTTCTCCAAAGTGACGTACATTTCGCAGTAAACAAAAGAGACACAGACAGACAGCTGATTCTCAAAGTACGGTTTTAACCAGCACACATTACACAAGCAGCTGCGTGTACAAATGGCATAGATTGGAACGCATATCATTTCTCACCACATTCCTTCCTCGATGCACTCGGACGTGACCTCTGACTCTCACAGAACGTTGGAGTCCTTCCCACTCCGCTGCTCCCAAAGCTAGCAGCGGCGCAGTGAGGTGAGACGGGAACCAAACATGAGCTTCACCACTTCCGTCCTCCACTGCAGCCCTGGGGAAGAGCAACGACATGCAGACGCATCGCACTGAATATGTAAGTGCGCTGCGAACAGGAGGAAAACATGCGGTAGAGAACACACTTACTTTGCCTCTGCCTGGAAGACTGCAGAGTGAGAGGTACAGCTGCTGGTGCTTCGGGTACAAGAGTCCTGTAACAGCAGGAAAACTTCTCAAGCACACATACAGTCTGGGCTTCATCAAGGCACCTCTGCTGTGCTTTTTTATCTCTGGGTTTACCGTCCATTACACGTAAACGCTGCGGTTCGTAGCGCCGTTTGCACCAACCTGTTTGAAGATGCTCCCACAAAGAGAGCAAGTCCACTGCAGCTGCAAGAACAGCAGAACCACAATGTGGACCCGCACCTGGCCCACGATGCAGCGCTGCGCCCCGTCCTGAACCCACTCGCCAAGGAGTACAGTGGGGGGACGAGGTCCAGGGGGGTCCTGCCTGCAGACCGACACAGCAGCTCACATGAAATCCATGTCCAAGATCCGGGCTTCGCTAATTAGCAGCAACAAAGTGAAGGATGTGGTGAACGAGGAAAAAAGAAGAGGAAGTGATGAGGACCCCAGAAACAGAGAAAGGAAACTAACCGACAGTGCACCTGACCGAGTGCGTTCACCGTGATGCAGCTGAGGGGAACCGAGCGGCAGTAAACATTTCTCACCCTGCGAAAAGTAACAAACCCCTGACCTCACAGAAACACAACAAGGACACAAGACAGAGAAACCTCACACTGTATCAACCTTGACAGAGAATAACAATAATAAATAATAATAATTATTACCCTTGTGAAAACTGTATAAATGAGAAACAGAAACATACAACACATACTCTGGTATGTAAAATAAATAAACTGCACACAGTGAAGGAAAAAATAATGACTCAGCAGAACTGACACTGTTAAAGAGTGTTTCCCTTGTGTGTCCATGCATGGGCGTGCGCACTCACACACACTAACCCTAACCCACATGAGCGCTACAGAAGTCATCTGTGCTGCTCGTCACCTGGACACGACGCACTGAAAGGCAGAAAAGAGCACTCTGGCTCCTGGGAGGAGTCCTGGGATGTACAGCCTCTCCGAGAGATCCAGGTAGACGTGGATCCACTGGCCAGGTGAGCTCAAGTCCTGCACAGTGAGCCTCACACTGACAGGTAGTCCTGGCCACATGCAGGAAGAGGCAGATGTGATCACGGGCATAAATGCCAAAGTGGGGTCAGCAATGATGCCAAAGTGTGTGTGTTTTGTGCCAGGGGAGCAAATGTACTTGCGTCATATTTTGCCATCCCAGAAATACATTAAACTATACCTTTTCAATGTCTTCACATTGAAGTTTTTAAAGTTGCTTTTATAGGCTCTCACCCTTGGGTCCGTGGTTTTGGGGGTGCCCTGCAGTCCTCCCTTTCTGCTGCAGGTGTGTCCGCTGGGAAATGAGCCCTTCGAAGGACACCAAGTCGAGGAGAGTGCTGGACAAGGAAAATGACAGCAGAAGAACACCAGGCTTCATGAGGCAGATGAACCCAAACAGGTTCCAGTGAAACCAGAATGCGAGGTGATGAAAGGAGATTCTGCTGCTCATTAGTCTAATAAGTGTGTTAATGTGATGTGTGCAGTGTGGTTGTTCATCTCACTTCGGCGTTTACCTGCAGTAAAGGACTTCGGATACAGACAAAATTGCATGTTTTCTGGGTCGGGCTTCCTGCAGACAGACAGACAGACACTGTGACTCAATGAAACCAGCAAAGACAAGGAGTTCATTAAGGAGCTTTGACTCTTTGTCATTAATTCTTATATCCCAGGACGATATCTTGGTTCATTAGATGCAGGTTACCTTAAAGTACTTGTGATCAATAAGACCTCAGTAGGAGGTCGTGCCTTTAGTTATAGAGCACCTAAACTATAGAATAGTCTACCAGTTACTGTCAGAAATGTCCTGTCTGTATCAGCCTTTAAATCCAGTCTTGAGACTTACATGTTTACTCAGGTATTCCACCTCGAAATGTAATTCCACCTGCCTGCGTTTGTTTTTTCCCGCCTTTGTACCAATGCAAATTAAATGTACTTGTTCAAGTTAGAAATTACTAACTATTTCTTCTTGTTAAGCATTGTCTCCCTACATAAGACCTAAGGAGGCTGGCCTTTACAGACATACCCCATGCCGACTGAAGATGATGACCAACTGCCATGATGGATGAGACATACCATGCTGAGCTGAGGATTCAAGCTACCATATAGCAACAATATCATTATTACTTGTAACTGGCTTAGAATTATTACTTAATCTAGATTTCCCAGGAGGGGTGGGGGGGCAGCCACTGACCCTCGGACCCCCTGAGGTTTTTTCTCCCTCGATTTTTACTTGGGAGTTTTTGTTCCTTTCCTCCTTGGCTGGTAGACATACTTATAGCTCTATAAAAGCATTAAATTACAATAGTTGGTAGTCAACTGTCTTTGTTTCTTTATCTGCTGCATTTGTTTCTCTTGCCTTATGCCTGTGTTAAAGTGCTCTGTATCACTGTGCGAGAAGAGCTCTATAAAAATACATTGAATTGAACTGAACATAGTTTCCGAACCCAGAGCCACGAAGTAATAAACGCACCTGAACCCGCTATACTCTGACTCCTTGTGTTATGAACACCTGAGTTACAAATATTTAATTACTTTTCCATTTATTTACTAGTTTTATCTTTAATTACATCTTATTTAGTTGTTTATTTTCTAAATAAATAAGCGATTTTGGACTTAAATTTATGAACAGGCTTCCAGTTCCAACTATGTTCGTAAAGAGAGGAAGACGTGAAATTTACAGGAGGTCCTTGACTTATGACAAGATTTCGATCCAATGACCTTGTAAGCTTCAAATTGAACTATACTGTATTATACAGACCATGAGGATATACAAACAATTAACATGCATGAATGCTACGTTCTATGATAGGGCTTTATTGTATTTTGTCACTATTTTCAGACATCATTCATGTTCTAAAATAGAATAAGACATTAGAGAGACATTACCAAGTGCTGGGGCTGAAAGATTATAAGGTGGATGTCCAAGTCGTAAGTCACGTACTACGTGTGTTTCACCTAAGCATCATGAAAAACTGCTGCAATTTTATTTCACTGTAATGTGACATGCACAGCAAGTGTATGGACAGTACCCAGAGATGTCTGTGACCTGGAAAGACACACATGCTAATGAACCCAGCCATGACCTCAACTGACCTGCAGGAGCCCTGAGAGTCTGGGTGAAGGGGGCAGTGTGTAAAAGCGCCAGTGGGGCTGGATCAGCAGAGAAGGGGCGCTGTGAAGCACAACTCCTTGTTTCACTGAAACTGGAGTACCACAAAGCAGTGTAGGGTCCTACAGGAGGAAAAGCTCATGCATTACCAAGCAAATATTAGATAAGAGAAACAATAAAACTCTCTCGGCAGAAACATATTCCTCTCATAAACATCTGAGGTCCATTTCATTACACCAGTAAATATTAATAGTAGAAATACTGATATTAAATAAATGATTACAACATTAATACTGATATTGATATTAATGCAAACATGAATACTAATAGGCTGCCTCCCTTCAATTGCTGACTGACGATGATGACCAACCGCCACGATGGACGAGATACCTTGTTGAACTGGGAAATCAAGCTACCATACAGCAACAATGCCATTATTACCTGTAACTGGCTTAGAAGTCTTATTTAATATAGAATGCCCGGGGGCGGGCGGGCAACCACTGGAACTTGGACCCCCATGGGTTTTTTCCCTCCTTCAGCTTCCAGGTGGGAGTTTTTGTTCCTTTCCCCTGTGGCCAGCAGGCATGCTTACAGCTTTATAAAAGCATTTGTATTAAGCTAATCTGTAGTCAACTGTCTTCTTTGTTCTGATGTATTTATTTCTTTGTCTTATGCCTGTGTTCAAGTACTCTGTGTCACTGCGTGAGAAGAGTGTGCTATAAAAATACATTGAATTGAAAAAATTTTATTGAATTCCACATTAGACAGAATGTGTTCCAGACCCCACAGTCAGCTGCCTGCAACAAGTTGAAGGGTGCTGAATGGATCCTCCCACCAGCCATCTGTGGGTAATGCACCCTGTAAGGAGACATGACACACCAGTCACAGACAGACTGCTATGTCTCACCTGTGTGTGTGGGGCAACCAGTCGGTACGCAGAGCCGGGGTGCAGCAGCGGGAACCAGCAGACAGAGCTGCCCACAAACTGCACATCCATCTGGATGGGGGGGGGAGCAGAGGAAGTGAGTGGACTTTGCTGCTGAGTGATAGGACAGGTGCTACTGTACCTTAGAGAGGTGACCCTGACCTGCTACAGCATTAAAAAAAAGTATACAAATGAATTTATATCCCTGCAATGCTGAATGTTAAAGGAGTACTGACGACGTAAGAAGAATGAGAGCTCAGAGCAGGTAGCTACAATCAGGGACAGCCACTCAACCCCATTTCCTCTTTTTATATCTAGCATACGGAGCGCACCTTTGGCAGAGCACCTCCTGCTGACTCCCTCGACTCCAGCGGACAGTTCCTGGGGTTCTCTTTCCATCGCTGAACGTCTCCAAGCACCACGATGGACATTCGGAAACACACAGAGTGTCCAGTCTCTGCGGCTGCAGCGTGAATGTTTTGGGAAGTAAGTCCGTCCTTGGACTCGACACAGAACGCAAGAGACACACAGGCACTAGGAGCTGTAGTGTCTGACCTCTGCTGCACTTGGACATGCGACCTTTGAGCCCTGGGGAGGCTGTGATCTTGTTCTTGTCCCCCCGCTTCAGAGCTCCAGTCCTCTTCCTGTTCCAGGTGGCTCCAGTCGTCAGCCCTCCTTGGTTTCTTGGCAGGCGCTGGTGTCTCGTCTTCCTCTTGCCTTGCTCTCTCCTTCCTGTCCTGTTGGCGCGCCCCTGTAGTGGTAGGCTCCTCAGGCTGCTCCCTGTCACTCTTGCCTGCACTGTTTCCACCCATACCCTTCCTGTCTCTGCTGGTCCCCTGGTTGCCTGCTGCTCCCGCTTCCTGTTGCAGTGCATCTCGGAAGCTCATGGTGCCGCTCCAAGGGCTGAGGACCTGAAGGTCATCTACGCAGAGCTGGATATAAACTCTGACAGAGGGAGAACAGAGAATCTGAGTGTTGTGTAACTGTGCACACACAGTACTGTCAGTGTGCACAATGTACCTGCAGTGCCTATGTGTGATGAGGTCCTGGTCCAACTGTGTCCATGAGGGGAAGTCAGTGTTCAGAAACTTCTCCATGACCAGGGTGAGGTGCTGTACACACACCAAGCGACCTGGACAAAACAGCGATACCCTCACAGCGAGGGAACCAAATAACAACAAAGCCCTGTCAGCTGAGTAAAATGACTACAAAGGAACGTTGTGACCATGTCTGTGAAGCTGGTCAAAAGCACTGCACTGTGATTTACAATCCTCACAACAACAGAACATGAACTTCCTTTAGTTCCTTGCAGATGGAACCTAAAGCACGCTGGTGTGTGTGGGTGTGTGTGCGTGCGTGCGTTATCACTGGGTGCCTCACCTAGCCAGGCTGTGTCGCTGACCGCTCCATATGAACCACCTCTCCTCTCCACAGCCACAAGGTCCACTGAACCTGTTTGGTCGCGCAGCTGCAAACACCCCCTCCTTACACAAGCCCCCAACACACCAACAACGACCTGTATGAGCACGAGTATGTGCGCGCACGCACACACACACACACACACACACACACAAAATGAGGCACATCTTACTCACATAATGTCAGTGTCACAAAGGCTCTGTCTTTCAGCTTCTCATTGACTCCAAATAAAAATAATCCAAGGATGGTACATGTGTGGGTGTGTGCTGCACTTCCCTCCCCCTGCACACTCTGAACACCAGTGCCCTCACCAGGGGGATGGGTAGGCTCCACGCTCCCCGGGTGTCAACAGACCAGGACAGCAGGGGGTTCAGTTCGGCACGGGTGAGGTGGGGGGCTGATGGGGGCAGCAGTGATGGAAGGGAGAGCGAGGCCCATGACTCTGCCTCCATCCAGAGGCGGAGCTGCTCCACAGACAGCAGATCTACTTGGGGGTCACTCTCTCTGTACTGAGACAGGAAGCACATTGGATGCATGTCAGAGAACGGATCCAAAAATGCAACTAGAAATTACACTGGACACATTTTGTTTCTTTGTCCGATATATTTGCTTCTTTGCCCTTTTGCCTTTCTTCAGCACTCTATGTCAGTGTGACAAGAGCGCTCTATAAAAAATTAAATTGAGTTGAACTGAATTGAACTCTCAGTGAAGCAGCACCGATATTGGATCCCAGTGCTGGAGGAGAGACTGACACAATGAAGCCCAACAATGTGTGAGGTCAGGTGAGAACTGCCTGTTCTGCCGCGATGGGGAGAACCAGTTTCACGAGCACTTGAATCCAACAAGCCGACAAATGGATCAATATGATTTCACGTATGCATAGGCCTCCATAGACCCCACCTGAGACAGAGGGCAGCTGTGTGGCTCTTCCAGCATCTCCATGTAAATGTCCCTCCTGCATTGCCAACTGTGTGGGTCAGGCGGCAGCAGACAGCTGAGCACCCTGCCTGCAACAACAGCGACACGCTCTGCTCGTATCCAGCGGGGGCACAGTCTGGGGCAGAGCCAAAATAACACCAATTAAAAAAAGGCATTCAAAGAATCTAATTTTAATACTGCATGTAAAGAAATATAATCATGTCTGAGATGTTGTCTTATACACACACGCAGCACTGACCTTTCTTTCAGCATTGTCACGCAGTGGCACAGCCACAGGTACTGCGAGATGCCCAGATGGTTCTGAAGCAGGACCCGCAACAGAGCTGTGGTGGGGCTGGGACAGGCCAGCGGCTTCGACTGCACACGGCTAAAGGCTGTGACGCGCAGGCTGGAGCGCAGACACAGGCAAAGCAGGGCGGCGGGGCCATGGGGGGACGGCCGATGCAGGAAGTGGGCGTTGTGGAGCTATGCCGAGCAAAAGGGTGACAGCAACAAGCTACTGAAGGACGGAAGTAGGATCTGACAGACAGAGGGATGGGTTCATGAGGGACAGGGTTTCTCACAGCATTGGCAGCTCGTCTCTCTCACCTCGATCTGAGCTCCAGGTCTGAAGCTGCAGGCCATTTCCTGAAGGGGCTGATAGGCGACACACAGCCCCACCTTCCCGTCAAGCTCAAAGAGTCCCCCCTCAGCATCCAGGACCCTTGTCAGGACCCCCTGCAATAGGAACAAACCCTTTGATGTGGTGTGTGCGCCAATTAAATGAAGAGTAGGCTCGATTGACAGGTAAAATGGACTCCAAAAAACGAGGAAGCAGAATGAGTCGAAAGATTGATGAAGAGTGAATGATTTATAAATCTGTCCAATTACTAAAATAGCTGTACATCTATAACATTTCAGAGGAAAAACAAGAAACTGTCATACTATCCAGATATGCCCATTCGAGTTACGAGAATTTGACTTTAGAAGGAATTTCACTTACATTTACATTTATTCATTTAGCAGACGCTTTTGTCCAAAGCAACGTACATCTCAGCAAAAGTAGTTTATACATTACATTAAGAGAAGGAGACATAGCTGTAGACATGAAAGTCTCAAGCAAACCTAGTTTGTTACCTACCACTTGCTGCACCGAGGTTCATCGTTCAAGTAGGTGCATAAAACACAAGACAGACAAATCGCGATACCCTCCCACCAATTTAATATTTATACCAATACCCTCCAACTTAATATCCCTACTTGAGTTTATAAGACATTTCGTCACATTTACGGGGACTGAATCTGGATTTCAAGCACCTCCCAGTATACAGCTTAGTGACATCAGCCATTTACTTTTATTCATTCAGCTGATGCTTTTCTCTCAAGTGACTTACAATGATTATTCACTAGTATTTAGCAGGAATTTAACCAAGGTTACTTACAATACCAGGCACACTACGCTACATTTATTCCTTTCCCTGACGCTCTTCTCCAAAGTGACTCAGTGTTTGCACTTTGTGCAATTATCTACCCATTTAAACAGCTGGGTAAATTTACTGGAGTGATTTAGGGTAAGTACCTTGCTCAAGGATATTACAGCCAAAGATGGGATTCAAACCTGTGACCTTTGGCTGCAAAGGCAGCAGCTCTAAACACTATGCTGCCAGCTGTCTGCCAATCTAAACTGAATTCCCTACAGTCATTCACCCACTTGTACAACAACATAACAAGGCACATTTATGCACCTTGTAACTGATGATCCGGGAGGTTTTGCTCCTTGCTCTGCTGCGAGTTTGTAGATACTCCTCAGCACAGCGTGGACCTGTGTATGTCTCCAGTTGAACACACGTCTCAATCCCTGCTGAGTGTGTTTCCTGGGGTGTCTGCGGGGTGCGCAAGTGCGACTCAGGGGTGACACAAAGCACCCTATGGCTATGCCATGCTCGCAATGCACAGACACGCAGCCCCGAGATACACACACGGTCTCCAACATGCAAAAACAGTTCCCAGCAAACATGACCTGAATCCTGGGGGGTCAGAAAAGTATGACAGTTAGACAGCTGATGATGCAATATTTTTATTGTTTTTCTTGTTTTCTCTGTCAGCCTGTCAAGTGCGCTTTAAAAAGTAAACTGGCATGAAGTCAGAGGCAACGGGGTAAGCCCTACACTATCAAGGACATGATTTTCCAATTCTTCTCTCCATTTTTACAGTGCTATGGAGATGTGGAGGCTATATGTCTGATTTAATGATCATATCTGGAAGATCCACAATGTGATATCTCACTATTTACATCACATTGCTTTAAATGAGCGTGACAGACACAGACCAGCAGATACTGAGAAAAATTGTTCGGCATCTCCGCGATATGAGATGCTTCTTCCCATTGCTGAGGAAGTTGCAACCGTGGACCAGTGACTCACTGGAACTACGACAGGCACGCTGTTCTCCCCTTCCCTCAGAGAGAAGCAGAAAAGGCGCTTCCCGGCAATTTCCAGCAGAGGGCAAACAGCTGAAACATGACCGCACACGTGCAGACGGACTCCTCTGTGCCTATGGCTGCAACACACACAGCAACGTTGTAATAAAGGAACAATAACAAAACCACAAAAATGCATTTTTGCCAACAAATATTTTTAGAGTAAATACAATATCACACAGGTAAATTACACACACAAGAGGAGTAAGAACTGTTTACAAACATTATAGGTTTTAACATTGTACCTCCAGTGACCAGCAGTAAGAAATTATGTAGTCCATGATTCTCTTGATTTTGTCCCTCACCTCTGCTGGAGATACCTGGCTGCTTCACCGACTCCCAGAAGGTCAGTAAAAGTCCCTTGCAAATTCTGAGAGGCACCCTGGAGGACAAGGGGGATGGGAGAGGCACCGATTTCCAAGTGTCCTTTCATGTCCTGAATGAGCCCACAGCTCCTGTGAGGAATGAAACTCCAACTGGGGAAGAGCACAAACTGGTCCAGCCACATCGGAGAGGGACTGATCATCTGGAGGAGGAGGAGAACAAAACCATCAGAGGACACAGGAACACAGCACGTGTGCAGAGCTGCAAAATCAAAACTGTGATGTAATATCAAGATGTGTCCGTTTACCATACAGTTAACACTGGCATTTGCATCTTTCGCTCTCAGAATCCCATCACACTCTGACGTCTCGATTTCCCGGTCAGTGATATAACCGACGAGCAGAAGGTTTTCCCGTGGTAGCGCCACGTCCTCGGGCTGCAGCCGCTCAGCATCTGCGGCCCACTCACAGTACTGACTGTTGCTCCAGGTCAGTTGACTGCAGCAGGGAACGAGTTGCCTCCTCACCAGTTCACACACAGACACTGGCCTGCGCAAGGAAAAATAAACAATCCATCAACAGCTGTCATTTAGGCCTCACTCACGAACGTACAATATTATGACCTTCGTGGAAAAAATAGAGAGAAAAGCCTTTTCCTGAGACACGCAGACACCGATGGAGCTCGGAGAATTCGACGCTTCTGGAGACAGCCAGGTGGGGGTTATATCTCAGAGCTGCCCGAAGAGTGCAATCCTTAACAAGAAACAAGATTTCCTCCCGCAGAGTTCACAGAGACGCCAAAAGACTCTACAGTACCTGTAGCTCAGCGGCAGCGCGTCGCAATGGGAGCCCAGCGTTTGCCGCAGAGCTCTGACCGCACCCAGCGCGAGCAGAAGCACACGGTGCTCTGCCGGGGGGCTCGGCTCCGGCCCAACGAGGCCCACCACGCATTGGTACAGGGCACGCAGCCACAGCAGCTCCTGGAAGGAGGTAGATTAGAACGTTCACATCCCAGAGCAGAGTTAAGCATCACTTCACAGAAAATAGCACATTGATTAAATCAATACAGACTTTTTCCATCGCTCAGTCAGTAGATCATTAGGATTTTCACCTCTGGGTCACAGCTAGTTTGTTTGTTTCTGCCGAGTCACTCATTGATTCTGCTAAGATTTTGAAGACTTGTTGAGGAAGTCTTTTCCATACTAAAATAAATAAATTATTAGAGCACAAAACACCGAAAATGCTACCCCTGCTGCTCACACAGGACAGTCAGTCACAGAGTCAGAGGTCACATCATTGATCATCATCTTTGCCTTCGGCCAGCTCTGTCACACTCAGTCACTCACTGTGTGACTCTGTCTGTGTCTGTCTGTCGTGTCTTGTCTTGTGGTGTCTGTGTCACACACGCACCTGTGACAGTCTGTCAGTCACACTGTCATGTAATTTCATTACTTACTTCTTCTACGTGTAAGCAGATTAACTAGTATTAACTACAAATATTATATAATATGTATGTATGTATGTATAATAAATAAGTTACTGCAGCAGCGTGAGCGACGTCTTCTTCTTACCGCTCGGTTTTTGTCCTTAAATTCCCGCAGAAACGAATCCATGATTTTCGTACCCTCAGTCAGTGTCTTTCCTCTGCAAAACGCACGACGCGTGCGGTTCACATGTCCGCTTCACAGCAATTTTCTCCAGAAAGGAGAGGCTCGTGGAAATTCGTTGCAGTTAAATCCATTATTATTCCACATCGTCGTGCATCGCGCCGTTTCCCACCAACTCTTTCAAACAGGCTTCGCGCGTCTTCACTTGGGGACGAGCGCCACCTACTGCTCTGGAGGCCCCGGCACGGTTCTGACGTAAAAGCGGGGCTCCCTCTACTTCCGCTCGTCTCCCAGAGGCGTTTCGAGATACTTGGCGCCACCTGGCGCCCGGGAGGCCTCACCGAAGCGCACCGAGCCATTCGCAGTACTATACTTCACTGTACTTTGCTGTGCTGCGCTGCGCTGACTCGTTCATTCTTTTAAGTGCTCTGTCACGGATATTAACAAGGAACTCAGCTGTAAAACAGCAGCGTACACGGAGATACGCTGCTGTTCGAGACACGCTTCAAGTTTCCAGACCCTTAGACTAGTAGTGTAACTAACTCTAAGCAAGCTTTATGACAATCAATTGAACAGCGAATATGATTTTATTCGGGCTTCCTACAGCTGCTCAAATCAAATTCAAAACCCTGGTTACTGTGTACAAATGCATCAATAGAACTGCTCCCAGCTATTTACAAGACTTAATCAACCGGTACACCCCAACCAGACCCCTTCGCTCGTCTATTTCTGCTCGCTTGGCGGTCCCGCGCACGAGAGGCAAAGCTCGGAGGTTCTCGGTTCTAGGTCCTAGGTCCGTTGTGGCGGAACGACCTTCCCCCGTCACTCAGAACTGCGGAAACTCTTGTCTGTTTTCAAGAAGGGTCTGAAGACCCACCTTTTCCAGATCCACTTCGCCCAAGATCTCTCCAGCTCATTTACGGTGTAACTGTTCACGCGTCGTAATTCCATAAGCATCCCCAGATACAACCTTTATTCAGCCACTACTCTGCTCGCATTGTACTGCTTATTTGTGTATCTTATAATATTTAAAAAAAAAAAAAACAATTGGTGGGAGGGTATCGGGATTTGTCTCTCCTGTGTCTTATGCACCTACTCGAACGATGAACGTCGCTGCAGCAAGCGGAAGGTAACAAACTAGGTTTGCTGAGAGTCACATGTCTGCAGCCATGTCTCCTTCTCTTAATGTAATGCATAAATGGTACTTTTGCTGAGATGTACGACGCTTTGGACAAAAGTGTCTGCTAAATGAATAAATGTAAATTTTATAAGATGGAGACTACATGGAAAAAAGTGAGCAGAAAAAAATGCACTATGACAATAAATGCAACATTTGAATTCAGGGACAAATGATAACAAGGAAGAACAGTGAGACAGACATTCTCCATTAAAGATACTAACAAATGACAAATGAGTAAATATAAACCAAGCAGATGTAACAAGAAAACATACAAAGCTGACAAGACCAAAATCCCTTTAATAAAACACAAAACTGTAACAAAGGAAAAAAAAAAAAACTTAAAAAAAAAAAAAAAAAAAAAAAAAAAAAGGAAAAAAAGGCCAAATCAACACCATTTACAATCACAAAAAAAAACTGTACAACTCTAAATGCCTGGAGTCATTGCTATATTTAAACATTTTATTTCAGTTTTTGTGATGGGGGGGAAGGTCGGGGCACGATGTGTTGTGTTCTTGAACATGTTACTGTCATTTTTGCAGATGCATGTTTCTTCACAGCCGTTGTGTCCAACTGTGCAATTCAAAGACAGACGCTGTTATTTGTACAGGATGTCGTAATGGCCTGGTCTGTAGAGCAGAAAAATGCGGGGTTCGCTGCCCTCAGGAAACACGTGATGATTGACTGTGCCTCCCTCCCCCCTGTCCATGTACTCCACCAGTATGGACACGTTCAGCGCCTGCGCCAGGGCTATGATGTGGATATGATCACTTTCTTTGGACATCGGTTCAACCTCCTGAAGAAGGGAAACATGTAATGTGACAGCAAATATCCAAACAATAGTACAGGCCAATTACTCTCTTTACCTTGTTTCCTCTCAAGAATTGAAGCAATGCTCTTTTCCGCATTGTTAACATTACACCAAAGTGCAACAATAAGTCTCCACAGCAGCAAAAAAAAAAAGGCCCTTTCAGCAGGTTTGCTGTAAACTTAAACCTTCTCAAGCAAAACTTTGAAAGTGAAGGACAGTAAATTACTGCCAAAAAGCAGCCTGTTGCACTTACGTAAAGTCCCACGTTATAGCCCTGCGAAGGCCACCGATCCACAAACTTGCACTCTACCAAGTTCACAAAGATCTCACACACGTTACCTGCTGACAGAACTCTTTCACTGAGCGCCCTCCTTCTATGAAATGCTGGAAGAAGGCGTGCTCACGCTGCAGGTAGCCGGACGTGAGCAGCCGCAGGTAAACCACCACATAGTCGGAAACACTCTGGTCATTGAAGGAGTCGAGCAGCTCGCCCAGAGACTGCTGCTTTTCAGACAGTTCAATCAGGTCCATGAACTGGGGACAAAAAATGAAGAGGGACATGACATGACATGGAGCGTGACATTCCACTATCTCCAGAATTATGGACTTTAGTCACTTTTGGTGTAATACTTGATAAAATGATGCTGAACCAGGAGCTTTCAACACCTGCTAGTTAGTATAGTGGAGCAGAATTTTTTTTAAAACACCACCTTTCATAATCAAAATCTTTTTTAAATCTGTCCTTCTAATTTCAACAATCACAATTTCAGTTGTCCTGAGCAGGGCCACAGTGAATGGGAGCCTATCCCAAAAGTATTGGGTGCGAGGATGAGACGGGGTACACGATGCATAGGATGCCACTCCATCACAGGGTATCCACACACATGCACTCACTCGTTCCCACACTATGGGCAATTTAGAGACACCAGTTCAGCTGAACTGCATGTCTTTGGACTGTGGGAACAAACCAGAGAACCCATCGGAAACACAGACACGAGGAGAATGTGCAAACCACAGAGACTACTCAGGGATCGAAGCAACGTTCTCTTGCACCACCCAGGTGCTGAGATGGCAAAATACTTGCTGAACCACTGTGCTGCCCTCATTTTAACATAGAAGTATAAAATGATAAGACATTTTCTTCATGCTCTTTTGTATATGTTCACAATCCTACATTCACATTTATTCATTTAACTGACATTTTCTCCAAAGTGATTTACAATTATTTACCTATTTATACAGCTGGTGCAATTTAGGGCACGCACCACGCTCAAGGGTACTACAGCCGGAGGGGAGACTCTAACCTGCTGCCCTTGGGTCCAAAGGCAGCAGCTCTAACCACTACGCTACCAGCTGCCCCGATGACTTACGAGGCGCTTTGGCTGAATATATACGTGATGCAAACTTGAACATAGTAGTGTGTGTAGATGTGTGGGTTGCAAGAGCACAAGACTCACTGTGTTGTGGAAATCTTCAATAGTGAACTCTGTGAAGCCCTGATTCACCAGGTCCAGTTTGCTCTTGGCCGCCACAGCCTTGAACCTTGGAGGCACCACATGAAAGTCAGTAAGAGTGTGAAGAAAACACCAGTGCTAGTGCTAGAATGGTTTCCTATACATAAGCCTATTTGCAAAGCTCTGAAATAGTTTACAAGAGCAAGGAAAGTACTTTTCAGACAGGTATAAAACCAGAGCCCTATATGAAACATAAAAAAAAAATTAAAAATGACAGCAATTAAGCAAAGCAGCTAATAGCTTTGTTCTCTTATGCAGTAAGTTTTGTTTTTCTTGATGCGCCCAAGATGAAAGACCTTTTCACTGAAGAACAAGAAAATGGCCTAACACCTGCATGTCTGAACTGACTGTGTTGCTTGAACCAGTGACCACTGCTTGCTCATCAGATCCAGACTAACACCTGCCTGTTCCACAAATCGGTTCCAAAATACACAACGTCTTTTCCTAACAGCATACTGTTGAACTGGCCAGATGGACAGGCAGCCAGCTACCCTCCACATGTTTCTTTACCAGATTCAGCACATTTCTTGTCTATTGCCTTCTTGCGTCATTCCATTATTTGTGCTTCTTCTTGTGTTTAAGTGTCTATTTATATGACCTTTGATAAACGCTTTAAAGCAGGCCGTGAGGAAGGAGACTGAACAAAGATAAAAGCAACTCAAGACTAAGCTGAGCCGTATCAGATACAACACTACATCCAACTTGCTTTATCAACTTAATTTTTTTTAAAAAAAGCTCTTAACTATTTGATGCAAACTTTTTAACATGAATAATGTAAAACCTTATGCAAGTAATATTTATTTAAAAAAATATAACTTTAAGTGACCAAGGAGAATAATTATACATAAAAAGTGCTATGCAGAACACTAATACAGCCTGTGTTTGTGCAACAATTGCTAATATTATGGAAATTTGCAGTTACAAACAAATGTCACTCATATTCTAACATTTCTGAAAAATCTACATCTTATAACAAGCACATCGTAAGAGTAATGCAAATGTATGAGTAGAAACTTCAAAATATGAGCCTTTGACTTTGAGTAGCACACACATGGCATGGCTGTGCACATTCAACGGGGTTTCAAGCACCCAGTGCCCTTTATTCTTTATTTCACGGCAAGTTGAGTGCATCTTTTGTCCCTTCTTATTTTCAATGGAACAATCAACAGCAAGTACTGTGCCCTGATATACTATTCTTTTGTAAGAAGTTATACGTCACAAATGGCTCAGCACACTGATGACAAAACTCAGAAGTAATAAGAATAATTACATTATTGTAAGGGGGATGCGGTGGCGCAGTGGGTTGAACTAGGTCCTGCTCTCCGGTGGGTCTAGGGTTCGAGTCTCGCTTGGGGTGCCTTGTGACGGACTGGTGTCCAGTCCTGGGTGTCCCCCCTCCCCCAGCCTTTCGCCCTTTGTTGGCGGGTTAGGCTCCGGCTCCCCGCGACCCCATATGGGACAAGCGGTTCAGACAATATGTGTGTGTGAGTGCGAGACATTATTGTAAGGTGCTCTAACAATCACAATTAAAAATGGTAACAGTAAAACTACAAAATCCATCAGTCATCCAATATCAATACCCACTTGTCCAGTGGAGGTTTCTGGAGCCTATCCTGAAAGCACAGGGTGTGAGGTGGGGTACATTGTGGACAGGAGAGTCCATCTCAGGGCAAGGCAAGCCACACATACATGCACATTTGCTCAGGCGCGCGCGCGCGCACACACACACACACACACACACACTACAGGCAATTCAGAGTCACCAATTCACCTGACACATATTTCTGGACTGTGGGAGGGAACCAGAGTAGTGAGAAGCAGCCTACCTGAACATGGGTAGAACATGCAAATTCCACACAGACTGAGCTACATTCTAACAATATCAACACGCACAGGCGAGAAGTACTACCATGCTGGCAGAGAACAACATAAACAACAAAAAAGAGAAAATAACTGTAATAAATAAGGAGGAAAAGGAGCACAGAAATTTATTATGTCCAAGTGATTTTAAACATATGGGTCATTAAGCCTGCATTTAAAGGTGTCCAAAGCATTTCAAAATTCTAAACACTGTTTTGACAGATTTTTGTTCTGTTCTAAAAGGATAAGGTAAGGGTTGAATTTTTTTGCTATTTAAAGAAAAATTATGTTTTGTGGCTCAGAAAAGCATTATTTTTCCCATTTAACCCCTCCATCTAATTTCAGTAACTGCTTTGTCCTGACCAGGGTCATAGTGACCCAGAGCCTATACCAGAATCACTGGGTGCAAGGCTTAGGGGGCATACACCCTGTATGGGATGCCAGCCCATCATATGGATGTTTCCCCATTTAAATGAAAGGCAATTAAAAGCCAGTTTTACAAGAATTCAGCTCACAAACACTTCCACAAAAAAGTTATGATGGTTATGCAAGGAAAGCCTGTATTAAAAAGTAGGGTCTCCTATCCCAGAAAACTAATGAGAGGTTATTTAAGCTATAAAGAACACAATTTTTAAACCAGAATTATTCAAAGCACAGAATATATACAAACTGAAAATACTATAAATGTACAAGCTCTAGTGTGTTAGGGAGTCATGAACCTCACCGCTGCAGCTCCTTGCTGTCATCCAGCAGTGACTCCAAATGTGAGAAACCAAAAGCTCTGTAAAAACAGTTTCCATCTGGTCTTGTTTTCCGGATGTACGAGTACTTTTTGTGCAAATCCTGAAATAGATCAATACAAAATATTACACTTAAATGACTAATCTGCTACATAAATATAAATCACTCTGAACATAACTGGGCAGCACGGTGGCACACCGAATAGTGCTGCTGTCTCACAGTGCATGGATGGTGCGAGAGGACGTGGGTTTGAGCCCTGCTCAGTCTGTGTGGAGTTTGCATGTTATCCCCGTGTCTGCGTGGGTTTCCTCCAGGTGCTCTGGTTTCCTCCAACAGTCCAAAGACTTGCTGTCCAGGTTCACCCGTAGTGTGTGAGCGACAGAGAGAGTGCGTTCCACCGATGTATGGATGAGTGACCCACTGTAAGTAGTGTATCTAGTAGTGTAAACCACCTTGGTCAATAAGGTGTGGGGCTGGTAACATTACATAGAGCTCATTGGAAGTCGCTCTGGAGAAAAGTGTCTGCTAAATAAATAAGAACTGTAAAATAACACTCGGAACATAATTAGAAAATTTAGAAACATTGAATTCTGCTGTTCTCACCTTGATCTTTTGTTGGTAAATGGTGTCATCCTGGGCGTACTCCTTAGAGAGAACTGAGAGATCCTGCCGGTCTGACACTAACGGTTACTAGTGGCTATCTGAAAACACACAACAAGTGCATCAGTGAATATTCCATGGAACAGCATAACACAAAGGATTTCTCCTTCTGCACTTAAAGCATTTGGTGACCAGTGAGACATAACACTAATTTGCTTTTAATTTGGACCCATGTGACCACTGCTTATTAGAAACTGCTGAAAACATTCATAGTTTTACCTCCTGTTGAATTCGGTCCTGCTGGGCCATGATGGCCTCATCGTAAGCCAGACAGTGACCCCTATGAAAGCAAGGAAGAGCAGCATTGTTGGTCAGAGACCAAGAGAAAAGGGATGTGTTCAGAGAGGAAAATGAACACAGGACAGAGACATTTAGGTCTAGCACTGAAATTACAGCTCAGTGTAACAGATGCAGCTAAGGGTTGAGGTTATTTAATGTTTTCATTGACAAATATGAAGAAAACAAAATGGTCTGCAAGGGCCACATTCACCATGGATGAAGGGAAACTGATCCCAGGACCTCTAGGCCCATTAAAACTTGTCTTATTTAAACTCAAATCAACCTCTTTCACTGCTTCTTTTTAATATTACATCTATGAACATTTACTGCATTACTGATAACAAAAGTTAGACAAATTTAAAGACAGATAAGAGGAAAACTAGCAGGGCAGCTGGTAGGGTTAGAGCTGCTGCCTTCAGACCCAGTGTCACAGGTTTGAATCCCACTTCCAGCTGTAGTACGGTCTACAAGCCAGGTACTTGCCCTAAATTGCTCCAAAATTACCAGGTGTATAAAAGGGTAAATAAAAGTCAGTCACTTTGGAGAGAAGGGTCGGCTAAATTAACTGTTAATAAGAGTAACAAGCAGTTACCATGACAACGGTGGGGAAAGCGCACCACTCTCCGTGAACATAAACTTTATAAAAACCTAGCGGTTCCATCCTCTTCTCTGTCCTAGCAAACGGAGTGTATTTCTGATAACGGTGTCTCTATTGTTCTTCATCATGTTCTCTGACACATGACTATGTTATTTGTTACATCATCATGTCATCTGCGACAGATCATCCTGTCTGTCGTCAGTCATCGAGCAACTTTTTTGAGCATAACACACAACAGAGTTGGCTGTAGCTCAGATTCACTTTCAGAATGTCAGCGTATCTGCGACATTATTAGTAATACTAGGATTATCATCTTGAAGCCACAATGGCATGGCACTGCCGGTTCTTTGTGCTCCGCTCGGGAACAGCAGACACAGTCCGGTCCCCCTGCCTGCCTGCCTGCTGAGTGATGTGATGATCTGACTGAGTCTGACTCACTCCTGCAGCATAACTTAGGTTTCCATCCTAAACTCGGTTCCACGACTCTTGTTGAATGCAACATTGTGCTTAGAAAGTTACGTTGCAGAGCTATATTGTGAGCGGACTGTCTTCTCCTGCAATAAAACGCTTTCGCTCACCCTCCATCTCTGTCGGCGTTGCTTCCCGCTGCTCCTCCGCCATTTTGATCTCCAATCTGGTTCCTTCAGCCCACTTTGTGCCGTTCTTCTCTTCCGGGTCAAAGTCCGCTTCCTCCCGCCCACTTTTGGCGCTTTTCGCTTCCGAGTCACAATCTTCTCTTTCTTCCGGGTCACGTAAGAAGCCGGGCAGTGATGATGAAAAGCTCATTTAAGTGATTGATTGATTGATTGATTGATTGATCGATTGATCGATCGATTGATCGATCGATTGATCGATCGATCCAGGTGAGAGCTTATTACTTATTTTATTTACGTGCTCTTACACGCACGGCGTCCATGAGCTGCTCGAATATGCGCCGTTACCCCGAACGCGGTGCCCGTTCTTTCGCGCTTGCTGAAAGATTATTCACGACGTTGTTTGCATAACGTATTTATTTCTTTTTCGTCAGTCAGTACGTGCCTGTGGACATACGTACAACATACATACACACAACATTCCCTCTCGGATTACTCTGTTTCATTCTTTTTTTTTTCCCTCTCTTTCCCCCACACAACACGTGCTTGAGAAGGGCTTAAGTTAAGAAGCAGTCAAGCATGCGAAAAACAGAGTTTTCACTCATCGACGTTGTTCCTGCTGCGATGATGGGAACCCCTGGGCCTGGCTCTGATTGTACAGGTTTGTTCTCTATTCAGTTGCCCTAGCCTAATTAATTTATAGTGCTGCTTCAAAGTATGGGTAATCCCTGGCTCAGTTTTCACCACGACATACAATGGAGCTTCCTTCGGCAGCAATATATATAGGTGAGTAATGAACAATTCCATATGCTGCTTAGTCGTGGTGTAGTTGGGGAAAAAACAGTAGACTAGTACAGGTGCAAAAATTTTTTTTTTTTTTTTTTTTTTTTGTGCTCTTCTCAGTGATACTCAGCGCTGAACAACCAATCAGAGGTATACAAAGAAAAGGTAACATTATATTGCTATGATAAGCATGCAGTTATTAAAGCTATAATGTCTACTGGCCATGGCATGTTAGGAGTTTTTTTGTGTGTGTGTGTGTTCCTTTCCAATTGAAAGGTGGGGAGGGAGCTCTGGGGGTCCAAGTGCCAGTGGCTATTTACCCCTCCTGAGCATTGAAATTTAGAAAGGGGGACACCTTCAAATCAGTTTATAGGTATTTATAACAAAATAGTGAACCCCAAGTTCCATTGGTTAAACCAAGTAAGTATTTTCAGGTGTGTAAATGAAACCATTATTTTTATTTAGGTTTTTATAAATTCTGTCTAGTGACAATCTTATACAAGAATGACAATTTCTACAGGGTTCACAACATTTAAACAGCACTCTACTTAAAACAAGACCACACTAATCTGTGTTCAGTCTAACTACTGTATTTATAGACTCTTGTAAGTCATTTCAAACAAAACTTAAGTCTAACACAAACACTGACATGATTGAGAGCTGAAGGTTAAGGGTGGACAAATAAAATAACATATGAAAAGCCTCCTGTCTGATCTGTTGTGTGTTTGTTTAGCAGGATTACTAATAGGCTAGTGTTTGAACCTTCATTTCTTATATGTTCCTTCAATGAACCTTCATTTCCTAGATTTCTTTCTAATTCATATACTAATATACATTACAACAGTGTATAAAGACTATTTGACAATCACATGCACTCTCAAGTCACAGTATTTATAACATTAAACATTTTATAGTGTCTACACACACTGAACCTTCAAGGAAACATGAACACGAGAGATTTCCGTGCATGTGCGTCACCAAACAAACACAAAGGAGAGAAATAAGGGATCTTTCAAAAAGCATTTTTCTCACTGCTGGAAGGAAAGGACAAACAGAACATTTGAGGTGACAAGTGGACTCCCCCCCCCCCCCCTTTTCTCCTCCTTCCCTCATTTGCAGGTGTAGTTCTAAGGTTAGTTTGTTGCCGATGTACAACCAGGCTCTGTTTCTGTAAGGGCCTCCCTCTGGTTTCACAGTGTACTTTTTTTTGTGAATATGGGCTTTGACATCTTATCTGAACATAGCACTAAGACAAAACAGCTTACTCTAGCTGTACAAAAGCATAAGGGACTGCCTATTGTGTAATTCTTCACTTTTTTTTTTTAAAAAAGCTCAAAACTTTAGTTACTGCATGAAAGGTTAAAACTGGTAAAAGATAAATTTTGGGAACCAGTTAGCAAGAGTGGGATCACTAACTTCACAAATCTAATGCTGAAATACAATATTAAGCATAATTAAAACAAGCCTAAAGGCCCACATTTTCTTACTACTCCTTAATTGTAGATGTTGGGTCTGGGTAGTGTTTAGTTGGGCTCATCTGGGGGAGCAATCTTGGCAAAACTTGGTTCCACTCCCCAGATTTCGCGGGCATATTGAGCAATGGTCCGGTCGCTGGAGAACTTCCCACAGCCAGCTATGTTGTAGATTACCTTCTTGGTCCATTCTCTGGTGTTCTGATGGGAGTGTTACAGAATGAAAAAGATTAAACATAGAATGCTTTACTTGGTTAATATAAGACAAAGAGAAACAACTTATTTTCCCATAATCTCATACATGCAATATAATCTTTATGTACATTTATGTGTATTAATGTGTCATCAAACATTTATTTTCAGGTAATGATAACCGTTTAGGTTAAAATGCAACACGTGTACATTAGACTGGGCCCTATCAAGAAAAAAAAAAGACTGGGTATGGTTTATATTTTCATCTTAACATTGGAGAAAGCACTAACCTTGTACAGAGCGCTAACTTTCTCCTGGTACCTGATGTAGTCTTCATAGTCTGCAAATACCTTGAAACTGTATCACAGATACACAGCTGCTGTCAGTGACAGTCAACATTCAAACTAACTGTCAAAGAATCGGCTCATGTTGACATGTTTTGTGTTCCAATTAATAAGATCTTCTACCGGTCATTATGCATAAGCATGTGAACAATGTCCTTAAAGAGGTCAGGCTGCTCAGGACTGAAGAAGCCTCCAGCGATCTGGTCAATGGCCTGCTTCAGCTCAGGAAT